>NC_072436.2:106122500-106449166 GCF_028878055.3 Symphalangus syndactylus | reverse complement strand
ATGTAAATATTTCAAATAAAAGTCTAAAATCATTACAAGTATGCTTTTTCTAAACCTTAATCATATTTAGATTTAAAATATGTAAATAAATTGCAATTATTTCCTGTATTTGTGGCAAAAACAAGTTATATTCCATTTTATGCAACAATATTTTCTACACAAATTGGGATGTATATGTAAATAATCGTTCATTTTCAAATTTGAGAAGCAATGAAAATAACTCTCAAAAGCCAACCACATAGTTTAATGTTAGCACTTATCTGTGAATTCCTCAACTAACAGTTTTTGCTATATAGCAGGTGCCCAATGCATGTTTTTAAATAAATAATATATTTTGATATAATGAAATTATAGTAGATAATATATAGATAAGGTATCTTTAACCTTCAGGTCAAGATGAAAACTTAAATGTTAGCCACTCTTTTTACAGATGAGGAAATGAAGACAGTTTTAAATTGCTAAAGTCTCTGATCGAGTGCCATTAGTGAAGAAAGGCACACAAGTTTTTTGTTTGTCTACTTGTTTTTCATTTCAAAGGATTTTGGTGATGTGTCTTGGAGGGAAGAATGGCCTATTTCTCAGACAAGCTGCATGGCCTCTACAAAATCTAAAATGGTTTGGCTACTATTTTATTGAAAAATAAATTCATACTTTGCTATAAAATGTTTACTGTAAAATATGTTTGAATGCATGTAAAATTTTTATAAGGTAGAAGAAATCCCATAACTTTTTGAGTTATATCACTTGTATTCTTTTAGCCCTTTCTTGTATATGTTTGTGTGATATATATGTACTTTTTTTAATCCAAAGAATTATACTGAACTATCTGGTTTATAGTGTTCTTATTTTACTTACTGAAAATATATGAGCACGTTTGAATTGTATTAAATGTTTTTCTATAATTATATTTTAATAGATGCTTATTATTTTAATTTTATGAATGTGCTTTCATTTATTTAAACTACCATGAATTTTCCCCTAAACTTTGGAATGCTAAATTTTCCTGGGTATATAATTGGAGTTTTTCAGAATGAATTATCAGTAGAAGTCTTTTCTAAATTACAGAATGCTTCCAGATCCCATGTATTGAAAATATTTTAAATCCGGAGAAGGGGAACACAGAAAAGTAATATATCTATCAGTGACTGTGATCACTTTATTTTTTACATCCTCCCCAACACTTGTTATTATCTGTCCTTATAATTATAGCCATATGATAGCTTTTTAACAGAGAAGAAGAAAACTATGCCTCTGAATCCTCTGCCCTCATATACTGGTCAATATTGAGTTGTTTTCTACCTTACTAAGCTGATCTCCCATTGATACCCAAAGATGTGGTCTACCACAGCCAAAATGGTAGATTCAACTGTACTCTTTTTTTGCATCTGGACATTTTTCTCTTGCAATTTTTTGAGTTCTTTTCAACAATAGAATTCAATAATTTTCCGAAGGTTCTATTCAACATCTTCAAAAACTAAAATGTTTCTCGTGCTTAGGGTCCAAATATTTAAACATCTGATTTTCACATTCTCCCCAGCATTTCAACTGGAAGTGGTATATTCTGCCTTAGAACTTCGGTAGCACTCATTGTTCATGCATCACTTTGCATGTTATATACCATATACTGTGTCTATGTCTTGCCCTGTAGATCAGCAGTCCCCAACCTTTTTGGCAACAAGGACTGGTTTTGTGAAAGACAACTTTTCCATGGATGGGCGGAAGTGCGGGGAGGGATGGT
This sequence comes from Symphalangus syndactylus, assembly GCF_028878055.3. Lineage (NCBI taxonomy): Eukaryota > Metazoa > Chordata > Mammalia > Primates > Hylobatidae > Symphalangus > Symphalangus syndactylus. Next base: position 106,447,428 of record NC_072436.2, on the reverse strand, counting down.
TTCGGGATGAAACTGTTCCACCTCAGATCATCAGGCGTTAGTTAGGTTCTTATAAGGTGCCTGCAACCTAGATCCCTGGCATGCACAGTTCACAATAGGGTTCTCGCTGCTGTGAGAATCTAATTCCCCCTCTGATCTGACAGGAGGCGGAGTTCAGGTGGCCATGCTCCCTGGCCCGCTGCTCACCTCTGGCCATGAGGCTGGCTTCCTAACTCCATGGCCCAGGGGTTGGCGACCCCTGCTCTGGATTGCAAGCGCTATCATCAACATGATTTGTGTGGCTACAAGATCAAGAAGGAGGTAAACTCTGGATTAAGATTGTAATTTTTCTCTAATTCTCTGAGATAATTTTTACATATTTCTAATTTAAAAGTTTTGCACAATTAAAATATTAGTACATGGGCTTCTAACTTGCAATTCATTTTAATGTGAGGATATTTATAACTTTTTGATTAAAAATTCTGAGTCCAAAACTTGTTCAGCAATTGACTACTTACAATACCTTCAGTGAGCATTAATTTTTAAAAAAATCTTTATATATTTAATACTGTGAAAGACTTTCTAACTCTACAATTTTAATTTATATGGAAGGGTATTGAAGTTTGGCTACCATATTTTCACTTATACAAGTTAAATTTCTCTTTAACCTCTGGAGAAAGCAGGTGAGACACGGCATCATCATCTCGTCTTTTGTTTCAGGTAGGTCATAAACATTTTATACCTCCTTGGACATAAGAACATACAGACTCTAGATAAGTCTGTAAGCCAATGGTAGGTGCCCACATATAAAATCAGGCTTTTTGCCTCAATCTCAGACCTCTAATTTGGCTGCATAATCTTGATTCAGTTCCTAAAGTATCCTGAATTTTGTAAGAAAACAGGATGTTGGTTCTAAGCCATTGCACAGCTGTGGAGAGGATTAGCCATGAAAGAATGCGAATATATACCATCTGCAGAACTTCTTTCCACCCTCACATTCAGCTGTGCATGGGGCAACTCACTGGAAGGAAGGTGCAGTAGAAAGAGGGAGCCGGTGCAGCTGACTTTGACGTGTGGCTAATCGTTTACACTTTCAAGTCGCTAAGAAGAATAAAGTCTCTGCCAGTTGTTTTTCTCTCCCCTTTTCAAACCTCCAGTAACTGAGTCAGAAATTTGGGCAATGTGAATTGTCTGGTCTAACTGCCCATCCTGACCTCATTGCTTCCGTGGCAGCGGTGTGATTTGAAAGAAAAAATGCCGTAAATGGGCTAGGTTTCAACAGCCAAAGCTAAGCAGAGAATAGAAGCAATTACACAGACAGCTTAGGGAAAGACAGGTAAGGGTTTCTGGATATATCAGCCAAATAGAAAATTAATTCATGAAAAATTGAAAACATCAATTCGCATCACAGTTCAGTACTTGCTTTGCAGAAGGCTGTAAAAATGATGACCCCAAGTGTTAATGGCAAAGAGATAGGAAGTAACTACATGCCACTTATTTATCCTGCTTGACTCAGACCTCCCAATCTCTAACTTTTTGTCCCAATCACCCACAGCCTCTACCGAGAAAGCCTAGAGCCACAAAACTCTCAATCATTACTTAATCCAAAGTTTTAGGAATTTAGTCTTTGGGCAACCCAGAGAATGATTCTCAGGCGGTTTTCAGCAACTTCTCATCCTCACTATAATTGCTTCCCCACTCTGTTCATTCCCCCAGGTTCCTTTCCTTTGGTACACTATCCTATCCAGGAGATATATCCTTCCCTGGCCTCCCAAGATTTCATGTTTTTCCTGAACATCTAAGTATATGAATTACCCTATCTGACCCACAATTCACTGCTATTTCTTTTTTTTTTTTAAAAAAAAACCCAGATGTTTATCTTGTAGCTTGTATTATATATGATAATACAATAACAGTTTTAACTCACTATACTACAGGTTAAAGTTTTACATTTTAATGGGGATTAAGGTGAAACCGGGATGGGTATCTTCTAAAATCTTAAACCACTGGAGTTACAACAGTGTGGTAATTTTAGGTACTGTGGAGGGATAGTGAGGGACCATTGTGGGGCAGGTGTTTCCCTATTGCCTATTAAGCACACTCCTGCCATTCTATGAATAAAGGTGGTTGCCTGTTAAATTCAAGCACTGTTTTATATTTTTTGTTCTTATTCTGGAGGTGAAATATGCTGTCATTATTATGTCAGGCATGATCTTTATACCTTCTTCACCTCTAACATCTTTATTAATCACTTCAATACTGCTTCATGTAAAAGTCTGGCAAGGAATGAATTTATTTTGCTTCTGCTCTACTTAAATTTCTATCCTCTCTTCTTTTGCCCTTCTGAGTTAGTGACCAAAGAAAATCTCCTAAATTCTCCTGCTCATAGAAAATGTGAAAAAGAAAATGGCACCACCAATGGGCTACCCTAGTGGCATTTATTTCTTTCAGTAAATGTCATGACAGACATATTTGGAGGAAAAAGAGACTGAGCTCTACTTTAAATAGACCTAGGTCTGTTTTATTTCTTTTCTTTACCAATCATAAGAACGTTCCAAGATTCCTGCTCTATCTGGGCCACAGTTTCATCATTTCTAATGTGGAGTTAGTAACTATTTACCTAGCAATGCTATTGCTGGGATTGGAAAAAATGTATATGGAGTGCTTAATGGTGTAAATTCATGGAGTGCAGTGAATGATCAGTATTATTTGAAGGTAACTGTACTAAGTACGTTAGGTGTTGCAGAGGTGAATTGAGTAGACCTGCTTTCCTCAGATGTTCACAGGCTAGTGGTAGTGTTGAGACAACTATGATTCCAAATATCAAGAAAACTCTGAAATTATGGATTGAACTCTGCCTCCCAAATTTACATGAAGTCTTAGTCCCCGATATAACTATAGATGGGGCCTTTAGGAGGTAATTCAGATTAAATGAGATGATAAGGGTAGGGCCCCAATGCAATAGAACTGGCATTCTTACAAAAAGAAGAAGAGCCACCCGGGACAAGTACACACAGAGAAAAGGTCACATGAGGACACAGCAGGATGGCAGTCATTTGCAAGCCAAGAAGAAAAGTCTCAGGAGACACCACTCTGCCAAGACTTTGATCTTGGACTTCCAGGCTGCAGCACTATAAGAAAACAATGTAGCTGACTTTAGGAGATTAGAGAAGGGAGATAGATTTTATGCTAGTTAGTTTGTTTCTAGATGAAGAAAATCCACGTGGAAGCAAGCCTTGGAGAATAAGTGAGTGTTGAGCAAAGGCAGATGGGGAACACATTTCAGCCCAAGGAAGAGCCTGCAGGTCCGGTAGGGAGCTGGAGGCCCAGGGACAGAGCAGAGTAGCTCAGGGGGCTCTTCAGGCGTAGCACTATTTCTTCACTTTGGGAAGTTAAGCATGTAAAAAATAAATTTGATTGTGTGTAGACACAACTTTATGACATTAAAATAATCATAACGATAGAAAATTGCCTCCTTTCCCAGAAAGGTCTGAAGCAATTGCGCTCCGTAGTAATGTAATTCATTTCATTCATTGTGTTAGAATTTCATGTATAAGGACATGTTTTGAAAAACAGAATTAGGTGTCATTTGACAGCGCTTTCTCTCCCAACCAAGAAAATAACAGAACCAAATGTTGTTCTTACATATAAGAGCTTTTGAGTCAAACAGATGGAATTAGATTTCTGGTCTCTCAACTTATTAGCTGTTTGCCTTTGACAAAATCCTTAATTGATGTGAACCTGTTTCCTCATCTATAAACATAATAATAACTCCTACTTTCTACCTTACAGAGCTGTTTATGAGAACAAAACAATGGTGTGCATGCAAGCAGTTAGTATTGTGCCTGGAATACAATAAGTATTAACTATTATTGTAATTATTATGCTTTGGTACTTATCAGGGAAAAGGATAAAACAGGTTGTTGCCTCTATAGCAGCCATCAAATCAAAGGGGGTGTTATTTGATGAAAACCACTTACTTCCCATTTTTATCCTACCTCCCATTGACATTAATTCCTTTGTTCCTAGAATGAGCATTAGGCATTTATTTTCTGGGCAAAAGCAGTGATGACTCTAGAAGTCCATTTGAAAAATACAGATTCTTACGAACTAAGTTAAGTTGTTGGTGGTGTTTACCATACAGATTATTTCTTCAGCCAACTAAAATGAAACTCTAAGGAAAAATATGTTTTGATAAGGTTTAGGATGAAGAGACACACATGTCATATACTCAGGGGAGCGGAGTCTGGTGAAGGGGTTTGGAGCATGGTGCTGAGCAGCCGTGGATAGCTAAGTCAGCATCACAGCCTTGGAGAGAGGGGGGTAAACAAGAGAGGGGAGCTATGCAGATTGCAGTCATCCATGCATCTCGAAAACAAGGTTGGCCTGGCTTGTAATTTTCCCCGTGGTTTTGCCTCAGTAACTAATTAAATGTAAGTTTATAATAGACTGTTTGTGGTAAAGTATAACACACCTGTCTGAACTCTCATCATTCTTTTGGATAAACAAGCCAAGCCTCCCTACAGCTTTGCATATGGAATTCTGGAGTTCATGCATTGTTCTCTTGTCAGTACTAGATGAGGCAATCTTCCTGATTAAACTCTTGATCCCCTGAGGAATGTTGCTTATCTTCCAGATATTAACTGATTTAATCCTCATAACAACTTTATGATGTAGAAACTATTATTTCCATCTCTCAGACAAAAAGGCTGAGACACAGATAAATCAAGCCTATAGAAGTTTACAAAAGGGATAAGGGGTAAAGTCAGGACCGTTTTCTTTGTTCTTAACCATTAGACTTCTATCAGCAAGTACTACCAGACACAATAGTACAATACTTGATTTTTCCCCTCCCCTTTTAAAAAAATCTATTTGTATCCCAAGGACAAATTCATGGTGCCATGTTAGTATAATACAATACTTCCTTGTGAGCTATTTTGCTTTGCTTCTGGCTGCTACTTTGATTACATTCACTTAGTACGGCAAAGAGGAGCTGGTTGCTGATATTAATCCAGAATTGATAGTATTCTTAAATGAATAATTTTCCAAATATCTCAAACAGTGGCATTTTCTCTGAGCTCTTTAATCTATCATAGTTTTTCTACAAGTAAACTAGAAGTAGGGGGAAATATATTAGAAATTCCAGGGACATCTTATTTCATTTTTTTAAAAATCTAGATCTTTTCTTTTCCTAGAAGAGCTGAAGTTCTAATTTTTCTCCCTAAAATTCAAATGTGTGTGTAATGGCAATTAATATACATATACAAACACACACGTGACATATATACATGCATTCATATATACTCCAAAGATCTAAGTTTACTTATTTTTTAAAATTATTCCTCCAAAAGCACATATGGCCTAAAAACCTGGAATAGGTCAGTCCTCTTCATCCAGACAGCTCTGCCGCTTGTCTTCTCCCTAATATGCCTTGCTATGTTTCCTTGACCTTGGATGAGCCTTAATTACGTGTCAATAGTATGAGGTTTTTTTTTTTTTCTGTTAGCCTGATAACTGATTTATGAAAATGTGGAGAAGAAAGTGAGAAATGTTGTCAAAACCTGGTGCAAAACATTCTTGATCTAAAAATCTCTCACAAAACATTGCTGCTTTGGGATCACTCTCATCAATTTTTATATCCTTATCTCTAGCAAAGCTAGTAGAACATTATGGATAACAGTACAGCCAAGGACCAACTGTCCCTGGGCCTAGGAGAAGTCCTTATGCCAGCTTGGCCTAGTGATCCAATCTCTCTGTGCCTCAGTTTCTTCATCTGTAGCATGCAGCTAATAATAAAAAATACATAAATTTCTACCTTATAGGGAGGCTGTGAATAGCAAATGGATACACACCTACTTAATTTATATGTTATATATAAATATATAAATGTATATTAATTATATACACTTATAGTTAATATATGCAGATATGCGTATTTAAATATGGACACACATACATCTTTTAAGATGCCTTGCACCAAGGACATATAAGTGCTAAGTTGGTATCTGCTATCATTATTTGTTCACTATTTGTGGCTGACAATGAGCTTATGATACAGACAGGGAGAGACAGGGAACATATTGCATCGTGATTACATGTGTAGAATCTGAAGTTAGATGGCCTTGGGAAATTTATTTGACCTTTTAGGAGACTATCTGTCATAGTACTAGTATATACTAAAAGTTCAATAATTATGATCCTTATTATTATAATTAATTCATTATTATTACGTCAATTTAAATAAAAATTTCCCTGTTAGTATTAGTCTTAATTGTAATATTAAGCCCACATGGAACCGTCCCTAATATAGAATCTACATTCCTATATTGCATATTGTATGTGGTTTGAATCTGACTATTGTAAGTTTCAATATGGTCACAGAAAATTTATTAACACCCTAATAATGAGAAATCAGGCATTGTAATGGACTGAGTGTTTGTGTGTCTCACAGATTTATATGTTGAAGCCTTAATTCTCAAGGTGATGATAGTATTAGGAAGTGGGGTCTTTGGGAGCTAGTTATATCATGAGGATGGAGCCCTCATAATTAGTATTAGCACCTTTATAAGAAGACATCAGAGAGTTTGTTCCCCTCTCTCTGCTCTCCATCATGTGAGGATATGAGAAGCAGACCATTTGCAAAAGAGGAAGCTGGTCCTCACCACCCATTGAGTTTACCAGCACATTGGTCTCAGTTTTACCAGTTTCCAGAACTGTGAGAAATAAATATTTGCTTTTTAAGCCACCCATTCTATGGATATTTGTCATAGCAGCCAGCACTGACTAAGATATACATTTACCTAAAAAGTTTCTCTTTATGTTCTGCAATGTTTTTGTTTTTCTCTGGAAATCCTTGGCTTCTGCCTTGTACTGTGTCTCTTATCGAGTTGGACACACATTATTAGCACAATCAAGTTTCTGCGTAGTAACAGAAGATAGCGGCTCTCTGGAAGAGGATTTCCAATTAATTTCCATGCAGCAAGGCTGCTGCTGCACTGTCCATCATTGTCAGACACTTCATTCTTCCTACGTGAGCAGGAATAACAATGAATGCTTCTAGCAAGAAAACTGCCTGCCAAATCCCGCATCTTTAAAAATGGACTCTAAGCAGATACCACATAATGAGCCTGACCTCATCTCAGATCTCATGAAAGAATCTATTAACCAACCATCAGGATGTTTATTAACTGTTCCTTACTCACACCTTAGTGGGGCATAATAGATTTGCTTTCTTTAATTTACTTTTACAAATAAATCAATTACATTGTTCTGACTTATTCTTTTAAAGGACTCTGGTCTTTATCACAGTCAACTTTTGTACAGTTTAATGATATGGTCATGTAGGTAACCATCTTAAACCATCTATTTCCTTATATTTAGCTACAGAGAGATACATTGGCTATTCTCAATACTTCTACTTAAATGAAAAAGGAACATTTTGCATGTCACTCATTTTTTTCAAACCTTCAAACTTCAAAGACAAGTTGATCTGTAGATTCTTGTTTTTTCTTTTAATTAAAGAGTAACTGTATGAACTTAATATTTTTTAAATGTGGTTATCTTCTAGACTCATGTGGCTTGAATTTGTCTCTTTTATCATATATTACATCACTTATCCAGTTTTGAATAAACAGAATCTAAAAGCTAATTCTCTAAAGCATAATAATAAGGTTGAGATTATTTGCATTCACATCTCCCTTAAGATTCAGCTTTTTATTTCCTGCATGACGTTTACCAGATATGCAGACCCTCAGAAACCTCAATTTTATCATCAGTGAAACAGGAATAATGATAGTACTGTCCCACAGGCTTGTTGTGAGGATGAAAGGGAACGACTCGTTAAGTGCATTGCAGTTCTATACATACAGTAAGGGTCCAGAACAGGTTTTCTGTCCCTTTTGTTATTATTATCTTAGAAATGTGACAGGAGATTCCGACACAAAGGGTTAAGATGGTTTCTTGGAGATTTAGAGCCAGAAAACGAAGTATATCATTGATTTTTTTTCCAGGAACCATGTTTAACATAGGGTTATAAGCTAATAAATTCACGCAGGCCTTTGCACTTGCTATGCAGACCCAGGGTAAACATTCAGGCCTGCAATTAGCTCACCATAGTGGAACTGATATGTATTAGACCTCCTTAGTGGGGAAATCACAATTGAAATTTGTGTATATTGACACACTGTCAAGAGTCTGGAACCTGAGGAAAGAGATTCATGGATGGCATGTGCTGATTACAGGAAGGAAAAGAATGACCTCTGACTTGCTGTGTTCATCTCCACATATTCTACATAATAAGTGATTAGAAGCCTTAGAAATAATCTCAGCCTTTTCTTTAAAATGTCTAAATAGTAAGGAGAATAGAATGCAAATGCCTACATTTCCAGATAAACAAATGCCATACACTAGGTGAAAACATATAATAAATCATTAGATACATAGTGTTATTTAGCTAAGTAGTAATGTAAACCAGATGGCAAACAGGCAGTTGTAGGCTGAAATCAGGCAATAGACATGTTTTTCTAGGCCTACACAGTGTTAGATGGGATAGCAGCTAAAACATTTTAAATTATTTATGGGTATTTGCAAAACACAATATTCTATATAAAATTCATATGTACATATACATGCTTTATTAAAAAATACAAGATATGTATAGGCATACACAAGGGAGCCCTGTGTTGAAAGAACACTTTTTTATTTTGAATATGGTGATACTTACAAGAAGCTATACATGTGACAAAAATAAAACTGTGTGATTGTTTAACAAAATTGCATAAAACATACACTCAGATGAGTGCTTATAAAACTGATGAGGTCTGAATAAGCTCTGTGGATTGCCCTAATGTTAATTTTTATCAATGTAATTGTACCAATGTTTTGATAGTGTACCATAGTAATGCAAGCCATTACTATTGGGGAGACTGGGTAAGAGGTGCATAAGACATTTTTGTATATTTCTTACAAAAATAACTTCTTGGAAGTTATAATTATTTCAAAATAAAAAGTTAAAAATTATATGCCAGTCTAGAGACTCTGGCAACAGAATTCCCATGTGGCAGTGATTGTCTAGAGTTACATAGCGAGTGCTACTTTATACAAGGCATGGAAGAAAGGAAGTGAGAACTTAAAAACAGGAAGGTAAGAAGAAAGGGAGGAAAGAATGAGAGGACTAAGACAGGGAAGAAGAAGAAATATCTATTTCAAAGACATGGAAATGTTTATAACTATATATATCTACATAATATATAGAAAACTATAAACATATTGAAACATATAAAAAATCTATCTATATAAATATATATGATGTATACATGTATACATTTGAAATATATATGTATATATATTTCCATGTATCTGAAATGAAAAATAATTACTTCCAAAGAAGACAGTAAAGAAGGACAAAATAGCATTGACTGGTAGTGCAAAAAAAAGCACACAATATAATGTTAAAATGAATATACTAATGTCATTAATGAAACTGAATTATGCATACAGGTAAAAGAATGTGAGATGAATATTATCAGAATTGATATAAAAATATAGATACTAGCTATTGATAAGACACATATTTAAAACATAAGAACATGAAAATATTGAAAGTTAAATGATGGAAAAATTATTTCAGCAAGTCCTAACCAAAATAAAAGCTGCTGGACATATATTAATATAGATTTTACAGTAACTACATAAAAATTAATGTTTTAGTTCACCAGATGTTATGTGATGTTAAAAATTAAGTTTTAGGTACCTAAATTACTTCAACATATATAAAGCAGATCCTGGAGGCAGAGCAAGATGGCCACATAGAACCTTCCTCTAATCATCCCCCAGGCAGGAACACCAAATTGAACAATTATCCACACTAGAAAGCACCTTCATAAGAACAAAAAATTAGGTGAATGATCAAAATAACTGCTTTTAATATCTAAGAAAAGAGGCATATAAGAGGGTAGGAAGATAGCATTAAACTGCCCCATCCCCTGCAATGGTATGACACGGAGAGAGAAACTCTGTGCTTGAGGGAGAAAGAGTGTACTGACTCTGGGACTTTGCATTGGAACTCAGTGCTGCTGTGAGCTACACAGGGCAGCATTCAGCCAGCACTTACAGAGGAAACATTTAGATCAGTCCTAACTAGAGGAGAATCATGCAATCCAGCCACTGGAACTTGAGTCCCTCCTAGACCTACCACCATGGGCTAAAGCATTCTGGAGTGCTAAGTAAAGTTGAAAGGCAGCCTAGGCCATATGGACGGCAATTCCTGGGCAAGTCTTGGTGCTGTGCTGGGTTTGGAGCCAGTGGACTTGGGGTGCAGGTAACCCAGAGAGACACCGGCTGGGGCAGCCAAGGGAGCGCTTGTGTCACCCCTCCCCCAACCTAAGGCATCACAGCTTGCAGCTCCTGGAGAGACTCCTTTCTTCCCCTCCAGGAAAGGAGAGAAGAGAGTAAAAAGGACTTTGTCTTGCAACTTGGATAACAGCTGAGCCACAGTAAGATGAAGCACCAAGCAGAGTTCCGAAACCCCCATTCCAGGCCCTAGCTCCCAGACAGTATCACTAGGCACACCCAGGGTCAAAAGGGAACCTGCTGCCCCGAAGTGAAGAACCTAGTCTTGGCAGGATTAATCACTTGTTGACGAAAGAATCCTTCAGCCTTGAATTAACATCAGTGGTATCCAGGCAGTACTCATCACAGACTTTAGGTGACCTAGTACTGTGCAGGCTTCAGGTGTGACCCAGCACATTCCCAGCCATGGTGACCACAGAGAGAGATGTCTTTTGCTTGAGGACAAAAAGGGAAGAGTAAAAAGGATTTTATCTTCCAACTTGGGTGCCAGCTGAGTCACAGTAAAATAAAGCACCAAATAAATCCCTAAAGTTATCAACCCCAGGGTCTAGTTCCTAAACAGCATTTCTAGATCCACCCTGGGCCAGAAGGAAGCTCCCTCCCTGAAGGGAAAGACACTTGCCTGGCTGCGTTCACCACCTGTTGACTACAGAGCCCGTGGGCCTTGAATAAACATAGGCAGTAGACAGACAACAGTCACCAAAGGCCTTGGTGAGACCCAGTACTAGGCTGGCTTCAGATCTGACCCAGCACTTCCTAGTGTGCTGGCCACGGGCACTTGTGTTACCTGTTCCCCAACTCCAGGAAGCTCAGCACAGAGAGAGGGAAACACTCCTTGTTTGAAGGAAAATAAGGAAAGAGAATAAGAGACTCTGCTGATAATCCTGGTAAGGCTCTGTATTAGTTCTCACACTGCTAATAAAGACATACCTGAGACTGGGTAATTTATAAAGGAAAGAGGTTTAATGGACTCACAGTTGCACATGGCTGAGGAGGCCTCACAATCATGGTGGAAAGCAAATGAGGAGCAAAGTCACGTCTTACATGGCGACAGGCAAGACAGTATGTGCAGGGGAACCCCCCTTTATAAAACCATCATATCTCATGATATTTATTCCCTATCATGAGAACAGCATGGGAAATACCTGCCCCCATGATTCACTTACCTCCCACTGGGTCTCTCCCATGACATGGAACTATGGGAGCTACAATTCAAGATGAGATTTGGGTGGGGGCACAGTCAAACCATATCAGGCTCCCAGATTTTACCCAAGAACGTGAAGGTGGTACCTCTACATGTCTGCAACAGTCACAGCATTACCGGGCTTCAGTGCCTTCTAATACAGATACTACTGCAGTGACCAAAGACTTAGATTACAACCCTCAATTCCCTTTTAATACTTAGGAAAACTTCTTGGGAAGGATGGGTACAAATAAGCTCAGATTGAGAAGATTGCAATAAATATCCAAACTTTCAATGCCCACACATCAACGAACATCCATAAGCAAGATCATCCAGGAAAATATGACCTCATCAAATGAACTAAATTAGGCACAAGAGAACAATCCCAGGGTGACAGAGACATGTGACCTTTCAGATAGAGAGTTCAAAATAGCAGTATTGAGGGAACTCAGTGAAATTCAAGATAACAGAGAGAAGAAATGCCGAAACTTATTAGATAAATTTAATGGAGTTTTTAATAGTTTAACAAAACCAAGAAGAAATTCTAGTGCTGGAGAATGCATCGGAGCCTCTTAACAGCAGAACTGACCAAACAGAAGAGTTAATGAGCTTGAAGACAGGCTATTTGAAAATATATAGTTAGAGAGGAGAAAATTTAAAAAACAGCTTAAAAAAATAAAACATGCCTACAAGACCTAGAAAATTGCTTCAGCAAGTCAAATCTAAGAGTTATTGGCTGTAAAGAAGTCATACAGAATGAGACTAGGGTAGAAATTTCATTCAATAAGATAATAAGAGAGAACTTTTGAAACCTAGAGAAAAATACCAATATTCAAGTACAAGAAGGTCATAGAAAACCAACCAGATTTAACCCCAATAAGACTACCTCAAGACATTTAATAATCAAACTCCCAAAGGGCAAGAATAAAGAAAGGACCCTAAAAGCAGCAAGAGAAAAGAAACAAAGGAGCAAGTGAGCTTCCATACATGCAAAGGAGCTCCAATACACCTGGCAGCAGACTTTTTAGTGGAAATTTTACCTGCCAGGAGAGAGTGGCATGTCATATTTAAAACACTGGACTTAATCTGCAGCACAGACCAAATGGGCTTTATAGATATTTACAGAAGATTTCATCCAATGGCTGCAAAATACACTTTCCTTTCCTCAGTGCATGGAACATTCTCAAGGACAGACAATATGTTAGGCCACAAAACAAGTCTTAAAAATTCAAAAAAATAGAAATTGTATCAAGTATATTATCTGACCACAGTGAAATAGAACTAGCAATCAATATCAAGAGGAACTTTGGAAACTACACAAACATATGGAAATTAAACAACATTCTCCTGAATGACCAGTGGGTCAATGAAGAAATTAAGAAGGAAATTTAAAAAAATATTGAAACAAATGAAAATGGAAACCCAACATACCAAAAATTATGGAATACTGCAAAGGCAGTACTAAGAGGAAAGTTTATAGCAATAATCACATATATCAAACAAGTAGAAAAATTTCAAATAAATAACCTAAAGTTTAATCTTAAAGAACTAGAAAAGCAAGAACAGAACAAACCCAAAATTAGTAGAAGAAAAGAAATAATAAAGATCAGAGCAGAAATAAATAAAATTGAATGAAGAAAACAATTCAAAATAAAAAAGATCTTTAACTTGACTAAGAAGAAAAGAAAAACCCACATAAGATCAGAGATGAAAAAAGAAGACATTGCAACTGATACTGGAAAACCTATAAGAAATGGATAAATTCCTACATACATAAAACTCAACAAGATTGAATCATGAAGAATCAAAAAATCTGAATTGACCAATAGAAGGTAATAAAGTCAAAGACAATAAAAAGTATGCCAGCAGCAGGGCTGGGTGGCTCATGCCTGTAATCCCAGAACTTTTGGAGGCAAGGTAGGTGGATCATTTGAGCCAGGAGTTTAAGACCAGCCTGGCCCAAATGGCAAAACCCTGTCTCTACTAAAAATAAAAAAAATTTTGGAGGCTGAGGCAGGAGAATCGCTTAAAACCCAGGGGGCAGAGGTTACAGTGAGTTGAGGTTGTACCACTGCCCTCCAGCCTGGGTGACAGAGTGAAACTTGGTCTCAAAAAAATTAAAAAAAAATTAAAAATTAAAAAATTAACAAGGCCTGGTGGCTCATAACTGTAATCCCAGCTACTCAGGAGGCTGAGGCAGGAGAATCATTTGAACCCAGGAGGCGGAGGCGGAGGCTGCAGTGAGCCAAGATCATGCCACTGCACTCTAGCCTGGGTAATAGAGTGAGACTCTGTCCCAACAAAAGAAAAATGTCTCCCAGCAAAGAAAAACCTGGGACCCTATGGCTTCCCTGCTGAATTTTACCAAACATTTAAAGAACCAATATCAATCCTACCCAAACTTTTCCAAAAGATAGAGGAGGGAATCCTTCTAAACTCATTCTATGAGGCTAGTATTACTCTGATACAAAAATGAGAGAGTGACATGCTGAAACAAGAAAACTAAAAGCCAGTATCTCTGATGAATACTGATGCAAAAATTGCCAAGAATATTAGGAAACTGAATTCAACAACACCTTTAAAAGATCATCCATCATGACAAAGTGGGATTTATCCCAGGGATATAAGGATGGTTCAATGCATGCAAATCTCTCAATATGATACATCACATCAACAGAATGAAGGACAAAAACCATGTGATCATTACAGTTGATGCTGAAAAAGCATTTGGTAAAATTCAATAACACTTCATGATGATTACCTTCAAAACTGGATTTAGAAGGAGCATATCTCAACAGTAAAATCTGTATACATCAGACTCACAGATAGTATCATTCTAAATGATGAAAAACTGAAAGCCTTTCTTTTAAGATCTGGAAAAAGACATAGATGCCCACTTTCTTCACTGTTACTCAACATAGTACTGTAAGTCCTATATAGACAAGAGAAAGAAAAAAAAGAGATCCAAATTGGAAAGGAAGAAGTGAAATTATCCTTTTTATTGCAGATGATATGATCATATATTTGGAAAAACCTAAAGACTACACCAGAAAACTATCAGAACAAATAAATTTAGTAAAGTTGCAAGATACAGTATCAACATAAAAATTCAGTAGCATATCTGTATGACAACAGCAAACAATCTGGAAAAGAAATCAAGTAAGCCTATTTACAGTAGCTGTGAATACAATAAATATGTAAAAATAAACTTCAACCAAAAAAGTTATAAACCTCTACGATGAAAACTATAAAACATTGATGCAAGGAATTGAAGAGAACACCACAAACTGGAAGGATATTCCATGTTTGTGGACTGGAAGAATCAATATTGTTAAAATTTCCATACTACCCAAATCAATCTACAGATTCAATGCAGGATATGAAATCGAATCCCTATCACACTATCCATGGCATTCTTCACAGAAATAGAAAAAATAATCTTAAAATTTATATGGAACCACAAAAGACCCAGAATAGGCAAAGCAATCCTGAGCAAAAAGAACAAAACTGGAGAAATCATATTATCTGACATCAAATTTTACTACAGAGTTCTGCTAAACCAAACAGCGTGGTACTGGCATAAACAGACACACAGACCAATGGAACTGAATAGACAATACATAAATAAATCTACCCATCTACAGTGAACTTATTTTCGACAATGGTGCCAAGAATATACATTGGAGAAAGCACAGTCATCAATAATTGGTGCTTGGGAAACTGGGTATTCCCATATGCAGAAGAATGACACTACACCTCTGTTGCTTGCCATAGACAAAAATCAAATCAAAATGGATTAAAGACTTAAATCTAATAATTCAGCCTATGAAACTTCTAAAAGAAGTCATTGAAGAAACTCATCAAAACATTGCACTTGGCAAAGGTTTCTTGAATATTACACCACAAGCACAGGCAACCAAAGCAAAAAATTAACTAATGCTATTTTTTTTTTTTGGTAGGGCATGAAGTTTCCCTCTTGTCACCCAGGCTGGAGTGCAATGACACGATCTCAGCTCACTGTGACCTCCGCCTCCTGGGTTCAAGCGATTCTCTCAGCCTCCTGAGTAGCTAGGATTACAGGCACCCACCATCATGCTCAGCTAATTTTTGTATTTTTAGTAGAGATGGGGTCTCACCATGTTGACCAGGCCGGTCTCAAGCTCCTGACCTCAGGTGATCCACCCGCCTTGGCCTCCCAAAGTGCTGGGATTACAGGAGTGAGTCACAGTGCCCAGCCAACAAATGCTATTACATGAAGATAAAACCTTTCTGCACAACAAAGGAAACAATCAACAAAGTGAAGAGACAACCCACGGAATAGGGGAATATATTTGCAAACTATTCCTCTGACAAGAGATTAATAGCCAGGATATATAAGGAACTCAAATAATTCAACAGGAAAAAAATCTAACAATCTGATTTTTAAGTGGGTAAAAATTGAAATAGACATTTCTCAAAATAAGACATACAAATAGCAAACAGGTATCTGAAAAAGTGCTCAACATCACTGGTCATCAGAGAAATGTAACTCAAAATTACAAGAGATATTATCTTACCTCAATTAAAATGGCTCTTATTGAAAAGACAGGCAATAAAAAATATATGGAGGACGTGGAGAAAAGGGTACATTTCTCTACTGTTTGTGGGAATGCAAATTAGTACAACCACTATTGAGAACACTTTCGAGGTTCCTCCAAAACTAAAACTAGAACTACCATATGGTTCACCAATCCCACTGCTAGTTATATACCCAAAAGAAAGGAAATCAGTTGATCAAAGAGATATCTGCACTCCTGTGTTTATTGCAGCACTATTCAGCATAGCCAAAATTGGCTATTCTAGACATTTTAAGTAAACTAAGTGTCTATTAACAGATGAACGGATAAAGAAAATGTGGTACATATACACAATGGAGTAAAGCTCAGCCATAAAAAAGAATGAGATCCTGTCATTTGCAACAACATGGATGGTACTTGAGGTCATTATGTTAAGTGAGATAAGCCAGGCACAGAAAGACAAACATTGCATGTTCTCAATCATTTTGGGGAGTTACAAATGAAAACAATTGAACTCATGGAGACAGTAGAATGATGTTTCTCAGAGGCTAGGAAGGGTAGTAGGGATTGAGGTGGGTGGGCAAGTGGGGCTAGTTAACGGGTACAAAAACATAGAATGAACACGATCTAGTATTTGATAGCACTACAGGGTGACTACAGTAAAAATTAATCTTTTGCACATTTTTAACTAATTAAGGGTATAATTGGAAAGTTTGTAACACAGATAAATGATAAATGTTTGAAGTGATGTATACTCCACTTTCCCTGATGTGATTATTACTCACTGTATGCTTGTATCCTTAATATAGCTCATGTACCCCATAAATATATGCACCCACTATGTACCAATACAAATTAGAAATAATTTTTTAAAAAAGAAAAAATATATAAAGCAAATTTGATAAAAATCATAGGATAAAATTCACAAATCCCCTGTTAGACTGGAAGTTTTTAGCATACGTGTTTTTGTAAGTGTAAATCAAATAGATAAAAATGAAAAAAAAGAACATTAGAACAACATAACAAAAGTCTGCTTTAATGCACATATATGAAACTTATACCCAGCAAGTAAAGAGTACACATTTAAAAAAAAAACCATAGTGAGGGAAGAGAGAGACCCTCTCATATTGTTTTATATTGTTTTATACTCAGTACCTGTTTTAAGAAAAAAACAAGGAAGTGAAATCAAAGACAGGCAGCCCGGTGCCAGGCCCAAAACCAGGCCTGGGCCTGCCTGGCCTAAACCCAGTAGTTAAAAATCAACTCATAACCTAGAAACTGATGTTATTCATAGATTCCACACAATGTATAGAAGAACATTGTGAAACTCCCTGCCCTGTTCTGTTTCTCTCTAACCACCGGTGCATGCAGCTCCTGTCGCGTACCCCTTGCTTGCTCAAATCAATCAAGACCTTTTCATGTGAAATCCTTAGTGTTGTGAGCCCTTAAAAGGGACAGAAATTGCGCACTTGGTGAGCTCAGATTTTAAGGCAGTAGTTTGCCGATGCTCCCAGCTGAATAAAGCCCTTCCTTCTACAACTTGGTATCTGAGAGGTTTTGTCTGCAGCTCGTCTTGCTACATTTCTTGGTTCCCTGACCGGGAATCAAGGTAACTGAGGGAAGGCCGAGGCAGCCCCTTAGGTGGCTTAGGCCTGCCCTGTGGAGCATCCCTCCAGGGGACTCCGGCCAGCCTGAGTGACGCAATCCAAAGAGCGCTCCTAGGTAGGAAATTGCCCCGGTGGAACGCCTCACCAGAACAGCGTGTAGCAGGCCCCCGCGGAGGATTAACACACTGGCTGAACACCAGGAAGGAACTGGTGTCCGGCACTTGGAGTCCGGACATCTGAAACTTGGTAAGACGTCTTTGGAACTTGCGCCACTCCATCTGAGTGGAAGCACGGCCTGATCACCCATGGCATGCCTGCATTGGCACTTTTGTTCTGGTTTTGGCTTGACTTGAATTGCTAGATACTTTGGTTTTGGTTTTGACTTGGCTTGAATTTTTTGGTACTCGGATTTTGAATTTCGTGATTTTGGTTTGGTATAAATGGTAAAAGTGTGTGTGTGTCCTCTTTACCCATTCTTTGTCTTGTGGTGAGTATGTGTGGTGTGAGCATGGTATTTTGTCTTAAAAAAAAAAAAAATGGGTCAGGCACAAGGTAAGCCAACCCCACTGGGAACTATGTTAAAAAAAAATTTTTTTCAAGAAAGAATTTAAGGGAGATTATGGTGTTACTGGGACACCAGGAAAACTTAGAACTTTGTGTGAAATAGACTGGCCAGCATTAGAGGTGGGTTGGCCATCAGAAGGAGGCCTGGACAGGTCCCTTGTTTCAAAGGTATGGCACAAGGTAACCTGTAAGCCAAGGCACCCAGACCAGTTTCTGTACATAGACAGTTACAGCTGGTTTTAGACCCGCTTCCCCCCACACAGTAGCTAAGAGAATAGCAGCATAAGTGGCTGGCAGAGGCAAGGAAAGACCAGCAGAGAGAAAAAGAGACCATCTATACCAATTCTAAGTTAATTTAGACCAAACAAGGTCTTATTAATAGCAAAGGATAATTAAAATCCCAAACTTACAAGGTTTTCAACAAAAGTGAAGTTTGCTAAAAGTTAACAGTGTAACATGTATTATAGTAAATTCTAATCTTGTGGCCTTAGACAGTCCAGTCCAAAGACATAAAAAAAAGTTCGCTTTAAAAAGAACAGAGAATAGTTATCTTCAAAAAAAAAAAAAAAGAAAAGAAAAGAAAAAAGGGGGGAGGCAGAATTTATATAAAAAGAGTGTTATATGGTAAATTCTTGTCCTGAAATAAATTAACTGGTTGTTTTTTAAAAAAAAAAATGTTTGTAATAAGTCAGAAAGTTGAGACATGTTGAAAAATTGTCTGTGAAAGTCGTGAAAGAAAAACTGTTAAAAAAATTTTTTTATGCAAAAAATGTTTTATAATTTAAAAGTAATAAGGCCTCATGAGTACTATTGAAGAAACAGTTTATATACAAGGTGTATAAGAAAAGTAAAATATACCTTTGGTAAAAAATTATAAGTAGACATAAAAATGTGGATTTTTACCTACATTAAAAGGTTAAAAAAATTATTGTTTTAAAAGTTTAAGCAAGTTTTAAAACATTAATTGTAAAGAAAATTCTGTGTGTAAACATATTAGCTAAAGTTAAAAAGGTATCATCCAGTTTTTCTGTAAACTGGACATTAAAGTAAAACTGCAACAGGTTTTTCTTAAAACATCAATCTGCTCTTTAACAAAGATTATAAAAGGTTAAAAAGAGTCTATAAAATCTTACCTTATGGTCAAACGTAACGTAAAAAATTGGATAAATATGTCTAAAAGGTTTCACTAAAATTAAGTTTAACATTAATAACACACTAATATAAAGGTAAAATTTAGCTTATCTGGTATAAAAATCATACAAGAAACATTATGAAATATAAAATAGTGTTTAGCTTTCTTTGGTCTAAAAACTAATAAAAATAGGTGCTAAAGGAAACATTCATTTTACTAGAGAATCATAAAAGTTAAAGACTTAAAACAAACTTTGGCAATTAAGATAGCATACCAAGATGCAAATGCCTGGTTGGAATGGATCAAATATTCCATCTGCACATTAAACAAAAGCAATTGTTATGTTTGTGCACATGGCAGGCCAGAGGCCCTGATTCTCCCCCTTCCACTAAGGTGGTCCTCCAGTCGACCAGGCGTGGGCTGCATGGTAGCACTTTTCCAGGATTCTACAGCCTGGAGTAATAAGTCATGCCAAGCTCTCTCTGCTATATCCCGAAGTCCCTGTGGGTCAGCCCCTGAGGTCCATCCAGCTTCCATCTCCCAACACTAAGTTCACTTTGTGTCTCTCATGGCAGGGAGGAGGAGTTAGCACTCCTTGGAGACCTGAAGGGATGCGGTGAGCTTAAGAATTTTCAAGAACTTATCAATCAGCCCTTGTTCATCACTGAGTGGATGTGTGGTGGTATTGTGCTGGACCTTTACTGGGCACTCTGCTGAATAACTAGAGTGGCACTTGTGCTTTAGTCCATTTGGCTATCCCTTTCACCCTGGCATTTCATCAACCAGAGGGAGGAAAAAAAAAAAAAAGACATCATAAAGCAAGAGAAGCCCCTTACAGGTTTTTCAACTCTCACATCTATTTAGATGCAATTGGAACCCCGCAAGGAATACCAGATCAAATTAAAGCTTGAAATCAAATAGTTACAGAATTTAAGTCAATATTTTGGTAGATGACAGTCAATAAAAATGTAGATTAAATAAATTACATTTATTACAACCAACAGCAATGAGCTTTTCATGAGTTAAAAAGAAAAACTCATGTTGGTCCCAGCCCTGAGGCTACTTGACCTGACAAAACTCTTTACACTCTATGTGTCAGAAAAAAAAAAAAAAATGGCAGTTGGAGTTTTAACCCAGACTGTAGGGCCCTGGCCAAGGCCAGTGGCCTATCTCTCAAAACAACTAGATGGGGTTTCCAAAGGCTGGCCCCCATGTCCAAGGGCCCTGGTAGCAATGGCCCTGTTATCACAAGAAGCAGATAAGCTAACTCTTAGACAAAACCTAAAGTCCTCCCATGCTGTGGTGATTTTAATAAATACCAAAGGACACCACTAGCTAATGAATGCTGGACTAACTAGATAACAAAGCTTGCTCTGTGAAAATCCCTGCATAACCATTGAAGTTTGCAATACCCTAACCCTGTCACCTTACTCCTGGTATCAGAGAGCCCAGTTAAACATAAACTATGTAGAGGTGTTGGACTCAGTTTATTCTAGTAGGCCCAACTTCCTTAAACATCAGCAGACTGGGAGCTGCACGTGGATGGGACCAGCTTCGCCAACCCCTGCAAAGTGACTCTGAAGAAGATGACAAGCCCTACTCCAGTCACACCAGGAAGCTGACTGGTCCACACACGGCCGAAGCATGAGGTAACTCATTGCAGGACTCATTTTCCTTAAAATTTGGACTTGTACAGTGAGGACTTCAACTGACCTTCCTAAGACTGAGGGCTGTTTCCAGTATATACATCAAGTCACTGAGGTAGGACAAAAGATTGCTACAGTTCTATTATTTTATGGTTATTATAAGTGTACCAGGACTCTAAAAAAAACTTGTTTGTATAATGCTATTCTATCCAAGGTATGTAGCCCAAGAAATAATCAACCTGATGCGTGTTATGCCCCATTTTAAGCCTCCCATGATCACAGTTTTTAAAATAAAATGAAGGACCGGTCCTTTTCTAGGTGACACAAATAAAGTAATAGCTAGGACAGAAGAAAGAGGGGTCTCCAAGCATATAACCCTAAAATTTAATACTTGTGCCACTGTCAATAGCAATCAGCATAGAATAAGATGCAGTTCTTTAAACCGAAAAAAAAAAAGTTACACGGCAGGAAACAAGTATATCTGCCATAAATTAAGCTCATGTGCAAATGTGTGTAATTACTGGTCTTGTGTCATCTAGACTACTTAAAGAAAGAATGAAAAAGATCCTGTTTAGCTCCCAAAAGGAGAAGTCAGCCCCTCCTGTATGAGTCGAAGCTGCAACCCCTTGAAATTAATAATTACAAATCCCTTAAACCCAAGGTAAAAAACAAACAAACAAACAAACAAACAAAAATATATCTCTGGGCATCAATAGGAAAAGACTAGGTCCTACAGTAAATATCTTAGTAAAAGAGCAGGCTCGTAAACTCTCTCTGGAACCAGTATTTCAGACTTTCTATGATGAACTAAATGTACCAGTACCAGAGACTCCAGGAAAAACCAGAAATTTGTTTTTGCAATTAGCCGAGCATGTAGCCCAGTCTCTAAATGTTACTTCATGTTACGTTTGTGGAGAAACTGTATTAAGAGATCAATGGCCATAAGAAGCCCAAGAATTAGTGCCTACAGACCCAGTTCCTAATGAATTCCTGGTCCAAAAGAATCACCCTGATCATCTCTAGGTTCTAAAAAGTCTCAATTATTGGACAATATTGCATAGCTAGAAAAAGAAAAGAATTCACTCATTCTGTAGGATGACTTAGTTGTCTTGGGCAAAAGCTGTATAATGGTACCACAAAAACAGTTACATGGTGGAGTTCTAATTACACAGAAAGAAATCCATTCGGTAAATTTCCAAAGTTCCAGACTGTTTGGGCCCACCCAGAATTCCACCGGGACTGGATGGCCCCCACCGGGTTATACTGGATATGTGGACACAGAGCTTATGCTAAGCTGCCTGATCAGTGGACAGATAGCTGTGTAATTGGCACTATTAAGCCATCTTTCTTCTTACTGCCCATAAAAACAGGTGAGCTTCTGGGCTTCCCAGTCTATGCTTCCCATGAAGAAATGAAGCATAGCCATAGGTAATTGGAAAGATGATAAATGGCCCCCTGAAAGAATCATACAATACTATGGACCTGCCACTTGGGCACAAGATGGCTCATGGGGATATCGAACCCCCATCTACACGCTCAACCGAATCGTATGGTTACAAGCTGTTGTAGAAATTATTACTAATAAAACTGGTCAAGCCTTGACTGTTCTTGCCCGGCAAGAGACTCTGATGAGAAATGCTACCTATCAAAATAGACTAGCTCTTGACTACTTGCTGGCAGCTAAAGGAAGAGCTTGTGAAAAATTTAACCTTACTAATTGTTGTCTACACATAGATGATTAGGGGCAAGTAGTTGAGGATATAGTTAAAGATATAACAAAACTGGCACATGTACCCATGCAAGTATGGCACAGACTCAACCTGAGAGCCATGTTTGGAAATTGGTTCCCAGCAATAAAAAGGTTTAAAACTCTTATAATAGGAGTAATAATAGTAATAGAAACCTGCTTACTACTTCCTTGTTTGCTACCTGTACTTCTTCAAATGATAAAAAGCTTCATCGCTAACTTAGTTCACCAAAATGCTTTAGCACAAGTGTACTATATAAATCACTATCAATCTATTGCAAAAAAAAAGAAAAAAACCATAAGTAACAAAAATAAAAGTGAGAACTCCCACTAATAAAAAGTGAGAGTCTCAAAGGGGGGTAATGAGGGAAGAGAGAGAGCCTCTCATATTGTTTTATTTTGTTTTATACTCAATACCTGTTTTAAGAAAAAAACAAGTGAAATCAAATACAGGCAGCCTGGTGCCAGGCCCAAAACTAGGCCCGGGCCTGCCTGGCCTAAACCCAGTAGTTAAAAATCAACTCATAACCTAGAAACTGATGTTATTCATAGGTTCCAGACATTGTATAGAAGAACATTGTGAAACTCCCTGCCCTGTTCTGTTTCTCTCTGACCACCAGTGCATACAGCTCCTGTCATGTACCCCTTGCTTGCTGAAATCAATCATGACCCTTTCATGTGAAATCCTTAGTGTTATGAGCCCTTAAAAGGGACAGGAATTGTGCACTTGGGGAGCTTGGATTTTCAGGCAGTAGCTTGCTGATGCTTCCAGCTGAATAAAGCCCTTCCTTCTACAACTTGCTGTCTGAGAGGTTTTGTCTGCGGCTCATCCTGCTACATTTCTTGGTTCCCTGACTGGGAATCGAGGTAACTGAGAGACAGCTGAGGCAGCCCCTTAGATGGCTTAGGCCTGCCCTATGGAGCATGCCTGCAGGGGACTCTGCCCAGCCTGAGTGACGTGATCCAAAGAGCGCTCCTGGGTATGAAATCGCATGGGTGGAACGCCTCACCAGAGCAGTGCATAGCAGGCCCCTGTGGAGGATTAACACAGTGGCTGAATACTGGGAAGGAACTGGCACTTGGAGTCCAGACATCTGAAACTTGGTAAGGCTAGTCTTTGGAACTTGCCCCACTCCATCTGAGTGGAAGCTTGGCCTGATCACCCACAACATGCCTGCATTGGCACTTTTGTTCTAAACAAGAAAATATGGACAGTATATTTATCTAAATAAAATTACTAAATATTTTGATACTTTATTCCAGTAAATATGGATGCTTAGATAAAAGGGATCATAAACAACAGCAACATAATC
Source organism: Symphalangus syndactylus (assembly GCF_028878055.3). Lineage (NCBI taxonomy): Eukaryota > Metazoa > Chordata > Mammalia > Primates > Hylobatidae > Symphalangus > Symphalangus syndactylus. The sequence goes on along the minus strand of NC_072436.2, from coordinate 106,423,351 downwards.
TTTCCAAAATCACTAAAAGAAAATAAAAATTTTATAATCATGTTTTAAATGGCATAAAGAAGTAAATTTTCCATGTTCATAGACTGAAAGTGCTAAATCTAGTAAAGATGTTAATTGTTTCTAAATGTATTCATAAAGTTAATGCACTGCCAATAACATAATATTTTGCCAAAAATTATATTTATTCTAAAATATATGTAGAAGAGAAATAAGTAATGAAGAATCAAGTTATTTTTGATAAATGAGATGGGTAGGTATGCCATACCAGCTATTAAGATCTACTATATCTTTATTATAGCTAAAATACTGTGATATTGGCACAGGCATAGGCAAGTAGAGCAAGGGAAACCTGACATATATAAGTGGTGGCATCACACATCAATGAGAAAAATATTAACTAATAAATGGCATTGAGTTTTAGTTAGCCTTATGAAAAAAATGAAATTAGATTCTTCCTCTAAACTACATACAAAAATAAATTCTAGCAAATTAAAAATGAATACAGGAATATCTATATGAACTCAGAGTAATAAAGTATATCTTCATCAATGTACACAAAGAATAAACAATAAATATAATATATTGGTAAATAAGTGTTGATATGTTTATACAATGGAATATTATACAGCAACAAACATAAATGGATCTGTTACTGGTATCAATATGGGTGAATCTTACAGACATACTTTTGAATGGAAAAACCATTGATAAATGAATATAGTACATCATGTACATTAATTTTAACATATGAAAAGCAATTATGTTTGATTATAAAGATACACAATAATGTAATAATTACTTGCAGAGGTGCATGAAACTCCTAAGAAGCAAATCAATATAATGAATATGTCTGAGAACAGGTAGGTAGGGTGAATAAGAAGCAAAGGTTAGGTATTCAGGAATCTCCAACAGCATCTGCAATGTTTTACTTCTAAAACTGAATGATGGGTACATAGATGTTTACTTTGGTATAGTTTATATCCTCTAGTATATCTGCAATATTTTACAAAGAACTTTAAAATAACAGTAACACACACAAGGCTTCTACTCTCCAATCCACCACTGACCCACTATTTCCCACTATGATACAGTTTGAATGAGCAAGCTTAGACTGTTGCGTTTACCTAGAATAGTACTAAAGAGGAAACAAATACTTATTTTAAAAAATTACAGGCATGCAATGTGAAATAAGCACATCATGAATGATGGGGTATCTGGGTATCTCTCCTCTCAAGCATGTATCCATTGAATTGCAAACAATCAAATTATACTCTTTAAGTTACTTTAAAATGTACATGTTATTATTGACTATAATCACCCCATTGTGCTATGCAACAGTAAGCCTTATTTATCCTTTCTATTTTATTTATTTATTTATTTATTTATTTATTTATTTATTTATTTGAGATGGAGTCTCACTCTGTTGCCCAGGCTGGAGTGCAGTGGTGCGATCTCAGTGCACTGCAAGCTCCGCCTCCCAGGTTCACACCATTCTCCTGCCTCAGCCTCCCGAGTAGCTGGGACTACAGGTACCCGCTACCACGCCCAGCTAATTTTTTGTATTTTTAGTGGAGACAGGGTTTCACCATGTTAGCCAGGATGGTCTCGATCTCCTGACCTTGTGATCTGCCCTCCTCGGCCTCCCAAAGTGCTGGGATTACAGGTGTGAGCCAAACCACAGCGCCCAGCCCCTTTCTGTTTTTGTACCCATTAAATATCCCACCTCTCCCCAATCCCCCCACTAGGTTGTTGGAAAGATAAAACACCGAAACCATTTGTTTGGGCTGGATTATGGATAAAAATGAAACTAAGCTGTCTCAAAGGATAGTCTACTTCACCAAAAAAAAAAAAAAAAGTCTATTTTTTTAATAGCAACCTAAATCACTCGTTTACTTTAGCTGCTAGCACCCTGTAGGTACTTGAGTTTATGAACGCTAATCAACACTAGTAAGAGAAGACACTGTATAGATATTTTTAGTATTATAATAATTAACACAATATAATTTTCCACATCTTAGGCTCAGAAAGTTATCTTATCATTATAGAAGACCTGTATAAAAGTAGATGAATGAATGAAGAGATCTATGAAACTGAAGATCAGACATGCAGTTTATAATGCTTCTAAGCTGCTTTGAACCCCTTTGTAATGACAGAAGAAATGCTACTGCTCAAGAAATTGTAATCATTGTTGCTTATAGTTAACATCACTTTATTAATAATTGTTATACTTCAAATTTATTCTCTCTGGCTTGAAAAATTAGCAACAGTGTTGAATAAATTAGGATAATATTAAAAGAAACTATATTTAAAGCAAGCAAAACTTTAGCGGACAGGTAAGATTGTACTCATTATAAAGTATATTTACCATGGAGAAGCTGCATCTCCTGTGAGACACCAGAGAACAGATTTTGATAACCAGATGGCTTTTGCAGCCTGAGAAGTACGCACATCGGCTAGCTACTTGACTCACTTGTTTTGCTTGCATTTTGTGGCGTAGCTTTTTCTCAGCTGCAGGCAACAGTTGAATGGACATTAAAATCTCAAAGTTAAAATACAGCTATAGTTTCTTTGAACAAACCTTTCTACCAATGAAAGATGTTGCCCTACAGGTGGTCTTCAAATCTCTACTTGAACATTCTGTTGACCAAGAACTCACTGTCTCTGAGATGGATTGTTTCATTGCTGAAGTGCTTAATTGTTAGATAATCTACCCTTATATGTCTTTCTGTAACTTTCATTCATTGGACCCAGGCCTGTTCCTCTTTTCTGTAAAAACTAAATAGTGATTTTTACCGGTCAGTTGAACAAACATTTGGGGAGCAGCTGCATATCAAGTTAAATATTAAGACGTGATTTATATACTTATGGATTTTCAACTATTTAGTGCAGAAAGACATTTACATGAACATTTACACATATAGGTATTCCTATTGCCACAACCTGTTTACTGTTGACAAAAAGGTGAATGCATTTCAAGTAGGAAATTAGAGAGCTCGTTAACCATGCATCATAAGGCAGCAAATCTCTAGTCTTCATTAGTAAGAGTCCCAACTCTTACTAACTCAACTTTGATAAATGGATATTGTTAAGAATGTGTGTTGGTTGTACCACTGTTCAAGGTGGCTAAGTCCATATATTTCTTTCACTTCTCACTCCAGATTTTGTGAAATGACACCTAAGTTGTATAAAAAGATGTGAATTAATAACTGCTTTCATAATGAGAGAAGTTTCATCAGTGGCTTAAAGACTTTCAAACATGCATGAATATTTGGAGCATAAAGAATAGCAGATGTTCCTAGTAGCAATGTAGAAACGTAAAGAGGAGGAAACTCTAGTAGAAATAAAAAGTGTTCTTCCTCCACCCACCAGAGCCTTGGTGGGGCTTCAAGCTCAGATACCAGGAGTAGGCTACAAAACAGTCATTCATTTATGCTTTTATTCATAATATCAAAAGCAGATGATCACATGCTTTCATCCTCCACCTTTAGAGCATTTAACACCAAGATGAAGACTAGAGATGTGCTGTTTAAAGAAGTTGAAAAATTTATTTATGGTGGGCAAGGACTCAGAGTCAACATCTTATCTTGGCACAAGACAGGAAGTTTGGTGGTTGTAGGAGACCTGTATTCTTTCCACCCATGCAAGTGAGAATGAAGTCTTCCACTTGACATATTTCTAAGTCTGATATAAAACTCAGTAAGTTTTGGCCAGGTGTGATGGCTCATGCCTGTAATCCCAGCACTTTGGGAGGCTGAGGCGGACAGATAAAGAGGTCAGGAGTTCGAGACCAGCCTGGCCAACATGGTGAAACCCCGTCTCTACTAAAAATACAAAAATTAGCCAGGCGTGGTGGTGGGGCACCTGTAATCCCAGCTACTCGGAAGGCTGAGGCAGGAGAATTGCTTGAAACTGGAAGACAGAGGTTGCATTGAGCCGAGATCCCTGCCACTGCACTCCAGTCTGGGCAACAAGAGCAAAACTCCAACTCCAAAAAAAAAAAAAAAGTAAAAATAAATAAAAATAAAAATAAATAAATAAATAAAATAAAACTCAGTAAGTTTTTCTACACAGAGCAACAGAGACACCTACACAAACTCATAGGAGATCAAGGTCAATAACTAATATTTAACACATATTCATTCACAGATATGAATTGAGAACAAAATAGCACCAGAAATTTTCAAGAACAAATGTAGAGAAGCATAATGATAACAAATAGAAAAAAAAAGATGCCCCAAAATTGTATTTTGAATTTCCTTAGAGATTCCAGAAGATTCTGCAGTAAATAAAACAAGATCAAGCTTATGTTTTAAAAAATTATCAGAGAATTAGGAAATGTTACTGGAAAGAAAACCATTAAAAAAGTGTTAGAGGGAGGCTGAGGCAGGAGAATGGCGTGAACCCGGAAGGCAGAGCTTGCAGTGAGTCAAGATAGTGCCACTGCACTCCGGCCTGGGTGAAAGAGCGAGACTCCATCTCAAAAAAAAAAAAAAAAAAAGTGTTAGAAAATAAAAGAAAAAAAGTCTCAAAAGATAGAGCAAAAAAGTCAAAAAAATGAGAAAACTCTAAGAGAAACATCAAAGAGAAACACAGAGATAGAGAGGCTAGAATTCCATCATGTGATTGATGAGAACTTTGGAAAGATCAGAAAAAATAGAGAAAAGAAACTAGTCAAAAAACTAATTGACATTATTTCACAATATTTAACAACAAATATCAAATTGGGAGAACCTGACAAGTTCCTGGAATGATGGAAAAAGTCCTATTTCTAAACACATTCATGAAATTTCAGAACATTAAAGATACAAAGATGGTCTTAAAGGTGATTCGGGGAAAAAAATACCAGTTTATGGATAAGTGAACGGGAATCAGATTGGCATTAGAAAATGAGGCTGTGAGACAAACAGAAAATTGTATATTCTTGCCAAGCCATCCATAATCTGTGAGTAAGGTTATACTCCGAAGTAAAATGAAAACAAAATTTAAAAAACTATATACAATCTTCTAAAATGCACTTAATTTGGAATACCATAATGAGAACTCTAGTGCATTATTAGAGAATAACTAGCTTTAATTGAAACACGAAGTCAGATGTTTCATTTTGACAAATGCTTTGGTTGAGAACTTGAATGATTTTAGAGTCAAGCCAAAGACATATGCTTCTTATATAAGCAAGAAAAAGAAAGGCAATTGAACCCTTGAAATCTGCAATAAGACAAAAAGTTTATTGAAAGTTGTAATCCAAATTCAAAGCAAACAACTGCTCCAAGATTTTGAGTAATTGGCATGGTTTGAGAAAAGGTCAACCATTTAACCCTGACATTATCTTTCAAGGAACTGGAGAAAGAGAAACTGTTGGTTTTCGTTTCATAACTTTCTGTCCTATATGATTTTTTAAACTATGTATATTATTTATAGAGGCAATATAATAATAATAACAGAGTTATTGAAAGGCATTTTGTGAGCATAGTCAGCACAGGTAGCCCAGAATAAGAATATTCAAGGAAGACTTCTGAGAGGAGATAGATGAGTAATACATTACCAAACAAATTCAGAAGTAATTCTGCAGTAAGTGGAAAGGATGGCAAGAAGATAGAGACAGGATAGGGTAGAAGGAATTCCAGCAAGAAGAGAATGAGCAAAGAAAGAGAACAATGAACAATATCCATCTACTTATGCTGGATATTCCTGTATACTAGCCATGGAAGATACAAAGATAAAGAAGAAATGCTACTTCCTAAATGATTTACAATCAAATGATGAGGAAAGATAAGCAAGATAGGGCGGCAATACAGTGCTACAATACCGTGCTATTTGGTACTTTGAGTGATGAGATTTTTCTATTGGAAATGGGAGAGCAGGAGCTGGGTTGTGGGACAGCAGGAGAACAGCGATTAGTATTGGGACAGCCACTGAGGGGTGTAAGAAAGAGGTTACCAAAGACACATTAAATAATTATCCAGCAGCTTGAACTCCTTTCTAGCACTAAATTGTCACCCAGACACATAATAGAATAATACTATTTTTCTCCAAAGGCACTTAACATCCATTTTGAAGGAACCAACATTTTTGGCTGCTTCAAAGTGGATGCTAATTGCCTCTGGTTGGTTCAATGGGTGTAGTAGAAGTACAGAAGTTTACTTGAAATTGAAGAGGCTGGTGAAGGAGTAAACCAGATAATTAATATGGCATTCAGGACCACGATGTAGATGGAGATATAGAAGTATAATACATAAACTAAGGAAAGTGCAGGCGTTAAAGTTTTGTATGTTTCTTTAAGGGTTAATGAACTCAATAAATGGGATAAGATAGAGAGTGCTAATGACAGGGTAGGAAGGGGCATTAAAATAACCGTGTCCTTTTCTGTTTGAATATAATGTTCCTTCCACTCATTTCTGGCTGAAGTAAAGATGCTAATATTGCAAGGTTGTTATTGAAATTATTGGGCCAATTACTGAAGTATCACACAGTAGAAATACAGACTGAGTATCCCTTATTCAAAAGGCTTAGGACCAGAAGTGTTTGGGATTTTTGATTTTTTTTTTAATTTTGGGATATTTGCATTACATTTACCAGTTGAGCATTCCAAATCTGAAAATCTGAAATCTGAGAGGCTCCAATGAACATTTTATTTGAGTGTCAAAAATGTTCATCTTTTGGAGCATTTTGGATTTCAGATTTTTGGATTTTGGATGCTCAGCCTGTACCATTTATCATGGTTAGGATTTGGTAGAAAGGAGAGAAATAGAGGCCCAAGAGACCTAATGTAGGAATCTGAAAAACACGCTTGACCTTTCTGAGTCTCATTTTCTTCTCTCTCTAAAGTATTTGAATTAATCTATAACATCATGTAGTCCTCAAATCATTGTACAAAGATCACAAATCAACATTTAGGGGAATATATGTGAGCTTTTTAAAGATCATCCATATGTAAATATAAAGAACACACATACTAGGGTTGTCTTTCATTACCATTCTCTTTCCCCCAGTTGTAATTATCACAGGAAAAAAGAGTTATTCTCAAAGATAACTGGCTCAGTTACATGAACAATTTACAAATTGATCTCATTTGTCAGATATTTATAACCAATAGTCTATCAAATAAAGACTTTTTTATTTTACTTTCCCTCTATCTGATAAATAAAATAATATTCTAGCATGGTGCTACATTTCAAATAGCACAAAACAAATTAAACTCTTAATGGTCTATAACACATAGACCTAGTCATTGTAAGAATGTCTGTGTCTTCTCTAATATTTTCCTGAAAAAGGATACTCATATCTTTTATGGAAATAAACTGGATGGTATCTTTTGTGTAAATTCTACATTCTAAGTCTCCAAGAGAATTATTTAAATGAGAAATGTGAGTCTCAAATTTTCATTCTAATGGTGCTGAACACTCTAATTCCAAAGACTTGGTTAAGTCTCTTAATTCTATATGACTAAAGGCTCTCTCTCTCTGTTTTCCTCTTAACATTGTTGGAAAAACTGGAGCAATTACCTTTATCATTGGATCTTGTATTAGTCAGTGTTCTCTAGTAAAAGAGAACCAATATATAAATATACAAGAGGATATTTTTTTATGGGTATTGTCTCAAGAAATTATGGAGGCTGAGAAAGCCCATGATCTGCCATCAGTGAGCTGGAGAACGAGAGCAGGTGGTGTAATTCAATCTCCGTCTGAAGGCCTGAGAGCCAGGGTAGCTGATGATATGACTCCCAGTCTGACAAACAGAGTCTGTGATGTTTGAGAACAAAAAACGATACATGTCCCAGCTGAAGAAAAGAGAATTTGCCCTTCCTCTCCCCTTTGTGTTCTATTAGGGCCCAGTGAATTGGATGATGCCTGACCACATTGGTGAAGGCAGATTTTCTTTACTCAGCATACTGATTCAAATGCTAATCTGTTGTACAAACACTGTCACAGACACACCTAGAAATAATGTTTTAGCTGATATCTGGACACTCTTAGTCCAGTCAAGTTAATGCAGAAAATTAACCATCACAGATGTTAAAAAATGATATTCAGCTTTTTCTGGATATTAGCTTTATCTGTTTATAATAGTCATACATGGCACTTGAATATTCTGACAGATTAATTCAAAGTCCTAGGATTAGTGTGATGTTGGTGTGGCCTAGAAGTGAACTGTGGATGGAAATGTTCTCAGCCATGTATATTCACTTCGGGAGAGCTTCAAAGAACAGGACGATTTTGAAATAAGAATATATAATATATATCCTTACTGGAACCTACAAAAAACTCATGAGTTATCTACTACTCAAGCCAAAAAAATAATTTTTTATGCTTATGTTGTTAAGGATTTACTTGCATCACTTCATTAATTAGCAATTTGTATTGTATCAAGTGGGTCTAATCCTTTTAATAGATTCCAAACAGGCTATTTGGCTATTAAATTCTAGTTCATTTTATATTTATTCATGAGAAGAAAATGCCATAGAAAGATTCCATGAAGGAAAATGTTTGCTTTGCATTCAGTCTTTGAACAATAAAAAGAAAAGAAAAGAAAAAAACAAAAAAAAACAGACGTTGCTGTGTCATATGTATGAATGGTTTTCTACAGGGATTCATATCTTTAGTTGTTCTGTTCCTATTACTTGTTGTTGTCTTAGAAAATGGGTTCCAGCTAGGCACGGTGGCTTACACCTGTAATCCTAGCATTTTGGGAGGCCGAGGTGGGAGGATCACGAGGTCAAGAGATCAAGACCATCCTGGCCAACACGGTGAAACCCCGTCTCTACTAAAATACAAAAAAAATTAGATGAGCGTGGTGGCGGGCGCCTGTAGTCCCAGCTACTTGGGAGGCTGAGGCAGGAGAATGGCCTGAACCTGGGAGGCGGAGCTTGCAGTGAGCCGAGATAGGGCCACTGCACTCCTGCCTGGGCAGCTGAGCGAGACTCTGCCTCAAAAAAAAAAAAAAAAAAAGAAAAAAGAAAATGGGTTCACATAGAGCAGAGATAAAGCTGTCAAAAATCAGGATATGGCCAGGCTCGGTGGCTCATGCCTGTAATTCCAGCACTTTGGGAAGCTGAGGTGGGTGGATCACGAGGTCAGGAGATCGAGACCATCCTGGCTAACACAGTGAAACCCCATCTGTACTAATAATACAGAAAAATTAGTTGGGCGTGGTGGCGGGCACCTGTACTCCCAGCTACTTGGGAGGCTGAGGCAGGATAATCGCATGAACCCGGGAAGTGGAGCATGCAGTGAGCCGAGATTGCACCACTGCACTCCAGCCTGGCGACAGAGCAAGACTCTGTCTCCAAAAAAAAAAAAAAAAAAAAAAAATCAGGATATGAATATATGCTTCTTTAGTGGTTGCCAAAAAAGATAAAAATCTTTACATTCCTCATGTTTGTCTTTGTACAGACCCAAATTCCTCACCAACCATTATCTCTAGGAATGACTGTCTCCTCTACCTCTTATATGGGTACTGAGAAGCTAAACTGTCTACACCTATCAAATGCTTGCTGGCTGAGTGCTCAAACTACGTTCACATTCACCCAATTTACTGTCTATATCAGTGTTTAGCAAAAGATTTTCTGTAAAGGAGCAGAAAGTAAATATTGTAAGCTTTGTAGACCACATAAAATCTCTGTTACATATTCTGCTTTAAAAAAACAAACAAACAAACAAAAAACCTTGGAAAAGGTTGAATAATGTGAGAAGCTTCCGTTGCTTCTGAATTCAGCCCCTGGGCACAGTTTGCCAGTGCCTGGTCTATATATTAGGATGACTTTATTATGCCATTTATTAGCATGACTACTATTCTAGGATATCCTTTCCCAGGCACGTAGCTTCATTGCTCATTGCAGGAACTTTCCCAAAAATGCCAATTGTTCAATGGAAAGCATCAACAGAAAATTTTCACCTTGAGTTCCTATTAATTCCTTGCCTCAAAATTTTTTCCTTGCTTTTTTCACCTATCTTAAACCATTATTATTATGATTCTTACCCAATCTGAATTAAGCACACATCATCTTTTCCCCACTCTCCCATTTCCATTGGAAGTCCCCCCCTCTAAGCCAAACTTTCAATTCTTAATAATTTCTAATCTTGTCTTTTCCAATTTAAGACATTACCAAAGCTTTGTGGATACAGTGTTCTCTCTCAATTGTGGAAAAATCAGCTTTGCTTATAAATATGTTGTTTTGATGAAGGTGATTTGGGTGACATTTGGGGATCTAGCATTTGACAGTAAACAGAATGATCTTGATTTTGTTATGGTGTCTTTCATAGTTCCCCTTTCATTATAGTTATATAAGTATATGCCTGCCTCTCTACTGGAAAGTAAAATTCAGGCTATCAGGAATTATATATTAATTATATTAAGTATTTTGCACATAGTAGGCATTAATTAGGTATTTGTTGCACTATAGCAATATAGGCAGTGATCTTTGTTGAACCACTTTTATTCAATTGAGTCATTTTCATTTCTTACATAGGGTTTGCTGTATGAAAGCATCTTTCACTTCTATTCACGTGTGACACAAAGTGAAAAGGAAAGATGTTCCAGGAACCATAATTAAGCCTTCTTAAAATGTACCCAGGAATAATCAATGTCATTTCTCCACAGGATATTTTCTGTGAAAATAGCAACATTTTGTGTCTGGGTTTCTTTGTGTCTTCAACTATTCCCATGACTGCGGATCAGGGCATCCCCACAGTGTAGATCCAATCAAGAAAACACCATTTTCTTCAATTTGACAAAATTCAAAGCAAGAAAAGAAACAAAAAAACTGTCTCACTAAAAAGTAACCAGTCTCGTTGTATGCTGATGGGGTCGAAGGTAGGTGGGTCTGTTCCATTACTGAGATTAATGCCTAATTACCCAGGTGTGTGCTTTTTACTGCACTCAGATTGCTGGGGAAACAATAGGTATTTCCTCAGTAAAATATATGGGTTGGTTTTCTTTTTAAGTCGGAAAAATTGTCAGAAACCAGCATTTGAACTGTTGATCTCTTGGGGAACATTTTGTTGGTGTGCTGTTATATGTCAGAGTGCCAACGTTCTTTTACCTGTTTTCCTTAAGTTGTAAGCAGGTAACCATGCTATGTAAGCTACAGACTATAAACGTAAAACTAAATACACATCATCAGAAAAATATCTGGAAGGTAATAGGACCAAAGAGAGAGTTTATACACATTGAATCAATATGAATACTTGTTAGGATATGCTAGACATAAATAGTATGTCACTCTCATCAGTAAAATTAGTCTTTCTTTATCCAAAGCATCTCTTCTGGGACTACCTAAAGGAACAGTGTTACTGGAAAGAAAGGGAGAGTGTGTTTCAGAGACCCTTCCTGCTTTAGACTGAATAGCTCTCCTCTGCTATCAGATCATGTTTTAGAGAAGGGTATGGCTATGTTTCATCTCACTAGAATATATTTACCAGCTTATCCTTCAGCTCTCAAGATACACAGTTGTTGGTTTCTTCTATGCCATTCTTGTGAAGAGTAAAACAAACAAAGCGCACACACATACACAGACACACACACAGAGCTGCCTTAGAGAGAATGTTTTTGATTCCACGAAAAGTAGAGGTGACAGGTTACACTTCTGATGAATAGGCTCATCTGTTGCAATTTCTCCAGGCTCAGAGTCAAGAGATATGCCAATTCATTGCTAGATTTTTTTGCACTGATCTTGGCCTTGCTTGACCTGGCATGTCTAGGTAAGGGAGAAGTAGGGTTTGGCAGAAACAGGATGCATCAGACTTAGATTATGGTCAAGATGGGGTCTTTTATGCCCTGTTCAGCCACTGTCATATAGGCTTTGTTCTGCTGATCTTAAGATCCAAGTGAAACAAATTAGGCTATTAAAATAAAAGTTGGGTTTCCACAGTGATTGTCCTTAATAATAATACCTAACAGGACTTAAAGGGTGAGAGCACTGTCCCTGTTGAGCTTTTGTTCTATCAATCCTTGCTATATTTCATGCCTACTGTCCCTGTTGAGCTGTTGTGTTATATCAATCCTTGCTATATTTCACACCTACTTTTTCCAGAACATCATCTGACTTATCAATTCTCATCCTAGTAATGTTTGAAAGAAACCAGTCATATAAACAGCAGTATTATATGGTTCATTTGATAATTTCAAATATACAGGTTTGTTGTAAAAACATTTATAGACATCCTCTATATTTTGAAGAAAGAAATTCTGATGGAAATTTATTTTTTGTCTGCAGTATTTTTGGAAAGATTACATTTACACAACATGACAAAGGGAATATTTTACCTGACTGAGACATTTTTGAAGCAGTTTATACATCTGAAATAATGACTTGGTAGAGACCAATGAATATTTGCCAAAATGTTAAAATACTATGGAGAAAAAACTCAAATCTTCATTGACGAATGAATGTATAAGTTGTGACATTATATTATAATGGACCAGTAGCAATAAAAAAGACAGAATGATTGACACATGCAGCAACATGAGTGAAATTTAAAACAACTATACTGAGAAAAAGTCTGATCCACCCCCATCAAAAAAGAGTGCATACTATATGATTCCGTCTTATAACAGTCTAGAATAAAACAAACAAATATACAGCCACAGAAAGCATATTAGTGGATGACTGGGAGCAGAAGTGGGATTGGCAGAAGGGAGGGATTCAAAAGGGCACAAGACAACTTTGGTGAGTAGTGGATGCAGATATGGTTATTATTTTAACTATCATGATATTTTCACAGGTTTATATATAGGGCAAAACTTATCAAATTGTACCTTTAAATACATGCTGACCATTAATTATGTGTCAATCATTCACAAATAAATCTGTAGAAACATAACATCTGAATATCATCAACAAATCTCTCAGTTCCTTTTCTGTTGCTTATAATGGAATACTTGAAACTGGAGAATTTATTAAAAAAATATTTCTTACAGTTATAGAGGTTGGGAAGTCCACGGTCAAAGAACCACATTTGTTATGGGCCTTCTTACTGAGAGAACTCTCTGAAGAGTCCCTAGGCTATACAGGGTATCACATGGCAAGGGGGTTGAGCCTGCTGGCTTAGATGTCTCTTCCTCTTCTGATAAAACCACCATTCCCACTCCTATGATAACTCATTACTCTACTAATCCATTTATCCATGAATGGATTAGGCCATTCACGAGGGCTCTGACCTCATGACCCAAAAACTTGTTACATACCCTATCTCTCAATTCTGCTACTTTGGGGATTAAATTTCAACATGAGTTTTGGAGGGGACAAATATTCAAATGATATCAAAATCCTATCAGTTAAATTAAGTAGATGAGGGAGGCTCTCTCTCTGGAAGGTGTATAGATTTTTGAACTTTTAATATATACAAAAGTAGAAGAATCCTGGGTGGAGTATTGACAAAATGTTTGTGAGCATGCTATGAAGGCCTTTTTCTTAGCAGTAATAGTACAACAATGCAAATAATCACATAGGTAAAAAGTAACTTGCATTTAAGAGATATAAAATGGTCCAAAATATGATATTTGCAATACTAATAGATAAGATTTTATTCAATAAATTAAAAAATACTCCTGTTTATATTATTCCACAATACATAGACAAAGACAGAAGGAAAAAGGAAAGGAATGGAAAAAATATTTTTTGCCTTAACTTTAAAAATTTTATTTCAACTTTCATTTTAGATCTAGAGAACACATGCAAATTTGTTACATGGAAATATTGTGTAGTGCTGAGGTCTGGAGTATGGATCCTGTCACCAAAGTAGTAAGCATAGTACTCTATAGGTAATTTTTTTTTAACCCACCCCCCCTCCTTTCTCCACCATCTAGTAGTCCACAGTGTCTGTTGTCCCCATATTTATGTCTACATGTGCTCAATGTTTAGCTCCTACTTATAAGTGGGAATATGCAGTATTAGATTTTCTGTTTGTGAGTTAATTTGCTTAGGATTATGGCCTCTGTCTTCATCCTTGTTGCTGCAGAGGACATGATTTAATTCATTTTTATGGCTGCATAAGATCCCATAGTGTATATTTACCACATATTCGTTTTTTTTTTTTTTTTTTTTGAGACAGAGTCTGGCTCTGTCCCCCAGGCTGGAGTGCAGTGGCACCATCTCAGCTCACTGCAAGCTCCGCCTCCTGGGTTCATGCCATTCTCCTGCCTCAGCCTCCTGAGTAGCTGGGACTACAGGCGCCCACCACCATGCGCTGCTAATTTTTTTTTATTTTTTATTTTTAGTAGAGACAGGGTTTCACTATGTTGGCCAGGATGGTCTCGAACTCCTGACCTCGTGATCCACCCACCTTGGCCTCCCAAAGTGCTAGGATTACAGGCTTGAGCCACTGTGCCTGGCCCACATATTCTTTATCTAATCTAAGTGAACTTAAATCAACAAGCAAATAAAACAAATAACCTCATTAAAAATGAGCAAAGGACATAAGCAGATGCTTCTCAAAAGAAGACATACAGGTGACCAAAAAACATGAAAAATGCTCAGCATCACTAATCAGAGAAATTCAAACAAAAACCACAATGAGATACCATCTCACACTAGAGAGAATGGCTAATTTTTTTTTTTTGGTTTATTTATTTATTTATTTTTTGAGATGGAGTCTGGCTCTGTTGCCCAGGCTGTAGTGCAGTGGCAGGATCTCAGCTCACTGCAACCTCCAACTCCCTGGTTCAAGCAATTCCCCTGCATCAGCCTCCCAAGTAGCTGGGATTACAGGCGCATGCCACCATGTCCGGCTAATTTTTTTGTATTTTTAGTAGAGATGAGGTTTCACCATGTTGGCCAGACTGGTCTGGAGCTCCTGACCTCAGGCAATCCACCCACCTTGGCCTCCTAAAGTGCTGGGATTACAGGCGTGAGCCACCGCGCCTGGCTCAGAATGGCTATTATTAAAAAGGCAAAAAAGAACAGATGCTGGTGAGGCTTCAGAGAAAAGGGAAGGCTTATACAATGTTGGTGGGAACGTAAATTAGTCCAAACACTGTGAAAAGCAGTCTCAGAGATTTCCGGAATAACTTAGAACAGAGCTACCATTCAACCAAGCAATCTCTTTACGGGGTATCTACCCAAAATAAAATAAATCATTCTACCAAGAAGGCACATGCAGTTGTATGTTCATCACAGTGCTATTCACAATGGCAAAGACATGAAATCAACCTAGGTGCCCATTAATGGCAAAAAGATTTTTTTTTTTTTTTTTTTTGAGACGGAGTCTCGCTCTGTCACCCAGGCTGGAGTGCAGTGTTGCAATCTCAGCTCACTGCCAGCTCTGCCTCCCAGGTTGGTCCCAGGATGGTCTAGATCTCCTGACCTTGTTATCTGCCTGCCTTGGCCTCCGAAAGTGCTGGGACTACAGGCATGAGCCACCGCGCCCGGCACAGGCAAAAAGATATTTTAAACATTGGATACAATTCATTCATCCTAAGAATAGTAATAGGTAGATATATAAGATAAATGAACACAGAGCAAATAAGGGCTTTCATGGAATATTCCCACTTTGTAAACTCTAAGAAAATTGTCCTTAAAAGACTTTCAGGGCCACTCCTTTCCTAAAGTGTCATTACATGCAATCATGTGGTAATCAGGGAATGGTTAGCTCATGGGCTGTCGTCTCCTCAGGTCCGTTACTTTGAGGTAAAAGGAATGAAAAAGGATTTAAAATATTACTTAGTAACCTACACGGATTGAATTCAGGCTGTCAGTTAAGAGGATCGTGTTTGAAAACACATTTTGATTTTAAAATAAAATGAGTTGAGAATGGGCAATGAACTCAATGAAGCAAGATAAATCAATTCCAAACTGAGCAACTTTAGGCATCAGCATGGGAAGTCTTTTTAGGCTGAAGTTTTCTTGGTCTCTTATAAATCACACCAGATAGGCCTATGTGTGAGGTAAACTGTATTATGAGAATATCTAGCACATTACTTCAATGCAATACTGATTTCAAAACAAAATGAACCCTGCCATTATTTATATAATTAATGAGGAAATGTTTAGGAATTGCTAAACAATTTTTTACCATCTCATTTTTTTCCCACCAAGGATATTTAAGAAGAAATAAGGTGGGAATCTGATTAAAGAAAAATAAATTTTATTGTGTGTATTTTAAGATCTACAACATGATGTTATCAGGTACATGTATTTAGTTAACATGGTTACTATTGTGGAACAAATTAACATATCCATCACCTCTCGCAGTTATCCATTTTTTTTCCCCATGGTAAAAGCAGGTATTATCTTTTGTTGCTGTTATCTGCAGTGCTTTTCAAGAACAAAGAATTAGGTTAAAATATACCTAGTGTTTGTAATTAATCTCTAGTGACTACAGACCCACAAAAAGTTGTTCTGCTTATTTTTCATCTTCAGTAAATTGCTAAAGGATCCTGCAGGTTTCTGCTTTATGAGGGAATTTTTGCTAACCAAGCCATATAAATGTATTTTCCATTAAATTATTCTCAATTTCCAATCGCTTATACATTATTCAGAACTTACTTTTAAAAGTCAACCTGTGAAGATCGATTAGGTAAAACTCAAATTAGTCACTTTGGAGGTTTCTGATAGAAACACAAATGATGTTTGGTGATATCTTTAGTACATACCAGTTCTTAGTGCACCATGCCATGGGAATGATATTCAAGAGTGGTGACATGACTGAGGTAGTAAATCCTTTATCATCAGGACTGAGAGGATGTAGAAATCTGTGCAGAAGAAAAGAGATTGTGAGCTTTTTGAAGCAGTGACAATATATGATATGAATCTCCATATTCATAATTTGCATATAGAAGCTGCTCAATGAATATTTAAGTTAAAAAAAATACAGTCCTTCATGGCAAGGAATTTCATCCCAGTCTCTGCCAACAAGAGGAACTCTTCTCTAATGGGCCATGGGCCCTCCTTGACTCTGTGGCTCTGGACTGGGCAGCAACAACTCTCATCCCTGTATGGAGGTTTCCACTCACTGTGTGAGGGGTAGAAGGAAGCCCCATGACAACGTACTCAGCACAGTGTGATGGCACATTTGGTGCTGCCAGGAAAGAAGGAAATTTGTCCAAAATACTTGCAGCAATATAAGAAGTTGTCAGTAGTGGAATGAGACATTAAATAAAAAATCATACTTCAGAATTTTCTCGCATTTGCTGATGAGGATAGACAGGTCAAGTAACTGACCTTAGATTCCTTTGCTACAGGACACTGCAGGCTGAAAAAACAAGCCCCCTCCTCCCACCCCCAGCAGCCACAGCTTATCTGATGCTTTTGAAAAATATAAACAAACCTTCTTAAAATAATAATTAAAAAATTAATCCAGATGTATTTTTATCAAGAAGGTGAAGAATAAATGTTTTTGCCCATGAAACAAAAATACAAAAAACAAAAAAACCCACAAAGCATCAGGAAGACAAAATTTCTTTCCAAGAAAAGGGAAAGTTCAAGAAAAAAAAAATCTGTTTCTAGCAAAATGTTTTCTAGTTATACAATGTCAGGCCCCTGAGCCCAAGCTAAGCCATCATATCCCCTGTGACCTGCAAGTACACATCCAGATGGCCGGTTCCTGCCTTAACCGATGACATTCCACCACAAAAGAGTGAAAATGGCCTGTTCCTGCCTTAACTGATGACATTACCTTGTGAAATTCCTTTTCCCGGCTCATCCTGGCTCAAAAGCTCCCCCACTGAGCACCTTGTGACCCCCACCCCTGCCCGCCTGAGAACACCCCCCTTTAACTGTAATTTTCCTTTACCTACCCAAATCCTATAAAACGGCTCCACCCCTATCTCCCTTTGCTGACACTCTTTTTGGACTCAGCCTGCCTGCACCCAGGTGATTAAAAAGATTTATTGCTCACACAAAGCCTGTTTGGTGGTCTCTTCACAGGGACGAGAGTGAAATTTGGTGCCTTCCTGCCAATCATGTCTGACCCCTTCTCTCCGTGTCTCTACCCCCTCTCTGCTTTTCTGGAGGGCAAGAATCCCCCAACCCCTTCTCTCCATGTCTCTACCACTTCTCCACTTTCCTGGGGGGCAAGCACCCCCCAACCCCTTCTCTCCATGTCTCTACCCCTTCTCCACTTTCCTGGGGGGCAAGCACTCCCCAGCCCCTTCTTTCCATGTCTCTACTCTCTTTTCTCTCGGCTTGCCTCCTTCACTATGGGCAAGCTTCTGCCCTCCATTCTTCCTTCTTCTCCCTTAACCTGTGTGCTTAAAAACCTAAAACCTCTTCAATTCACACTTGACATGAAACCTAAATGCCTTATTTTCTTCTGCAATGCCACTTGACCCCAGTACAAATGCGACAGTGGTTCCAAGACCCATCTGACCTCTCCCCTCCTCACCAGGCTGAGCTAGGTCCCAATTCTTCCTCAGCCTCCGCTCCCCTCCTCCACCCTATAATCCTTCTATCACCTCCCCTCCTCACACCCAGTCCAGTGTACAGTTTTCTTCTGCCACCTGCCCAACAATGTCCTCTTAAAAAGTGGCTGGAGCTAAAGGCATAGTCAAAGTTGATGCTCCTTTTTCTTTATCTGACCTCTCCCAAATCAGTTAGCATTTAGGCTTTTTCATCAAATATGAAAAACCCAGCCCAGTTCATGGCCCGTTTAGCAGCAACCCTGAGAGGCTTTACAGCCCTAGACCCTGAAAGGTCAAAAGGCTGTCTTATTCTCAATATACATTTTATTTTATTACCCAATCTGCTCCCGACATTAAATAAAGCTCTAAAAATTAAATTCCGGCCCTCAAACCCCACAACAGGACTTAACTAACCTCACCTTCAAGGTGTACAATAATAGAGGCAGCCAAGTAGCAACATATTTCTGAGTTGCAATTCCTTACCTCCACTGTGAGAGAAACCCCAGCCACATCTCCAGCACACAAGAAACACCTGAAGCACAGTGGCCAGGCATTCCTGCAGGCCCGCCTCCCCTAGGAGCTTGCTACAAGTGCCAGAAATCTGGCCACCAGGCCAAGGAATGCCCGCAGCCCAGGATTCCTCCTAAGCTGCATCCCATCTGTACGGGACCCCACTGGAAATTGGACTGTCAAACTCATCCAGCAGCCACTCTCAGAGCCCCTAGAACGCTGGCCCAAGGCTCTCTGACTCCTTCCCAGATCTTCTTGGCTTAGCAGCTGAAGACCGACACTGCCCAATTGCCTTGGAAGCTTCCTAGACCATCACAGATGCTTTAAGTAACTCTCACAGTAGAAGGTAAGTCCATCCCCTTCTTAATCAATACGAAGGCTACTCACTCCACATTACCTTCTTTTCAAGGGCCTGTTTACATTGCTTCCATAACTGTTGTGGGTATTGACAGCCAGGCTTCTAAACCTCTTAAAACTCCCCAAATCTGGTGCCAACTTGTACAGCATTCTTTTATGCACTCCTTTTTAGTTATCCCCACCTGCCCAGCTCCCTTATTAGGTCAAGATATTTTAACTAAATTATCTACTTCCCTGACTATTCCTAGGCTACAGCCACACCTCAATGCTGCCTTTTCATCCAGTTCAAAGCCTCCTTCACATCCTCCCCTTGTATCTCCCCAGCTTAACCCACAAGCATAAGATACCTCTACTCCCTCCTTGGTGACTGATCATGCACCCCTTGCCATCCCATTAAAACCTAAGCACTCTTACCCCACTCAACACCAATATCCCATCCCGCAGCGTGCTTTAAAAAGATTAAAGCCTGCTTATCTTCTTATAAGAAAAATAAAACAAAATAGTGGTAAAGTGTTGGGACAGCGAAAATTTTGGGGGGTGGTATGGAGAGATAATGGGTGATGTTTCTCAGGGCTGCTTCGAGTGGCACTGGGGTGGTGTGGGAAGCTAGAGTGGGAGAGATTAAGCTGAAGGAAGATTTTGTGATAAGGGGTGATATTGTGGGGTTGTTAGAAGAAACATTTGTCATGTAGAATTATTGGTGATGGCCTGGATATGGTTTTGTATGAATCAAAAAACTAAACAGAATCAGAGAAGGAGACAAACAGGTATTAAAGGACTAAGAATTGGGAGGACCTAGGACATGTAATTAGAGAGTGTCCAAGGGGGTTTAGCGTAATTACTTGCTTGGTTGGCAAGTTTTTGGGTGCTATCCTTGAGTTTTTATGTTGTCATAAACCAGACCAGATTGATTTAGGTAAAAACAACACTCTTCATTAAAAAATATACAGAGTCCTCCTTTTTCAGCAGTGAGTAAGCCAAGGCCTCAGCGGTTTTGGAGGACAAC
Organism: Symphalangus syndactylus; assembly: GCF_028878055.3. NCBI lineage: Eukaryota > Metazoa > Chordata > Mammalia > Primates > Hylobatidae > Symphalangus > Symphalangus syndactylus. The sequence continues at coordinate 106,403,145 of NC_072436.2, read as the reverse complement.
TGCAGCTAAAGAGTCAACTTGGGCCTGGAGGACTGATAAAGTTCGTGATATGTCTGTGATGCTAGCAGAGAAGTCATTAGAGAGGCTGTGGAAGGTCGAGACAGAAGTTGAAATGCCTGCTATTCCAGTACCCAGAGCAATAGTGGAGGCAGAAAGTCTTAAACTGACAAGCAAGGGAATTAGTGGAATAACTCTTTTTTGTCATGTCGGTGTCATGAGGGGAAGAAGGAGTTCTTCGGTCCTATTTGCAAATTGAATTTTGGGAGTAAGGAAAGCTAGTGTGCATGTACCTGTCTAATTGGCAGGTAGACACATGTATGTAGAGGATCCACAGAGGAAGAAGAGACCTTGTGAGAGGCAAAACTGGAGATGCAAAGTAAAAGGATGAGAAGGAGTGCTGAAAGGGGTGTCTTGTACCTAGACTCCTAGGGATCCAGCTAGGGCAGCAGCTGTCAGAGGTTGTAATGGGGACTGATGAGGTAACTGCATAGAGGGGGAGGATTGATTTTCATGGTGTATGAGAAAACGTTGAGTATCTATGAGCAAACTTTCACTGTTATTTTTGGGGCTGGGTATAAGTAAACAAGAAGAGGGCTTTGGAGATGAACAGTAAAGGAACATCGAGAAGGTGAAAGGTTACCTAGGGGGATTGCAGTGGGTCTTTGCAAAGAGATACATAAAGAAGTGGCCACAGGAACAGTAGTTTGTGTTGTGAGAGGTCTAAATATGGGAGGAGTAGAGTTGATATAAGGAGAAAGGTTTTTTAAGTAAGTGTTGAGGAGGGCGGCTGCTTGCTGATGTGAAATGTCTGGGGAGGTCTTGCTGGGCCTGTCTAAAAAGTACATGAGTTCTTCAGGAGGGTAAAGGTGAGGGCTGTTAAAGGAATTTCAGAGGGGTAGGGAGACAGGAGATGTTGCCTAGTCCACATATAAGGTGGGGACAGCTGTGTAGGTGCTGGAAGAAAGGGAAATGCAAAGCCAGTTGTTGTTCATTAAGGAGGGATTAGAAACGGCTAGGAGAGAATGAGTAAGGTTGATAGTGTGGTTAACTGGGGAGAGGTAGAGGGTGGCATAAGAATGGGAATGAGAATAAGAGTGACTATAAAAGTAAAGAATAGAACTTCATCAGGGTGAAAGTATTGGAGGGTCCCCTGCCAGCAAAGATCATCTCTCTACTCTAAGAGGGAGTTAAGAGTTGCCAGTCCTAGGCGAGGGCAAATCCTCGAGCTTGATGCGTAGGGAAGGGAGGGGGCCTGAGTAATCCCTGAGGAGTAGTAGAATAGCAGATGGAACACTGAGAAGTTATTTCCTTGAGGATAGATTTCTACGATGGAAAGGAAATGAGAAGTTCTAAGAGGCAGGCTGGTGGCTTGTACTATAGCATAGCCTGCCTTTGCTTGTGTGTGGTTATTAGGCCTGCTGGAACTATTATCAATAAGCCAACTGTGTTCAGGGTGAGGAACAGGAAAGAAGGAAATATGGGGAAATGGGGTGAATGTCAGGTGGATCAGAGAGATAGTCATGGGGGTCAGGTAGTGGTATCCGGAATACTGTGGGAGGCAGGGTTGAAGTCCAGGCCAGGAACAACGGTAATTGTGAAAGACTCAACAAAGAGTGAGTACAGCTGAAGGAGCCAGGGAGCAGAAAGTATATGTGTCAGGTGTGAGGAAGAAAATAGATTTTGGAAGTTATGAGAACTGTAGAGAGTGAGTTGAGTATAGTTTGTGATTTTTAGGGCCTTTAAAAGTATTAAAGCAGCGGCAGCCACTGCACGCAGACATGAGGGCTAGGCTTAAACAGTAGGGTCCAGTTGTTTGGACAGAAAGGCTACAGGACACCATCCCAGCTCTTGTGTAATAAGTCTGACTGCACTAACCATGCCTAGGAAGGAAAGGAGTTGTGTTGTAGAAGGGATTGTGGTTTGGGAGATTCCCCAGACACGATCAGCAGGGAGAGCACGTGTGTTTTTATGAGAATTATGCCAAGATAGGTAACAGATGAGGAAGAAATTTGGGCTTGACTGAAGTAATGGGCGCTGTCTGTGAAGCCTTGCCACAGTACAGCCCAGGTAATTTGCTGAGCCTGATGGGTGTCAGGGTCAGTCCAAATGAAAGGGAAGAGAGGCTAGGATGAAGGGTGCAAAGGAATAGTAAAGAAAGCATGTTTGAGATCCAGAACAGAATAGTGGGTTGTGGAGGGAGATATTGAGGATAGGAGAGTATATGGGTTTGACACCACAGAGTGGATAGGCAGAACAATTTGGTTGATAAGGCGCAGATCCTGAACTAACCTGTAAGTCTTGTCTGGTTTTAGGACAGGTAAAATGGGGGAATTGTAAGGGGAGTTCATAGGCTTTGAAAGGCCATGCTATAGCAGGCGAGTGATAACAGACTTTAATCCTTTTAAAACATGCTGTGGGATGGGATATTGGCATTGAGCAGAGTAAGAGTGGTTAGGTTTTAATGGGATGGTAAGTGGTGCAAGATCGTTCACTAATGGGGGAGTAGAGGTGTCTTATACTTGTGGGTTAAGGTGGGGAGATACAAGGGGAGGATGTGAAGGAGGTTTTGAACTGGGGAAAAGGTGGCAATGAGGTGTGGCTGTAGCCCAGGAATAGTCAGGGAAGCAGATAATTTAGTTAAAGTGTCTTGGCCTAATAAGGGAACTGGGCAGGTGGGGATAACTAAAAAGGAGTGCTTAAAAGAGTACTGTCTAAATTGGCACCAGAGCTGGGGAGTTTTAAGAGGTTTTAGAAGCCTGGCCGTCAATACCCACAACAGTTATGGAGGCAATGGAAACAGGCCCTTGAAAAGAAGGTAATGTGGTGTGGGTAGCCTCCATATTGATTAAGAAGGGCATGGACTTACCTTCCACTATGAGAGTTACCCGAAGCTCAGCATCCATGATGGTTTAGGGGGCTTCTGAGGTGATAAGGCAGTGTCAGTCTTCAGCCTCAAAGCCGAGAAGATCTGGGAAGGAGTCAGTCAGAGAGCCTTGGGCCAGAGTTCCAGGGGCTCTGGGAGTGGCTGCCAGGTGAGTTGAACTGTCCGATTTTCAATGGGGTCCCACACACCCCTAGAAAAGCGGTACTTGCCGCTAAGGGTGAAGGACCAAGACAGGCGTCCCCATGTGGTCAGACACCTCTGAAATGTGGGTGAAAAATCAGGCAGGTGTCCAGGTGTGATTAAATACCAAGGGAAGACTGTCTTCCCAAGTCCGTGACCGGCACTGGAGTTTTGGGTCCACGGATAAAACGTGTCTCCTTCGTCTCTACCAGAAAAGGAAAGGAACTGAAATTAAGAGAAGGGAGAGATTGAAGGGTGGCACCAAGATGAAAGGAGAAAGAGGTTGAGGGATAGTGAGGGAGGTTGGAGAAGAGAGTAAAAAGAGGCCGCTTACCGGATTTAAAATTGGTGAGATGTTCCTTGGGCTGCTTGGTCTGAGGACCAGAGGTTGTAGGTCGATCTTTCTCATGGAACAAAGAGCAGGAGGACAGGGGATTGATCTCCTAAGGGAGGTTCCCCGATCCGAGTCACAGCACCAAATTTCACTCACGTCCATGTGAAGAGAGCACCAAACAGGCTTTGTGTGAGCAACAAGGCTGTTTATTTCACCTGGGTGCAGGTGGGCCGAGTCCAAAAAGAGAGTCAGTGAAGGGGGATGAGGGTGGGGCCGTTTTATAAGATTTGCATAGGTAAGAGAAAATTACAGTCAAAGGGGGGTTGTTCTCTGGGAGGCAGGAGTGGGGGTCACAAGATGCTCAGTAGGGGAGCTTTTGAGCCAGGATGAGCCAGGAGAAGGAATTTCACAAGATAATGTCATCAGTTAAGGCAGGAACAGGCCATTTTCACTTCTTTTGTGGTGGAATGTCATCGGTTAAGGCAGGAACCAGCCATCTGGATGTGTACAGGCAGGTCACAGGGGATATGATGGCTTAGCTTGGGCTCAGAGGCCTGACTCTGTTATCACTCGCCTGCTACAGCATGGCCTTTTAAAGCCTATAAACTCTCCTTACAATTCTCCCATTTTACCTATCCTAAAGCCAGATAAGCCTTACAGGTTAGTTCAGGATCTGCGCCTTATCAACCAAATTGTTTTGCCTATCCACCCCGTAGTGCCAAACACATAAACTCTCCTATCCTCAATACCTCCCTCCACAACCCATTATTCTGTTCTGGATCTCAAACATGCTTTCTTTACTATTCCTTTGCACCCTTCATCCTAGCCTCTCTTCACTTTCATTTGGACTGACCCTGACACCCATCAGGCTCAGCAAATTACCTGGGCTGTACTGTGGCAAGGCTTCACAGACAGCCCCCATGACTTCAGTCAAGCCCAAATTTCTTCCTCATCTGTTACCTATCTCGGCATAATTCTCATAGAAATACAAGTGCTCTCCCTGCTGATAGTGTCCGACTAATCTCCCAAACCCCAATCACTTCTACAAAACAACTCCTTTCCTTCCTAGGCATGGTTAGTGCAGTCAGAATTCTTACACAAGAGCCAGGACCACACCCTGTAGGCTTTCTGTCCAAACAACTTGACCTTACTGTTTTAGCCTAGCCCTCATGTCTGCGTGCAGTGGCTGCCACTGCCTTAATACTTTTAAAGGCCCTTAAAATCACAAACTATGCTCAACTCACTCTCTACAGTTCTCATAGCTTCCAAAATCTATTTTCTTCCTCATACCTGACCCATATACTTTCTGCTCCCCAGCTGTTTCAGCTATAATCACTGTTGGTTGAGTCTCCCACAATTACCATTGTTCCTGGCCGGGACTTCAATCTGGCCTCCTATTCCTGATACCACTGCCTCACCCTCATGACTGTATCTCTCTGATCCACCTGACATTCACCCCATTTCCTCATATTTCCTTCTTTCCTGTTCCTCACCCTGATCACATTTGGTTTACTGATGGCAGTTCCACCAGGCCTAATCGCCACACACCAGCAAAGGCAGGCTATGCTATAGCACAAGCCACTAGCCTGCCTCTTAGAACCTCTCATTTCCTTTCCATCGTGGAAATCTATCCTCAAAGAAATCACTTCTCAGTGTTCCATCTGCTGTTCTACTACCCCTCAAGGATTGCTCAGGCCCCCTTCCTTTCCTACACATCAAGCTGGAGGATTTGCCCCTGCCCAGGACTGGCAAATTGTGAAATTCCTTTTCCTGGCTCATCCTGGCTCAAAAGCTCCCCCACTGAGCACCTTGTGACCCCCAGCCCTGCCCCCCAGAGAACATTCCCCTTTGACTGTAATTTTCCTTTACCTACCCAAATCCTATAAAACGGCCCCACCCCTATCTCCCTTCGCTGACTTTCTTTTTGGACTCAGCCCGCCTGCACCCAGGTGATTAAAAAGCTTTATTGCTCACACAAAGCCTGTTTGGTGGTCTCTTCACATGGACGTGAGTGAAATACTGGAATACTGAATGAAACACATTAGTGAGATGGTCTGAGGAAACCACAATAATATGCTTACTTGAGGGAATCTTTTCATTTTTTTCTTTAAAAAATGCGATTAAAAAATGACGTGGAACAAGCAAAAAATAGGCTGTTTTTGTTCACACCTTTCACTCATATAATTTCCAAAGCTCCCCCGTCTCTCGAAGGCCTCCACTGATCTGACCATGGTCCTCCATATGACATCACTTTTTAGAAGCCTCAATTACAATGCAGATGTCACGTGGAATGGTTAGGGTATAAGCTTAAGATAATCTATATTTTAAATGTAAGTAAATAACGAGGCTTTCAGGGAAAGGGACATTACAAGGGAACTGATGGGTATGCAGGGGGCAGAGACAGGAAGGGATATCTCAGAAATAGGCATAGATATTAAAGGAATCACAAGGGGACTGGGAGGTACCAGGAATGTCAAGAGCCTGGGAGCCTGGTGAAAGAGAAAGGGAACATTGAAGGGGAAAGGGAGAAATCCCTGATAATCAAACATTTTGTTTACATACTCGCTTTGCTTAGAGAAATGTATCTTCCTAAGGCAGATTTTAGATTTTTCAAAAGCTTTTCTCCCTCTGAAGCTGAATTGTCTGAGGTATTATTTAAAATCTTGGCATTAGTCCCAATCACCGTGGATATACAGATATTATGTGTTCTGGCTCTAGATAATGAAGTCAAGCTTGTCTCTTCTGTAAACATGTATCCTGAGTTTTCAAATATCTAAAAGGCTGGGTAGCAACAAAGCCTGTAATGAATACATAAAGGTATGCATACATAATTAATTTCTGAACATGCAAACAATAAATAAAGTTCCAAAATATTTTGGAACACAGTTGTACTTTGCAACTGTTTAGCAGAAATTATTTTAGTTTCAAAGAAGTCTTAATGTTTTATTTCAGAAATGAAAGTGAGAAGCTTCCAAGACAACAGCTGTCCCTTTTAAACATGAAGCATTAGAAGGCAAGCAGAAATTTGTCTAAGTTCACAGATGTCTCCAGTCATCTACAGTAGATGTCACTAAGTATTTTCTAGTGTTTGCATAGATGCTAGTCATTCACTATTTGCTGAATTTTAGAAGGAAAAATTGACTTGTAACCAAAAATCAAGTAAAATAATCTGCATTGACACTAGAAGAAAATAATCACTTTTCTTAAAATATAAAGAATTATTATCGTGAGGCCTTATTTTGTTAAAATTTATTTAACATATTTCTTATGCATGTTAATATTTTGAAAGATGTCAATTAATTTTTTCATGTTTCATAATATTACTGTTAAACTTTCAGCTCATTTAAATATGCCAAAAATCATGATATTAGAGCATAACAAATTTTGTTTGCTCTAAAGGAAAAGGGCTTATATTTACCTAAAAGTTCCCATTTAGTGTTTATATAAAAACTTCTTAGCATAGTATTTGCATGTGGTGTTTCCTCAATAAAGTCTTGTTAGATAAATAAGGTTAAGTCACATGTCACATAAAATATTATTTTCAGAGGCTAGAAGCACTGTGTATTAAAGGTATAGTTTTTATGGCTTTTAAATAAAATGTGGAACTTCTATAAGTACTTGTTTTGAAAATTGTTTCATTTCAAAATACAAAACATAACAGTTATTTGAAATTGTTTTCCAAACAAACCAGTGGTGGAGGCAATGGCACCAAGAGGTAGCTCTTTCATAAAGTAATAATACTATAATTCTTCAATCTCCATTAAATCTCTTTTTTTTTTGTTGAGATGGAGTCTCGCTCTGTCGCCCAGGCTGGAGTGCAGTGGCGCAATCTCGGCTCACTGCAAGCTCCGCCTCTCCCAGGTTCAGGCGATTCTCCTGCCTCAGCCTCCCGTGTAGCTGGGACTACAGTCTCCTGTAACAATACCCGGCTAATTTTTTGTATTTTTAGTAGAGATGCGGTTTTTCACTGGGTTAGCCAGGACAGTCTCGATCTCCTGACCTCATGATCTGCCCGCCTCAGCCTCCCAAAGGGCTGGGATTACAGGCGTGAGCCACCACGCCCGGCCTATTAAGTCTCTTTTTAAGGTGGAATATGTGAGTATGTGTGTATAATATGTCTGTTAAGTAAGGAATGAGGTGTGGCTAAGCCCAGCATTGGTAGGTAATACAGAATATATAATAGACATTCTAATTTTAATATATAATATGGAATAACAACCAAGATAAAGACAACATTTGAGAAAAATAATTTTAAGCAATTATCCTTACCACTAAATTAAAGTCTGAATGTTTATTCAAGCAAATGTTTTGAAGATTGCCTAAATGTTTGCATTTCAGGAACCAACATTTTTCTTCTCTTCTTTAAATTTATCTTTGAATTAAACCATATTTATTATTATTGACGAATAAAACAGATGAATGATTGGATTAGTGAATATTATTATAAAATATGAGAAAATCAAGGCCTTTTTTCAGAATTCTCATCTCTTGAGAAGTTCATAAAACACCAGCATTGGTTCTGTTAGTGAAAATAAAATTGCTGTGAAGTAAAACACACCTTGAAAACCTCCAGCTTGTAGTTGAGATAGAATTACCCATGACAAAGTAAAAAATTTGGTTCACAGATTCTAGCATTTAGCATCAGTGATAAAAAGTAATGAATGTAGTCCAAGTACTGAAGTCTCCCCCCAGAAATTTCCCCTTCCCCTTTTCCTTCCTCCTCCTTCTCTTCCTCCTTTATCTCCTCCTCCTCTTCCTCCTCTTGCCTCCTTTTCTTCCCCCTCTTACTCCTCCTTCTTTTCCTCCTCCCCTCCTCATTTTGCTCTTTTATTTCCATGAAAATAAAAAATGATTAACAGAGTCTGTAGCAGAGTCAATTTAACGATAATTAGTAACTTATATTAACAGAAGGATTTTTTTTAATCTCAAAAGCATTTACAAATATTTACCAACATCCTGCTGTGAGGTCACCTTGTTGCTGAACTGAAACCACCTGTAGTGAAACGCAAGCGCCATTTAGTAGAAACTCAAGCTTTTTTGATGTTTAGGTCTGCAGCTGAAAGAACCGTAGATATCCAATTTTGCTCTGAAAGAGTTAAAGCAGAATTTTTCTTAGTTCCAAATGTAGTTTGTATTGTATTTGAAGTTCCTTTAAGGCTTGTGGCTATTCAGAAATTTCTCTTTGCATTAATTCAAACGTTCACACAGTTGGTAGTAAGCTTCATTCTCCTGTTACAGTGATTTACAGCAATTTTAACTTCACTGTTGCCTGGACACTTGGCAGGGTGGCTTCTTGTGTTTTAACCTATGCAGTTACACAGGGCCCCATGCCCAGAAAGGCCTCGTGCTTAGTTTAATGCTCTAATGTCACCATCTTGAAATTTTTATCATTTTTAAATGAAAGACTCCATGCCTTTATTTTGCACTGAGTCCTACAAATGATGCAATGAGTACAGGCAGCTTTTAAAAAATACAGTAAGAATTCAAGGGTCTGGATGATCCCCAGAGACACAAGAATAAAATCTCTAGTGTTCGAGTATGTGTGCCCATTTTGACAAGACAAACAGGGATTACATATAGAGCCAGGCTTCTTCAGAGTGGTGTGTCACAATTCTCTTCACTGAATGAAAAGTAGAGTGCTTAAAGTGATCTTTAATAGAAATGTGAAATTTTCTACGATACCACAAGTTAAGTATCTTTAGAGTCTGTGAGCTAAACCATATTACGTTCTGCTGGGAGAGCACAATAATCTTATAGGCAAATAAAGGGAAAGAAGCCAGTATTATATTTAGCCACTATATCCTGAACATATTCCTGTCCAAACAAAAAACTCCGAACAATGACCCACCATACACTGAGGACATTGAAGGCAGAATTACCATGAAGATAATACTGATAGTACTACTTATATTTATAAAACACCATACAGATTTTCTCACAATAATGATACTATTTGAGGTTTTCAAGAAGTCCATTAGATTCAGAGAAACTAAGTGAGTTATCAAAGCTCATGTAATAAGTTAGGATAAACTTCAGACAAGCGTCTTTTAAATCAGTGTCCAGAGCCCTTTTTACCTCTATGTTCCATTTGTTGTAAGTAGTTGAGCCTCTTAGAAGATGTGTCCACATGATGTGGTTTTATTGAAGTAGATGAAGTAACCTTTGGTTAACAGTGAGGATATTAATACTAAAGAATCCTATATCAGGACCATCTTTATTGTAGGTTTAAATGTTTAAATTTATGTTGAAATCCTAAAACATATTTCAAATGTTTAAATAGTTCATATATTTAAATCCTAACCCCCTAGATGATGGTATTAGGACGTATGGTCTTTTGGAGGTGATTAGGTGATTAGGTTCTTGGCAGAGCCCTCATGAATGAAATTAGTGTCCTTATATAAGAGGCTACAATAGACCTCTAGTCCCTTTAGCCATGTGAGAACACAGCAAGAAGGCACCATTTATGAACAAGCAAGTAGGCCCTTAGCAGACAAATAATCAGCCACCACCTTCATCTTGGACTTCTCACCCTCTAGAAGCATAAGAAAAAAATTTCTATTGTTTATAAGCTACCTTGTTTATGGGATTTTATTATAGCAGCCCAGATGGACTATTTTGTTGGTGGGGAAAGAGAACAGGGTGCCAAAAATGCTGTAGGAAGAGAAGGGCAGAAGGGAGAGACATGGAAAGGAAACCACTGAATTTTAGAATTAAAAGAAAACTCTTTATTTTCTTTCATTTTGTTCATATATACCTCTTTCTCAATCCAACCTGCTGAAAAAGTCCCCTCAATAGCCACTGGAAAGATGAATTTTTACCTTAACATTTACACCTGAGTCCTTCCTGTCAAAATACCACATGCCATTCCATTGTTGAAGAGCCCTAATTGCTTAAAAGTTCTGGCTCGGTTAAATCAAAATTTGATTCCCTGTAAATCTGAATAAAATACAGTCTCTGCTCTCAACTCTAAAGAGGAATACAGCCATAAACACATAATGCCAATACACATGCAATAAAAACTATAATAGAGAAGTCCACACAAACTGTTTAGAAAATAACAGTTGGCAGAGCACATTCTTGGGATTGTTGGAGAGTTCTAGACAGTGGTTGCTTTTTGCCATAGTCTGTGAAGAATGACAAGTTATTCAGACAGAAAGGCAGCAGCATGGAAGTTTTCTGATTGCTGATCAACCTGATTTTCAAAAATGTTTTAAAATTCTATTACATTACTGCTGCTTCTTTTTGGATGAAATAACTCACTCAAATAATTTTTAGATACTGTGTGTAGCATCCGCATCTGACCAAAAGAAAAAAAAGAACATTCGTTCTTTTCTTTACCCTAGGATATTGTTAGGCTTTGTGTCCCCACCCAAATATCATCTTGAATTGTAATCCCCATAATCCCTATGTGCCAAGGGAGAGACCAGGTAGAGGTAATAGGATCATGGAGGCTGTTTCCCCCATGCTATTCTCCTGATAGTGAGTGAATTCTCATGACATCTGATGGTTTTATAAGGGGCTTTTCCCACTTTGCTTGGCACTTCTCATTCCTGCCACTTTGTGGAGAAGGTGCCTTTCTTCCCCTTTGCTTGGCACTTCTCATTCCTGCCACTTTGTGGAGAAGGTGCCTTTCTTCCCCTTTGCCTTCTGCCATGATTGTAAGTTTCCTGAGGCCTCCTCAGCCTCCTCAGCCATGCTTAACTGTGAGTCAATTAAACCTCTTTCCTTTATAAATTACCCAGACTTGAGCAGTTCTTCATAGCAGTGTGAAAATGGACTAATATACCCTTTGTACGACTATTCTCCTATTCTTCACTGTCCTTATTAATGTGGACCATCAAAATTTAAATCCACTTCACAGGTGTGATCTGCCCATTGCAACAACAAAGAGACTTCATTCCCTGTGGTTAGGGCATTTTCTCAAATATTACTTTGGGCCAGTGGCAACATTCTTTTCTTGACTTATGTGAAACCTATATTTTGACAAGTGCTGTATATAACCAATGTCCCAAACTAGTATATTCTTGGACATCAAAGAGAAGGCTTTTATGATCATTTCTAATTTGGTCTCTTGTTTTGACCTAAATAAATGAATGTTGATTTTGTTGCCTACTAAATTAGCTTTTCCTCCAGCTGCTTCACTTACAAGTTTGAAAAATCTGCTTTAATGCTTTTAAATTTGGGAAGAAAAAAAAAACCCAAATACCCCAGATATCATTAAAAAACCTTAAACAGAGCTACATGGCATTCCAGCAGCAGCTTACCCAGGTTTCAACAGAACTGAAGAAAACTGCTTCAAATCATCTTTTTTTTTTATCTTGTAGAGAAATTCCCATGATATCCTGTGTCTTGGTGTTAATACAGTGAATCTACTGCTACCTAAGAGCCTTTTAGCAATTTCATCCAATATATGAATGAGTCAAGTTTGTCATTATGTACTGTAGTTGAGTTCAACTATATTATAAAAGTTTCCATATACTTAAAAAAATCCATTCATATTCTTTGATTATTTAGAGTTTTGCTATAATAGTTTCTCCTCCCCGAATGTAATTTTCTCAAATGACATCTTTTCTCTACTCATTTTGAAAAATCAGAACATTTGCTTAATCTTCCATTTTCTGAGCTCATTCTTTTTCCCCCATTTTTAAAATTGTTCAGACTATGATACTACATTTGCAGTCTCTTCAGTATCTTTTTATGAGCTTCTTCCTGACATGCTCACTTGAAATCTTAATTTTATTGTTTGAGTGCTCAAATACATTTCTATAATAAAGATTATTTTTCTGACTCTAGAAGAATGAACTAAAATAGGATTTCAGTTGGAGTATCTTCCCTTTAGGTTGTTGACTTTGTTTTTGTGTCATGGACATAATTTTAACAAATATATATGTGTATATATACATATAGACAGATAGATGATTAGATAGTTACAGATATAGATATGGTTTGGCTGTGTCCCCACCCAAATCTCATCTTGAATTGTACCTCCCATAATTCCCATGTGTTGTGGGAGGGACCCAGTGGGGGATAATTCAATCATAGGGGCAGTTTCCCCCATACTATTCTCATGGCAGTGAAAAAGTCTCACGAGATCTGATGATTATATAAGGGGAAACTCCTTTCACTTGGTCTTCATTCTCTCTTGCTTGTTGCCATGTAAGACATGGCTTTTGGCTTCCACCATGATTTTGAGGCCTCCCCAGCCACGTGGCACTGTGAGTCCATCAAAACTTTTTTTCTTTGTAAATTACCCAGCCTCAGGTATATCTTATCAGCAATGTGAAATGGACTACTACATATATATATATATATATATGTATGTGTCTGTACATATATATGTAATGCATATATACATATATATATTCTCTGTTGGCATGTTCTTGAGACTTCAACTCATTATGGGATACTTTTCCTAATTCTCTCTTAATCATGCCATCTTTTAATATTCATTTGTGATTACATATTTCTCTTTCCATCTTAAAAATATTTTGTGAATTTGAGATTTTCAGTTATAGTGGGCAGTTTAATAGTTCTGTAGTTTCTAATCACTGATTGCATATTTAGAATTTTTTTGAATCTCTTGTTTCTCAAAAGTCATACCCAGGGGGAAGTCCCAGATTTTCTAGGACCTGAAACTTATACAATTGGAGAGAGTGTGTCTTTTTTTTTTTTTTTTAAGAAAACCACATAAAACACCTCATTTTTTTTTTTAATTTTACAAGACTGTGAATGCAGCCCATGAAAAAGAGGGTTTTTAGAAGCTTGCCATTTATGAGGGTGAGGGTGAGTACACTTCTGGCTATGTCCTTTCAGAGTCTAGCCAAAGAGCTGTAACTGAATTTTGGCTGGTCATTTTGAAAGTGGTATCAAACAGTCTAGCATATATTATCTGCTCAATATGGAGGTCTCAGCTGATTCAAAAGCCCCTCCTAACATATAGACATGGAAAAGAAATCAGGGAAAGAATGAGGGAAAGAAACCACCACAATGGAAAGTCAGTACTTGAAACACATGAGAATATTTGAAGCCTTGTACTTGAGACAATAGAATGATCTGAATTACAAGTGAAATGTCTAACTGATTACAAGGGTGAATATATTCTAAAAGACAGAAACAGCATATTATGGATTAAAAAATAGGAATAATTTTGAAAACAAATAAATATTCTACAAATAAGACAATAAATAATACATAGGGGAATCATTCAATAGAGAGCTTAAAAAAGAGACTAATAAACAATAAAAAATAATAATTGTGCCTGAAGATAGATCTAAACTTTTTTATAGTATAAACATAATTAAAGAGAAGGAAAGACTGAAAAATGAGGATTAAAGTAAATGACTATATAATGCTAAGTGGCAGCCTATGTCTAGTAGGAGTTTCAGAAGAGATGAATAAATATTGGAAAAGCAAAATTTAAAGGCACAAGAACAGCAATAACAGCAGATATATTTCCTCTATTCCTGCTATTGATGGAAAATCTTCGAAATACTCACCATTAAGTATGTTGTCTGCTGTAGGATTTTGGTAAATAACTTTAAGAATTATTTTTCTATTACTAATTTCCAAAGTTTACTTTTTTTTATTTTTAATGATTGTGAGCAGAATTTATTTGAAGATTTTTCTGTCTCTTTAAAGATGATCATATGCATTTTTCACTCTCTTAATGAATAATGTAGATAACTTTTTCATTCCTAATATATAAACTATTATACAATGTTGAAGTCAATTTACAAATAAAATTTAATGTATCTAGGGATTTGGTGCTATGTTTATAAGTGAAATAATCTATTTGTTTTGAACTGTCCTTGTGTAGTTTGTCATTTTAATTATATACATCTAAAATAAGTTGGATAACTTTCCCTCCATTTCTATTCTCTGGAAAAATTTGTGAAAGTCAAAGGTAAACTAGGGAAGTTTGCTAAAACTTGCTTGTAGTAGTATCTATACATAGTGTCATTGAAGACTAGGAAAAAGGAAAAACTTGTACTACCTATTTAGTTTAATGCCTATTAATCGATTCAGGGTTTCTATTTTTTTCTTGAGATAATTTGATCATATACTTATTTATTTTTAGAAAATTTTAATCACATACACATTTTATATTTTATTGACATTAAATTGATCTTTTGTATTTGGTTAAAACTTCAAAATTAGTCACTACTTTCTTTATATTTTGTATCTTCTCTTTAATGTCTACTATTATCATATATATGTATGTGCGTATACATATGTGTGTGTGCATATATAGAGAGACAGAGAGAGAAAGACGGAGATCTGTCTTTGAGCAGTGTTGCTTGAATTTTATTGATTTCATTCATTTCTGAATATAATGAATATTTCATTTTTTCACAATATTTGACTTCAAATAGAAGGATATTATGACCTCAAAATTAGTTTTCAACTTGTTCTAGAAAATCATCATCTGGGTCCTTTATTCACATAATGCAGTTGGAAATATACTTGCACGAAAATATCACTTGTGAATCTCTACTTCTTCTCCCAAGCCCCCCATGATGTTTGCACTCACTCCTCTGGGAAGCCCTCCCTGATAGCCCCTCAGCAAGATCCAGAAGTTCCATCCACTATGCCATCCCTGTTCTTATTCCATTACAATAGAAGACATGTTCAATTGTTTTGCTTTATTGAATGCAGATCTCTTTTCTATATTGTAAGTTTCCTGGGAATAAATGCAGTAACTTTTGTTTGTGACTTAGAAATCCAAATAATTATCTAGTATTGTGTAGGCACTCAGTAAATCAGTTTGGATTTTTAACACTAATTAACTTTGTTAATTTTCTTAACAAGAAGCATAAGAATAATTAGTAGTTAGGATATATTTTGACAGATTAGAAAAGGTTGACTCAGGCCAGGTGCGGTGGCTCACGCCTGTAATCCCAGCACTTTGGGTGGCTGAGGCAGGTGGATCACGAGGTCAGGAGATCCAGACCATCCTGGCTAACACCGTGAAACCCCGTCTCTACTAAAAATACAAAAAATTAGCCAGGCATGGTGGTGGGCACCTGTAGTCCCAGCTACTCGGGAGGCTGAGGCAAGAGAATGGCTTGAACCTGGGAGGCGGAGCTTGCAGTGAGCCGAGACAATGCCACTGCACTGCAGCCTGGGCCACAGAGCAAGACTCTGTCTCAAAAAAAAAAACAAAAAACAAAAACAAAAAAGAAAGAAAAGGTTGACTCATTCTTCTAAGAAGATAGTACACTTTTATTTGATAAGTTGGGTCTAATCATTGATTTATAGTTTATCTTGTTCTAGAAATAATTTCAGTAGCTATGTCACACCTGTGTGTGTCTATCTACTTCCACAGCCTTTAGAAGGGATTCCTCAAATACTATTATAAATTTTCTTCTAGGGTGGTGATAGTGTTCCTGCTTTTACCTGTGAATTCATAAATCATACTATATCCTCTGAAGTCTAAAACCGAGCTTCAGTGTTTATTGTTTAGACCTGTCATCTCTAAGAATCCATTAAAATAAGTCTCTTGCTCACTGTCTTTCATTGTGTTTTCCTGCTTATACAGTTTTTATAACTTTGATTCATCTCCACTATATTAGTACAATTTCCCCCCTGGTAAGTTTTGATTTAACTAACAAAAAGATCTACAGTTGGAAAAATGCCTTTTAGGCATTTGTTCAAAACCATGGGAATTTGCAATTCCCCCTATGGACTTGCCACAAATTAAAGTAACAAGACCAATTTCAGTCATTTATTTAAGATGTTTAATTTAAATCACTTGTTTCAATGAGAATACATTTTATGATTCTGAAAAAAAATTGATTTCATCATGTGATGGCCTAAGGAGAATTTCAGTCCATATTCCTCTTGTTGCTTTTGCTACAGAATTGACAAGCCAACGTCAGTCTCCAGAGTGAATCCAAGGAGTGGACCCAAGACATTGGTGTTCTGTGATGTGGTGGCATGTTATCTGTCATCTCTGATGCACAACTCCTAAAGTGTTTGTGTCTGGGGCAGTTGTACAGATTGCAGAGGCTAATACTCAAGATGTTCTCCAAGGCCAACTACTCATCAGTTTATTCATGCAAGTATTAATAATACAATTGCTTCTCCAGGTTCTAGCAATTAAAGAAGAAGAAAAAACAAGTGGCCTGAATTTGAACAAAGAAAATATGAGATTTGTGGCTATTGCTTGTAAAAGTGATTGCCTTCACAAATAGGCTTAGAGCAGAGGATTAAGAATAACAGAAAATGTACTTGATTGTATATACTTTTGCTGTGTGACTTCATCAGTTTGTATATAGACAATCAGAGCTGAGCCCTTTTCATATGCTTCTCTCTTCATTCAGTATGGCAGGTGTTAAACAGTGTGTGTAGGTATGTACATGTGTAGGCCGCCATATGTGAGCATGTGTGCAGTTTCATGTATTCAGTGTCTGAAGCAGACTTTGCCAACTACTGGATTACCCTTTTCCTTTTGTTCAAGCCAGGAAACCAGTTTCAGGAACCAGTAAGAAACACACAATAAGATATGCCCTTCAGGTCCCTCCATATCTGTAATGTTTGGTTCCTTCATGCCTGTAGAAAATATTTCATGTAAACTGCTGAAAGAAACTTTATTTCTCTGACCAAACTTGAGACAAGCTCCTCTGAAATCCCTTTTTGAGGAGGGCCTACTTCGAGCTCTGTCCTTGGCCTGTTTAGTCCAGTTTCAGCAAGACTCTTGCTGGGTCACTTTAGTGTAAATCCCCTAGCCTCGCTATCTAATAAAATTCCTCATTCCCCACCTTCAATATCTCTTAACATTAGCCTTGCTTCAGCAAGATTTGTTTTGAGTAGGTCTAGCAAGTATTCCCCTAGCTTGGATATTTCCTGCTAGTAATTTTCCATCCACTGACCCTCACCCTCTCCACCATTTCTCCTTGGCTATACACTTCTACTTTTCCTCTTTATATGCAAAGTTAAGCCCAATCTCTCCTCACAGCTAAAAAACTCCACTGTAGTAGCCCCCCCATTGAATAGTCTTACCATTTTTAATGAATGTCACAAATATATGTGTGTGTGTATATATGTGTATTTTTTTATTTGTCCATAAGTTATTGGGGTACAGGTGGTATTTGGGTACACGAGTAAGTTCTTTAGTGGTGATTTGTGAGATTTTGGTGCACCCATCACCCGAGCAGTATACACTGCACCATATTTGTAGTCTTCTATCCTTTGCCTTCCTTCCATTCTTCCCCCCAAGTCCCCAAAGTCCATTGCATCATTCATTTGCATCCTCATAGCTTAGCTCCCACATATCAATGAGAACATATGATATTTGGTTTTCCATTCCTGAGTTACTTCACTTAGAATAATAGTCTCCAATCTCATCCAAGTCATTGCAAATGCTGTTAATTCATTCCTTTTTATGGCCGCATAATATTCCATTATATATATGCCACAGTTTCTTTATCCACTCGTTGATTGACGGGCCCTTGGGTTGGATCCATGATTTTGCAATTGTGGATTGTACTAATATAAACATGTGTGTGCAAATATCTTTTTCAAATGACATTTTTTTCCTTTGGTTAGATACCCAGTAGTGGGATTGCTGGATCAAATTGTAGTTATACTTTTAGTTCTTTAAGAAATCCACACTGTTTTCCACATTGTCTGTACTAGTTTACATTCCCACCAGCAGTGTAGAAGTGTTCTCTGTTCACCACATCCATGCCAACATCTACTGTTTTTCTGATTTTTTGATTATGGCCATTCTTGCAGGAGTGAAGTGGTACTGCACTGTGGTTTTGATTTGCATTTCTCTGATCATTAGTGATATCGAGCATTTTTTCATATGTTTGTTGGCCATTTGTATATCTTCTTTTGAGAATTGTCTATACATGTCCTTAGCCTGCTTTTTGATGGGATTGTTTTTTTTTTCTTGCTGATTTGAGTTTGTTGTAGATTCTGGATATTAGTCCTTTGTCAGGAGTATAGATTGTGAAGATTTTCTCTCACTCTGAGGGTTGTCTATTTACTCTGCTGACTGTTCCTTTTGCCATGAAAAATCTCTTTAGTTAATTAGGCCCCAGCTATTTATCTTTGTTCTTATTTCATTTGCCTTTGGGTTCTTAGTCATGAAGTCTTTGCCTAAGCTAATGTCTAGAAGGGTTTTTCCAATGTTGTCTTTTAGAATTTTTGTAGTTTCAGGTCTTAAGTCCTAAGGCCATCTTGAGCTGATTTGTGTATAAGGTGAGAGATGAGGATCTGGTTTCATTCTCCTACAAGTGGCTAGCCAATTATCCCAGTACCATTTGTTGAAAAGGGTGTCCTTTCCCCACTTTATGTTTTTTGTTTGCTTTGTTGAAGATCATTTGGCTATAAGTATTTGGGTTTATTTCTGGGTTCTCCATTCTGTTTCATTGGTCTATGTGCCTATTTTTGTACCAGCATCACGCTGTTTTGGTGACTATGGCCTTATAGTATAGTTTGAAATCAGGTACTGTGATGCCTCCAGATTTGTTCTTTTTGCTTAGGCTTGTTTGGACTATGTGGGCTCTTTTTTGGTTCAATATGAATTTCAAGATTATTTTCTTTCTAATTCTGTGAAGAATGATGGTGTTATTTTGATGGAGATTGCACTGAATTTGTAGATTGCTTTTGGCAGTATGGTCATTTTCACAATATTGATTCTACCCATCCACGAGCATGAGATGTGTTTCCATTTGTTCATGTCGTCTATGATTTCTTTCAGCAGTGTTGTGTAGTTTTCCTTATAGAGGTCTTTTGACTCCTTGGTTAGGTATATTCCTAAATTTTTTTATTTTTTTATTTTATTTTTTATTTTTGCAGCTATCATAAAAGAGGTGGAGTTCTTGATTCTCTGCTTGGTCACTGTTGGTGTATAGAAGAGTTACTGATTTGTGTACATTAATCTTGTATATGGAAACTTTGCTGAATTCTTTTATAGTTCTAGGAGCTTTCTGGAGGAGTCCTTAGGGTTTTCAAGGTAAAAAATCTTATCATGAGCAAATAGTGACAGTTTGACTTCCTCTTTACTGATTTGGATGCCCTTCATTTCTTTCTCGTCTGATTGCTCTGGTTAGGACTTCCAGTTCTATGTTGAAGAGGAGTGGTGAGAGTAGGCATCCTTGTCTTGTCCCAGTTCCCAAAGGGGATGCTTTCAACTTTTCCGCATTCAGTATTATGTTAGCCGTGGGTATGTCATAGGTGGCTTTTAATTACATTAAGGTATGTCCCTTGTATTTCAATTTTGCTGAGATTTTTAATCATAAAGAGATTCTGGAATTTGTTGAATGCTTTTTCTGCACCTACTAAAATGATCAAGTGATTTTTGATTTTAGTTCTGTTTATGTGGTATATATTGACTTGCATATGTTAAACCATCCCTGCATCCCTGGTATGAAACCTACTAGTTCATGGTGGATTATCTTTTTGATATGTTGTTGGATTCTGTTAGCTAGTATTTTGTTAAGGATTTTAGCATCTATGTTCATCAAGGATATTGGTTTGTAGTTTTCTTTTTTGATTATGTCCTTTCCTGGTTTTGATATTAGGGTGATGCTGGCCTCATAGAATTAATTCCTTTTTTCTCTATCTTGTGGAATAGTGTCAAAAGGATTGGTAGCAATTTTTCTTTGAGTGTGTGGTAGAATTGTGCTGTAATTCAGTCTAGTCCTGGTCTTTTTTTCTTGGTAATTTTTAAATTACTGTTTCAATCTTGCTGCTTGTTAATGGTCTGTTGAGGTTATCCAGTTCTTCCTGATATAAGCTAGGATGGTTATATTTTTCCAATAATTTATCCATCTCTTCTAGGTTTTCCAGTTTATGTGTATAAAGGTGTCCATATTAGTCTTGAATGATCTTTTGTATTTCAGTCGTTTCACTTGTAATAGCTCCTGTTTTGTTTCTTAGTGAGGTTATTTGGATTTTCTCTCTTCTTTTCTTGGTTAATCTTGCCAATGCTCTATCAATTTTATTTATCTTTTCAAAGAACCAGCTTTGTTTCATTTATCTTTTGCATTTGTTTTTGTTTCAATTTCATTTAGTTTTCCTCTGATCTTGGTTACTTCCTTTCTTCTGCTAGGTTTGGGTTGGTTTGTTCTTGTTTCTCTAGTTCCTTGAGGTGTGACCTTAGAATGTCAGTTTGTGCTTTTACAGTCTTTTTGATGTAGACATTTAGGGCTATGAACTTTCCGGTTAGCACCACCTTTGCTGCATCCCAGAGGTTTTGATAGGTTGTGTCATTATTGTCATTCAGTTCGAAGAATGTTTTAATTTTCATCTTGATTTTATTTTTGACCCAATGTTCATTTAGGAGCAGGTTACCTAATTTCCATATTTTGCATGGCTTTAAATGTTCCCTTTGCAGTTTCTTTCCAGTTTTATTCCACCACGGTCTGAGAGAATGCTTGATATAATTTCAATTATCTTAAATTTATTGAGGCTTGATTTATGGCCTGTCATATGATCTACCTTGGACAAAGTTTCATGTGCTGTTGAATAGATTCTGTATTCTGCAGTTTTTGGATAAAATGTTCTATATTTATTTGTTAAGTCCATTCATTCCAAGGTATAGTTTAAATCCACTGTTTCTTTGTTGACTTTCTGTCTTGATGACCTGTCTAGGGTTGTAAGTGGAGTATTGAAGTCCCCCACTATTTTTGTGCTGATGTCTATGTCATTTCTTAGGTCTATTAGTTATTGTTTTATAAATTTGAGAACTCCAGTGTTAGGTGAATATATGTTTAGGATTGTGATACTTTCCTGTTGGAAAAGGTCTTTTACCATTATATAATGTCCCTCTTCATCTCTTTTAACTTCTGTTGCTTTAAAGCTTGTTTTGACTGATATAAGAGTAGCTACCTCTGCTTCCATTTGGTGTCCATTTGCATGAAATGCCTTTTTCCACCCCTTTACTTTATGTGAGTCCTTATGTGCTACATGTGTCTCCTGCAGGCAGCAGATATTTGGGTGGTGAGTTCTTACCCATTCTGCTGTTCTGTGTCTTTTAATTAGACCATTTAGGCCATTTACATTCAATGTTAGTATTGAAATATGAGGTATCTTTGAATTCATAGCGCTCTTCGTTGCCTGTGTACTTTGGTTTTTTTGTTTTTTGTTTTTGCTTTTAACTTGTATTTTTGTCTTACAGGTCCTGTGTAATTTATGCTTTAAAGAGGATCTATTTTGATGTGTTTCCAGGATTTGTTTCAAGATTTAAAGCTCCTTTTAGTAGTTCTTGTAGTGGTGGCTTGGTAATGGCAAATTTTGTTAGCATTTGTTTGTTGGAAAAAGACTGTATCTTTCCTTCATATATGATGCTTAGGTGCACTAGATACAAAATTCTTGGCTGATAATTGTTTTGTTTGGGGAGGCTGAAGATAGGGCCCCAATCCCTTCTAGCTTGTAGGGTTTCTGCTGGGAAATCTACTGTTAATCTGAAAGGTTTTCTTTTATATGTTACCTGCTGCTTCTGTCTCACAGCTCTTAAGATTCTTTCCTGAAGACAATGTCCCTATTGTCCCTAACCTGATGACAATGTCCCAATTCATCTTTTTGTGATGAATTTCCCAGGTGTTCTTTGTGCTTCTTGTATTTGGATGTCTACGTCTCTAGCAAGGCTGGGGAAGTTTTCCTTGATTGTTCCCCCAAATATGTTTCCCAAGCTTTTAGAATTCTCTTCTTCCTCAGGAACACTGATTATTCTTTGTTTTGGTTGTTTAACATAATCCCAGGCTTCTTGGAGGCTTTGTTCATACTTTCTTGTTCGTTTTTTCTTTGTCTTAGTTGGATTGGGTTAATTCAAAGACCTTATCTTCGAACTCTGAAATTCTTTCTTCTACTTGTTCAGTTCTATCACTGAGACTTTCCAGAGCATTTTGCATTTCTAAAACTGTGTGTGAAGTTTCCCGAATTTATTTGTTTTTAAGCCATCTAGTTTATTATTTCCCCCTTCAGTTCTTGTAACATATTTTGCATTTCCGTGCATTGGGTTTTGCCTTTCTCTGGTCCCTTCCTGATTAGTTTAATAACTAAACTCCTGAATTCTTTCTCGGGTAAATCAGGGATTTCCTCTTGGTGTGGATCCATTGCTGGTGAACTAGTGTGATGTTTTGGGGGTGTTGAAGAGCCTTGTTTTGTTATATTACCAGGTTTGGTTTTCTGGTTCCTTCTCAATTGGGTAGGCTCTGTCATAGGGAAGGTCTAGGGCTGAAGGCTGTTGTTCAGGTTCTTTTGTCCCACAGGTGTTCCCTTGATGTAGTGTTCTCCTTTTCCTATGGATGTGGCTTCCTGTGAGCCAAACTGCAGTGACTGTTGTCTCTCTTCCAGGTCTACCCACCCAGCGAGTCTACCTGGCTCCAGTCTGGTACTAGGGGTTGTCTGCACAGAGTCATGTGATTTGAACAGTCTATGGGTCTCTTAGCCATGGATACTAGCACCTGTTTTGGTGGAGGTGGTGTGGCCGGCAGGGGGCGGGTGGTGTGCAATGGACTCCGTGGGGGTTCATAGCTTTGGTGGTTTAATGCTCTATTTTTGTTCTGGTTGGCCTCATGCCAGGAGGTGGCACTTTCCAGAGAGCATCAGCCATGGTAGTATGGGGAGGAACCAGTGGTGGGTGGGGCCCTAAAACTCCCAAGATTATGTGCATTTTGTCTTCTGCTACTAGGGTGGGTAGGGAAGGTCCATCAGGTGGGAGTGGGTCTAGGCATGTCTGAGCTCAGACTCTCCTTGGGTGGGTCTTGGTACGGCTGCTATGGGGGGTGGGGGTAAGATTCCCAGATCACTGGAGTTTGTACCTAGAATTATGGCTGCCTCTGCTGAGTCATGCAGGTTGTCATGGAAGTAGGGAAAAGCTGGCATTCACAGGCCTCACCCAGCTCCCATGCAAACTGAAGGACCGATCTCACTTCCACCATGCCCCCCACCCCCAGTGGCCTCCAGACTGTTTCCAGGTGGAGAGTGATATGGACTTGAAAGCCTGTCCCAGGCTCTCCACCTCCCAGCTGCGAAAGAAAAGGGTTTTGTTTCTTCCCCCATCTGTGGAGTCTGCACACTGATTTTCGCCCTCCCCCAGGTTCTGTCCAGGAGGCTTCTAATCCCATTCAAATTGTTACAAAGTTCTGCTAGAGATTTCCTTCTCTCTTGTAGTTTTACCCCCTGCTCCTCTCCCATTGGATCCCTGTGGTGCTAGGCAGGAATGGCCTGCGAGGGGACCCAGGGAGCTCCCAGGGCCTTTCTGCTGCTTCCTCTACCCCTGTATTTCACTGAGCTCTCCAAATTGACTCAGCTCCAGGCAAAGTCAGAAATTTTGCCTGCAAACAGACTTTCAGCTTCTCCAGTGGCTGTGTGTGTTTGGGAGAGGAGGGTCTTCCTTTCCCACTTCTGCAGTTGGGGCACTCACATTTTTTGGGGGGGTCTCCAGGGTCCTGCAGGAGCAATCCGCTTCCTTCAGAGGGTCTGTGGGTCCTCTTGGGGTTGTTGGTTTGTTCTTGCAGTCACTCTGGAGCTAAAATTCACAACGTGAGACCCCATTCACTGCTCTGTCAGGAGATGCAATCTAGTCCTGCCTCCCGTCCGCCATGATCTCCACTTCCATATATATATATTTTAACACTGCCATACAACACTATTTTTTCCACACAGCTGCCAGTGGGTCTCAGGAACCCCTGGAAGGCATGCATTTGGAATTTCCTAGTGCTGCCTTTTATGTACCTAGAGCATTCCATAGTCTAGGGCTGACCACTTTCTCTTAGAACTTGTAAGAGAAGCCAACAGAACTCAGCAGTCCTTTCTCAAATGTACAACAAGATAAAAAATAGATATCATCTTTTCACATATTTCTATGGTAACTCCTAGAATACAGAGTGTTACTTGGGAAAATGGGGACAAAGAGGAAAAGGAAGACAAAGGAAATAATGAAAGGAATTATGGGGGATAGTTGAATAAAATCAGATGACATTGTAACCAAACTAAACTGGGTCCATTTGCCCAAACAACAGAAAGACAAAGACTGGAATTTTGCAGTGAGGAAGGTTTATTGTGAGGCAGCTGAAAAGGAGACTAGGAAATGCTCAAGTCCATCTACCCAAGCTGGGGAATGTGTAGGGTTTATGAGGATAGGGTAATGAGGTATGATCTGATTGGATCTTGCAATGAGGTGATGCCAGAATGCATGATCTGACTGGATCCTGATCTTCTTGCCTTGTACTGTTTCTTAATTCAGTCTCTGCTTCTCAGTCCTAGCACTTAGATTCTGCACATGGTTCATCTGGGCATGCTTAGCTTATGTGATCTTCAACTTGGAGGTCCCTGGTAACCAAAAAACAACTTTCAACCTTGCTACATGACAGTTAAACCAGATTGGTATGATGCAGTTATAACATAGACAAGTTCTTTCAAAGTAGCTGTAATTAAAGTCCAAAATTGTGAGAATTCAATGTGAAAATAAAATCTATCTGAATTAGGGTATTTCTGTATTTTTAAATTAAATATGTTTTTTTAAAGAGATTGATACAATTATATATATTTGTCATATAAAACATGACATTCTGAAACATATATACCTTGCAGAATGGCCAAACAAAGCCAATACATCACAGTTGTCATTTTTGTGGTGAGAACACTTACTAATATCTTAGCATTTTTCAGGAATATAGTATATTGTTATTAACTGTAGTCACTCTGTTGTAGAATACATCTTTTGAATTTATTCCTTTTGGCTAACCAAAATGTTGTGTCTTTTGACCAACATCTTTCTTACCCCCTCCATCACCACTGCCTCAGACCCTGTTAACCAACATTCCACTCCCTACCTCCATGAGATCAACTTTTTTAGATTCCACATGCAAGTGAGGAATCTAATGGCGATTATGTGGTACTTGTCTTTCTGTACGTGTTTTATTTCACTTAACATAATCTTTTAAACAAATGTGAAGAGAGAATTAATCCTGAAGAAGGCAATCACTTTTGAAAGCTCTCTTTCCAAGTACAGCAAATAAGCTTGCCTAACCTGACAGTTCAGATAAGATTAAAGACATGTTGCTTGAATTACTACTACAGTTATTATTTCTTTGTTCCTCACAGGTTTCTGGGATTGGATTCATGAACTCATCCTTTGAAGTATTTCAGCAAGCTTTTTCACATAACTAATCTGTGGAAGGTAGAAAGGGGAAAACTGTTGGGTGCTAAAATGACAACTGGTTCAAGGTACAATGGCGAATATTTTTATTTCTGCAACTTTTCTTAGAGGTTGGAAACTGGACTAGGCAGGAAGATTCCTTTTTGTAAGATTAGTCTCCAGGTTTCACCAAGCAGTCCAGTGGGGTATATTAGGCCCAGTTCCCTCTCCACAGTCCCCAAAGGTCTTCTGTTAACTTTAAATCAGCAAAGAGAGAGATCTCTGCCAAGCATCAACTGAAAGAGCATGTGGGTCAAAGTTACCAGGAGACACTCAAAGCCCATTCCCTTTACTTCAACACCGCTGTATAAATTATGTTAGAGACATTGTCAAGGTTGGTATCAGAGGTGAGTGGTCCTGACTTCACGATTTCTCATTCTTTCTGAATGCATAGTGGCCGGGAGTGGTGGCTCATGCCTGTAATCCCAGCACTTTGGGAGGCCGAGGTGGGCAGATTTTTTGACCACAGGAGTTCAAGACCAGCCTGGGTAACATGGCAAGACCCCAATCTCTACCAAAAAAAAAAAAAATACAAAAATTGTCTGGGTATGGTTGTGCATGCCTGTAGTCCCAAGTCCCAGCTACTTTACTTGGGAGGCTGTGGCAGAAGGATCACCAGAGCCCAGGAAGGCCAAGGCTGCAGTGAGCCCTGATGGTGCCACTGCACTTGAGCTTGGGCAACAGAGTGAGAGTGAGACCCTGTCAAAGAAAAAAAGAAAGAAAGAAAAAGAGAGAAAGAAAGAAAGAGAGAGAGAGAAAGAAAGAAAAGAGTCATAGTGAGATTTTACAGTAAAACTTTCTTAGAGGCTAAAATCTCTGGGGATCTCACGATGTGGGTACATTTCTAGAGATAATATTTTAGATCTCTATAGACATTATTTTAATACATCTTTTTCTTTTTGGTTTGACTGTGTATCATATGGCTTTTCTTCTTGGAAGTTATCAAACTTCTCCCTAACTCAGATCCTTGCATATGCTGACCTCTGTTTGACATACTCCCACTCTGGGCTACTCATTCTTCAGGCATCATTTTCATTCCTGTCACTACCTCTTAACCCAACCCAGACAAGGTTATAACTCTTATTGTGCACTGAATCATTTCAAAATGCCACTTTAAAAATAGGTAAATATTTATGTAATTATGTGCTGAATATACCTCTTCTTTACAAGCATATAAGTCTATGATACAAGTCTATGCTTGTCTCTTCTAATTCTAGTACATCATTTGATGTGAGAACCACGGTAGGCAATCAATAATGTGGAGATGAAATGTTTTTATCTTAGAGAGACTCTCACAGAAGTTTCTAGTTTAGAGATGCTTCACTGAAGTTTATGGCCTCAACTTCCTTGGGTCTTAATTACTATCAGTGGATGCAGTGATGGTGGGTAGGTAAAATCCAATGTTATCTACAAGTTCTAGACTAGGGCCAACAAACTTTTTCCAAAATAGGCCAGATAATAAATATATTAGGCTTTTTGGGCCATGCAGTCTCTGCTGCAACTACTCAGCTCCACATTTGTAGTGCAAAAGCAGTTATAGATAAAACATAAAATGAATTAGTGTGGCTGTGTCCAGAAAAGCTATTTTCAAAAACAGCCAGTGGGACAGCTTTGGTCCTTGAGCCATAGTTTGCAAAATTTTGTTCTAAACAGTAATTCCTTCACTGGAGATTTTAAAAACAGAGAGAGAATACAGACAGCTATATATGTTCTGGTCTATTCCTGTTCTCTAGTATAGCAGCACCTTAAAACTATATTACTAACAGAGTACAGGAGATTGTATGGAAGGCCTATAGTGATGATTCTTTCATCAGCTTTGTTCATAATAAATTAACTGTATGTGTTTCAAAGAGTCATATGACTCCAAAATGATTTAACACATGCTGCTACAAACCAGCCTTCTTAAGTTTTTATTAAATCTTGATTGTTTTGGTCATATAATTTTCATATTAAATCCTGTGTTATTCATTGTTTTTCTATAAAAATCATCATATTTCAAGTGTTAGGTAGTGTGTATAGAACTGACAGGTAATAATTTTGACAGGTATGGGATTAAATAGAATCCATCTAAAACCATTTCCTTTCCTTATACATACATAATAGCAGAAGTGGCTAAATTAGAGGGTTGTTCCTGTCTCCATCATGCACTTCTGTCTTCTACTCCATCCCTTGTATACATTGGGGATATTTTGAGCCACATGCTAACATCATTTACACAGCTGATATTTCAGACTAATATGAATGCTGACCATTTGCACTCACAACATGCCCACAACACACATATTATCCAGGGGAATTAATCGTTAGCAATGAATTCAACATTCAGCCTTTAATATTTTTATTCTGCCAGTAAGGCCAGAGGATAAATCTATTCTTTCAAGCAGGCAATTATTAATCTCTGGCTTTCACAAACAGCAAACAGCCACTGAATCCAGCTGACAGCATATATTCATTTAAAGACTAATAAGGAGAATTACCCATATTAGTTAAAATGTATTCTTCATTATGTTTAGATCTTTCCAGAGCTATGGCAGGAGTTGGATTGGAGTATACTGAATGGATTAACTTATTCTAATTGTTATCTAAAGTAGAGGCATTGAGCACTGATATGGTTTGGCTGTGTCCTCAACCAAATCTCATCTTGAATCATAGTTCCCATAATCCCCACGTGTCAAGGGCGGGACCAGGTGGAGGTAACTGAATCATGGGAACAGTTTCCCTCATGCTGTTCTCGTGATAGTGAGTTCTCACAATATATGATGGTTTTATAAGCGTCTGTCATTTCTGCTGCTGTTACTCATTCTCTCTCCTGACGCCCTCTGGAGAGGTGCCTTTGCCATGACTGTACATTTCCTGAGGCTTCCTAGCCATGTGGAACTGTGAGTCAATTAAATGTCTTTTCTGTATAAATTACCCAGTCTTGGATATTTCTTCATAGCAGTGTGAGAACGGACTAGTACAAGCATATTTCCAAAATACATTCTGACAGTCATTTAAGTTTCATTTCAGAAAGACTATAATCTTGCAATAGACATTATCTAACTTTTTGCTAAGAAAATACATTTACAAACTCTTCATCCTTTGGTGTGACCAGGTTCAGAGATGTCCCTTCATGTATCTTGTGTTTATATTGCAATTTTGAGTATAATGGGATCAACTACATGGATTAAAGACAGAAGTATGAAGCAGGTTTCAAAAAACATAATTTAAGAACATATAATGGAGGAATAATTGTAGGAGCTTATTCTTTATATTCCAGTTTTATTAGCCAAGTAAAGCGACTTCCTTACTCTGTCACTTTTTAATCGTACCAAGAATGTTGTATTTCTCAAATTATTGTGCAGATTTAGAAGAATCCACTTTATAGTGCAATTTTGAGTCTCTTAAAAGAAAAACAAGGATCTTAAAACAAAGGCACTCTATCCCAAATTTTGTAAGTAACTACTGAATATCTCCAAAGCCTTCTTAGGAATCCTAACAATTTTCATGCTTTTTTTTTGAGATGGAGTCTTGCTCTGTCGCCCAGGCTGGAGTGCAGTGGCACGATCTTGGCTCACTACAAGCTCCACCTCCCCGGTTCACTCCATTCTCCTGCCTCAGCTTCCCAAGTAGCTGGGACTACAGGTGCATGCCGCCATGCCCAGCATATATATATATATATATATACGTATATATATACGTATATATATATATATACACACACACGTATATATATGTGTATATATATACACATATATATATATATATATATATTTTTTTTTTTTTAGTAGAGACGGGGTTTCACCATGTTAGCCAGGATGGTCTCGATCTTCTAACCTCATAGGCTGCCCGCCTCAGCCTCCCAAAGTGCTGGATTACAGGTGTGAGCCACCACGCCCGGCCAATTTTCAGGCTTTTTATTGGTAGATGCTTTATAATGTTTCTCTAGTTGGTTTGCAAAAATGATCATAGCTTCATGGTTGTGGCGTCTGATTTTCCTCATGTCAAGTGAAGCATCTTCCTTGAGTTCTAACCTTCTGTTCACATTATTATGGGAAAGTTATTGAAGAGTTGATGCTTCAGGGACAATTTTGAAATTGGCTTTACCCTTGTCATGTCTGTAAAGTGGAAGCTACAATTGAAATGCACCCGTGGTTTGCCACCAGGAGGCATATTTGTCCATTTCTAAAATGGAAATAGTTAAAAATGCATTCACAAGTAGTAATATTTGAGTGGACTTCAATTATTTATGAAATTCTGTGCCTATTGGATACAGAAACTGCAAAATGCTACAAAAAATTCATGTAATGTATAATATGGAGTGTAACATTGGAAGAGCAGAGGGGCTATGAAGTGAGAGTCTCTGTTGAGTTTGTCTTTCACAGACTCAAACAAAATAGCTTCGATGTGACTTTACTGTCCCCTATTTTAGTCCCCTGAGCCTCAACTTTCTGTATTTCATTGGGCTTTGATCACTAATTTACATAAATTTCACTAATACTTACTGGATCCTTGTTACATTTGTTTGCTTAAATGTAGGCAAAAGGAAAATGCAATACTCCAGAATAAAATCATGAACTAAATTAAGAAACAAAGTAAAAAGACTGTGCTTTAAAATGTTCTATTATTATTCAGTTTCAACCTTGTTTTTATTGTTTGTATTTCCACTTGTGGATTGTGAGAGAAAAACACAGTTATAAAGTTGAGTATGTCAGATAGTGGATTGTCCTTGGATATTGTGTGGTTTGAACTCTTCCACACATTTCCAGTGTTATCGCTCTTTAAGAAGTCCCAGTTCTCCTCTGTTCATCCAAACTAAGCTTCTCAAAGTTTCCCCCAAGCACTTCATTTTATCTCATGACTCCTTGAACATAGGACTGCTTTATGACAATAATGCATTTTTCTGCTTTTCTCCTTTTCCTGTTTATCCTTAAAGATTTGGCTTCTGTGTTACTTCTTATTAGCAGTGATCCCTGCCTGCCCTCACCAAGCTCAGGGAGTTAGGGGACTATTCTTTGTACACATTGTGTCCTGTGCTATCCTTTTCATATCACCTACACTTGTTATACTTAAGAACTTGATTTTTTTTCCTCAACATTTTCTACACTTGCTTGTGACTTCTTTGAGAAGAGAAACTGCATTCTTACTTCCCAGTAGCCAATAAGTAGACACATAGTAAACATTTATTGTATGGATGGCTTATGGGGTTTATTACAAGTCTGTTTTGTTTCAGAGAAAGAATTGCCCACTTGTGAGTGGGTCAAATGGTGGAAATTTTCTTGCATGGTTTCAATTTAACATTCCCTTTTCCTAACATCCCATGGAATTTTCTGGGCCTTGATGATAACTTTTAGGTTATGTGGTGATTTTTAATGTACTTTGAGTCAAACTAAAAATCCGTTGTCTTCTTTGGGACATAGTAGACCAAATTAGTTTCAGAGAGTTCATTACATTCCCCATGGCTTTAGAGGTCAAAACATCCCCTGAAGTTCACTTTACTATAAATAAGTACTTATTTAGATTTTATTTAGGGATGGGTTTATAATGTATAAAGATATAATTTGTATTATAATAATAACACATGGAAGGAAGAAAGTTATAGAGTTAATGAGGAAAAAATTGTATACTATTGAAACTAAGTTGATGTTAATATGAAGTAGATTGTTTTAAGTTGCAAATGTAATTCCCAGGGCAATCACTATGAAATAATCCAAAAATAGGAAGCAAAGAAAACAACACGGAAATAAAAATGATATACTAGAATATGCCTATTTAAAACAAAAGAAAGAAGTAATGGAAGAAAACAGAAAAAAAGAAATAAAATATACAAGTACCAATTTGGCATAAATAAATCCTACCTAACCAGTAATGAGACTTAAAATGAATGAACTAAACATTTCAATCAAAAGGCAGAGATTGGAAGATTAGTTTAAAAAACATATGATCCAATTAGATGTTGGATAAATGAAACAAAATTTACTTTCAAAGACACAAATAAGTTGAAATAAAAGGATTAAAAAAGATGTACCTTTCATAAAAGGCCCAAAAGAGAGTTGGAATGGTTATACTATATGATGTGTTTTGTTTTTGTTTTCAATGAAATGATAAATGAAAATGAAAACAAACTATACAAAAATTTAAAGAATGCATCTGAAGCAGTGCTCAGAGGGAGATTTTAAAGGCCTATTTTTAAAAAGAAGAAAGATGGCAAATCAATAATGCAGCCTTCAGTCTTATGAATTTTTTTAAATAAAAAACATACTAAACCTGGAGCATGTATTAGTCATAATACATATTAATACATATTAATACACAAGGAACAAGCATTAGGGTTCTTCAGAAAGACAGAAACAGGATATATACAGAGAGATGGATAGATATTTGAGAGAAGATGAATTAGGGAAACTGGCTTATACCAGTTCTGGAGGCTAAGAAGTCCCACAGTGGTCTGCCTGTGTGCTGGAGAGCCTGGGCAATCTAATACACCTAATAGAGTACCAAGAATGGTGTTTGGAGAATGAGCATGTCAACAAATGATGTTACAATTTAACCTACAAAAAATGGAGCCTGAATATAGACAGAAGTATTGTCAAATGGATTTTTGAGCAAAGAAGCAATTCCTTTCATTAACATGGTATCATTTGACTCCTGGAAAATTTTTTAAAAGATATTTATGAATATTTCTTAAATACTGGCCTTAGAACATGATTAAGGGTCTTTCTTCCCTTCAGTTCTCACACAGAGTCCTTTGTTCATCACTGACTAGCAGACTCTTCATTTATAAATTGTTGACAATCTACTTTCTAGAAGATAAACTGATCATTTGTTGTTGTCAAACGATAAGCCTCAAACTATAAGAAGAAAAAGGAAAAGGAGAAAAAGACAAAAAGAACGTAATATTTTTCCAACTGTTCCTATGAAACCTTGGAGTCATCATTGACCCCTTTCTGCCTCTCACACCCCCAGTCCAATCACTCAGATCACCTTGCCCACTTTGTCTTCAAGTTATATACAAAATTTAACCACTTCTTCTCATCTGTACTGCCACCACTGCAGGTCAAGATACCTTCATCTCTTACCTGGATTAGTAAAAAGCTTATAAGCTGATATATTAGCTTCGCTACTTATCTCCGCTCCAAGTATTCTCAAAACAACAGCTAGAGTAATCTTAACAGGTTAGTCAGATCTTGTCACTCTTCTGCTCAATACAC
Source organism: Symphalangus syndactylus (assembly GCF_028878055.3). Classification (NCBI taxonomy): domain Eukaryota; kingdom Metazoa; phylum Chordata; class Mammalia; order Primates; family Hylobatidae; genus Symphalangus; species Symphalangus syndactylus. Next base: position 106,370,401 of record NC_072436.2, on the reverse strand, counting down.
TTCAGGCATGTCTTCTCCATCAGAATAAAAATCACCACGGAGGAAGACCTACAGGATCATATATGATATTTATGACATTCATTTTATACTAATTTTACCTTCCCTCACTGTGCATGAGCTAGTGCTTCCTCATTGTTCCAGGGATGAGCCATTTGCGTCTGCCTTAGTTTTTACGCATTTGCTTTTTCTTATCTTTAGAATGCTTGTCCTCAAGAGTCTACCTGGCTCACTCATTCACTTTACTGGAATGTCACCTTTTCATGAAATTGTGCTGATTCTTTGAGCCATCCTATCTATTATTCTACATATGATCCTTCCTGTCCCTCTTCCTTGCATTTCTTCTCCCCTTCCCACTCTCATCATCTATTATACTATACATTTTAATTATTTGTCTTTTGAATTGATCTCAATTTCTCCCACTAGAATGAATGTCCTATAGGTCAGGGATTTTGCCTATGTGTCTAGAGCAGTGCTTGGCACATAAGAAGGTTCTATAAATGTTAGTCCTTCTGGGAGACAGATGCAGAATTGAACTGTTTACACATATTTTTTCATTTTATCTTCCTAATAGCTCTATTATGCTGATATGCCCCCCCTCCGCCGCCGCTTTTAAGGTGAAGATACTGAAACTGAGAGAGGGTAAAATATGTGAATCTAGGTCTTTCTGACTTCAAAGCTATTATTCTTTATTATATCTTAGTTACTTTTACTTAGAAAATAAGTGTTATGTGACAAGTCCTTAGGTCTTTATTTTCCTTTTATCTGGGACTCTATTCAATCTTCCTTTCACTCTCTGACTTTTCATGTTAACACTGCAAAGACGACCCATTGTGAAGCCTGGCTTAGCCACGCTGTCACAAGCTCCTTTAAAATCTCACTAGTTGGAGTGGAGCTGTCAGCCTTTTGTGAACAAGGCAAGCTTCTCACTGAAAGAAAAGGCCAGTGACATGGTGTACCTTGTAAAAGCTATCATAGTGGAAAAGAACATGCAGCAATGTTCACATCATGAAGAGAAATGTCACCAGATGCATACAATTTTTAAATTCTTACCTATATTTTTATACACACTACTTGGGTTAACAGTTCTGAGACAGTAAAAGAAAGACACAATCATTGTGTTCAGTTCAGTTGCTTGAAATGTAAAAAAAAAAAAAAAGCTCTATAAAAGTGAATATCAGGTTATACTCTCTGAAATATTGCCTATTAATCTAATCAAAAGAGAACATTCAAAATGAATGTAGTTCAGGTTTATGTAATATTTAAAACAAGTCAAATGCTTAGTACTTTACTTTTGTGGTAAAAGCTTTATGATTCTTGAATACTAATGGCAGAAAAGTCAAGGACTGCAATGATAAAGTCGAAATAAAACGTGAAACCAAGTGGAATTGCTAGAATTTGAGTCATTAGGAATGAAGGAAAATCAGAGCGGAAAGAACTAAACAGTGTAATGATTTAATAGGAATCTTTTCTTCTTATGTCAGTCCAAGATTTATGCGAACAAGAGTTTTTGAGAACTCATGATGGAAAGGAGAAAAAGATGGAAAAGGATTTTAAGCCTTAGTTCGTTGATTTTAGATTTGTTAAACTTCTCACAGTGAGTAATAAAAAATTCCATAAAAAGAATATCTGTTGGCCAGGCGCGGTGGCTCATGCCTATAATCCCAGCACTTTGGGAGGCCAAGGCAGGCGGATCACAGGATCAGGAGATTGAGACCATCCTGGCTAATACAGTGAAACCCCGCCTCTACTAAATATACAAAAAAAAAAAATTAGCCAGGCGTGGTGGCGGGCGCCTGTAGTCCCAGCTACTCGGGAGGCTGAGGCAGGAGAATGGCGTGAACCCGGGAGGCGGAGCTTGCAGTGAGCTGAGATTGTGCCACTGCCCTCCAGCCTGGGCGAGGGAGTGAGAGTCTGTCTCAAAAAAAAAAAAAGGGAATATCTGTTGAAGAAAGTTATCAAAACATATGTATATGCATATGAGTGTGTTTCATTATATGTACATGTACATATATGTATGTGTGAGCATACACACATATATTTCCCAAAAACCTTATTTTCATGATTTCTCTGTATTGTCAGAAGGTGCTAGGATAATACTGGCTGCTTTTACAGATAAAAGCAGAAAAGCCCTCACTCTTCATGACTGGCACTCTAGCGAGTTCATTCCTCACTCAATGTATTAGACCCAAGTAGGTGCTCACAGTCAGCCAGCTGTCCTGCAGGAAGAAATTAAAAGATCTAGTTACCCAGGATTCCTCTCCATTCCTTCCAAGTGAAAGGTAAACAAACAAGGAGGAGGATGCCTGGGGAGGTTTTCACTGGCCAGGACTGGAAATGCACATTTCTCTTTTCCTCACATTCCAGTAAGTAGATCTCCATTATGTGGCTACATGTAATACAGCCATGTGCCCAGGAAGAAGACAAGTCTGGTTTTGAGAACAGATAGCAATTTGCCCCATTAGAACAGAACATGCTCATTGAACTTTTACTATGGGCAAGGCAGTGATCCAGAAAGTAGAACATACACATTTGAGTATCATGTTTTTTTTTTTTTTGAGAAACCAAATATAGAATACTAATTGTATAGTTTTTTGATAAGAATAATAAGTTGTTCCATTTGGATTATAAAAATATATAATAGTACCTATTTGGGCTCATATCATATCTTTTATTAACATGTACTTACTGGTTTATATCAAATTACAGAATTTTAGAGTTTCAGAATAATTTGAATTTAGAAAACTCTTACTGTAGATTATGTGGGGGCATTAATGGAGGCTTGTAATTGAAATGCTGAAAATGTAAATTAATTGGCTTGTAAATGAGACAGGTATAGCAAGTAAATGAGGTCCTGAGGGTATGTTTTTATTCAGCTTCTGAGTTGCAGGATAAAGTCAAAATATTTACAGAGGTTAATGGAGTAATTACATAGGATTTATCAATACTATTAAAATTACATTTAAAATATAGAGCTATATTGTTTACCTTAAATTATAAAATGAGTTTTCTCCAAATTCAAAATGCTTGGAATTAAGTCATTTTTGGATTATTGTAAAAAGGTAACTAACTGCCTTTTTACAATTAGGAATTTATTTGCAACTTTCTCTTCCAATCCATTTTCTAGTCTTTTATACAAGACTCATCTGCTTTCAAGGTTAGTTCATTTAAGTCACAAGGTAGAGAGAAGCAAGTATAGAGTACAACACAGAACCACAGCCATAAGGCAGATTTCTCAAATACTGTCCCTAATGTTACCAGGGGTCCTTGCTCCCAGAGCTCCCAAGATGGTGCTGGGCCACTTCCAAGATGGTGGCAAGCCTCGTATTCTCAGACCTGGGGTTCTTGGCCTCACGGATTCCAAGGAATGGAATCTTGGGCCATGCGGTGAGTGTTATAACTCTATTAGAAGTCATGGGTCACCGTGGAACCCAGTGACTAGTGTTCAGCTCAGTTAGGAGGAACCCAGGCACTTAACCGTGCAGGAACAATGGCAAGCCTTTAACCCGATCTGGAGCAGCAATGGGCGCCTCACTGGATTTAAGAGCACAGCGGGCACCCTGCTGGATCCAGAGGGATGGAACTCAGTGGAGTGTCTGTGGCGGCAGCAAACAGCAGTGGTGGACTGCGAGCAAAAGCTCAGCTCCAGTCGTAACAAACACGGACCAGAAGAGTCCAGTTGCAAGATTTAATAGAGTGAAACAGGCTGAAAACAGAGCTCCTATACAAGGAGGGGACCCAAAGGGGGTTGCTGTTGCTGGCTCAAATGCCTGGGTTTATGTCCTGATCATTGTCCCTCCCACTGTGTTCTCAGGCAATAGATGATTGGCTGTTTCTTTACCTCCTGTTTTTGCCTAATTAGCATTTGGTGAGCTCTCTGATTGGTCAGGTGTGAGCTCAGTTGCAAGTCCCATGTTTAAAGGTGGATGCGATCACCTTCCCAGCTGGGCTTAGGGATTCTTAGTCAGCCTAGGAAATCCAGCTAGTCCTGTCTCTCACTAACAGAGACTTAACATTAACGATTGCGTCTTCCTTGTTTTCTCTCACTCTTTTCCTTTCCTTTCCCCTTTTTTTTTTTAATTTTCTTTCTCTTCTTTCCCTCCTTCCCTCCCTCCCTTCCTTCTTTTCATCCCCCTTCTGTTTTTTGTTTTCTTTTTTCTTTTAATTCTATCAAGTCTTTAGTTTGTTTTTCCAGTAGATCCTTATTTGTTGAAATGAAGAACATGGAAGCCAAGCACTTGCTTTCAACCTAAGCTAGACTCTCTGCTTCTAGAGAATAGTGCTGGAGATCATCACCTTTATATCTCCTTACATGGGGGCAGCTTTTCCACGAGGAGTTAAGAAACTATTCTATAAAGTATATCAAATTAATCTTCTTAATATCCTTCCAGTTAGCTTATGCCTGGTCGCTTTTCCAAGAAAGCTTCAGACATAAATATCACTCATTTCTATTTGCCTAAACCTTGTGTTTTTTTTTTTTTTTTTTTGAGAGGGAGTCTCGCTCTGTCACCCAGGCTGGAGTGCAGTGGCGCAATCTCGGCTCACTGCAAGCTCCGCCTCCCGGGTTCACACCATTCTCCCGCCTCAGCCTCTCCGAGTAGCTGGGACTACAGGCGCCCGCCACCACACCCGGCTAATTTTTTTGTATTTTTAGTAGAGACGGGGTTTCACCATGGTCTCGATCTCCTGACCTCGTGATCCGCCCACCTCGGCCTCCCAAAGTGCTGGGATTACATGTTTTTTAATTGCCTTTTTGAACGTAAGTGGTTTAATAAATATTCTCTATTTTAAGAAATAATTTTATTCAAACTCATTAAGTATTCTGCATTTGCTTAAATAAAAAATGTCACCTAAAAATTGAAAGCATAGGAGCAAATATATAAATTATTACTTGTATGTTTATAATCCGAATAAAACATCTTTAACAAGAAGTATATAACAGGGTTTTTTAAACCTTGGCATTATTGCCTTTTGAAGTAGATATTTCTTTGTCGTGGGGGACTGTACTTATACTGTAGGATATTTAGCAAGATTCCTGGCTCCTATCCACTAGATGTTAACCAGTTGAAACAACCTAAAATATCTCCATATATTGTCAAATGTCCATGAGTGAGGGCATAGGAGGTGTAAAGTTGTACCAGTTGAGAACCACTGGGCATATATTGCAAATAGTCTCTTGTATACTCTTAACTTTAGATAAAATATCACAGTCCTCCTTAGAGTAACTCACTATCCACAGGGCAAAATTGTTTACATGTTATGTAGTTGTTAATGAATATGGGCTTTAGGCAAGTCTATGCTGAATAAGACTCTGTGGGCTAATTCAATGATTTTAGGATTCATAATGACAGAGAAACTAATATGTTTTTGTTATGGTTGAGCCAATTTAGTTACTAAAGAGTCAACAAATTATCTTGATAGGACAAATTGGGTCAATAATTCTACAATAAATTTTTTAGTGTTTTGACATTAAATTGGGGGAAGAAACGAGAGTCGTATAGCTTAGAGTTTAATTTTAAGATTATTCTTTTTTTTTTTTGAGATGGAGTCTCACTCTGTTGCCCAGGCTGGAGTGCAGTGGTGCAATCTTGGCTCACTGCAAGCTCCGCCTCCTGGGTTCACGCCATTCTCTTGCCTCAGCCTCCTGAGTAGCTGGGACTACAGGCGCCCGCCACCATGCCTGGCTAATTTTTTTGTATTTTTAGTAGATACGGGGTTTCACCATGTTAGCCAGGATGGTCTCAATCTCCTGACCTCGTGATCTGCCCACCTCGGCCTCCCAAAGTGCTGGGATTACAGGCGTGAGCCACTGCACCCAGCCTAAGATTATTCTTTAGCTATTTCATCTGTTTGTATTCATTGTTGAAAAAGAAACAATTATCTGGTGAATTTCAATCCTGTAAAAATTCTTTGGGATGAATTTTGCCTAAAAAGGCATTATATATTTTCTATAGTTCTCAGGTTTGGGTTTGTGATGTTTTTGAGAAATACTTAAATTCTGAAACCCTTACAGCCCTCTTCTGACTAGCCTTGGGGCAACTTCAGTAGTAGGAACATTCTAGATGTAAATTAAAACATTTTAGCAAAGTAAAGCTATTCAAAATAATGACTCAGTTTGGCAGTCAGAAAGTAATTCTCCTGGAAGCATTCACACTGGGGTATTCACCAGCAATTGAGAAACACTTAACTAGAAGATTGAAAGGGAAGAATGAAATCATTGTTTCAAATTCTCAGCAGCTTTCACTTCTATTCTTCCTTAACTAGTCAGTTCACAAATTGTTGTGAGAGAATATAGTTTAGGTTAAATTTTCAAGTCTTACCTGTAGTGTTATTTAAGTGATCTTGGTATATGTAATAAACACACAATTGAGCAGCTAATTGTTGCAGCATGACTCCAATCCAATTGCACATTCACTTTCAGGTGCCACAGGGTCTTCTAAGCCCTGGTGAATGATGTAAAGAAAATACATCTCATTTATCTCTTTGCATATCCCACAAATTTTAGCATATAACCTATATGTAGGAACTCTAATTCCATACTTATCTTTAGTCCGTGTATAGAGACAGAATATTGACCGAGAATAGAAAAATAAGGCTTGTTAGATTACCTTTGTCAAGCTTTTGCTACAGCCCAATTGGGTTCAGGACACACTATCCTAAAATGTAGCTAGACAATGAGTTCTCTGAGAGCAAGATCCACCTATTTGGTTGTAATAAAGTAGTTTTTGTTCTATAAATGTTGAATGAGTGGATCGATTTATCAAAATAGAGTTTATGAACATAAAAGATTGCCTTATGCAACCAAGTTTGATAATAACATGACCTTGATATTAAACTGACATCTTCCAATCTCTACTATTACCACCTCTCCCCACCTATTATAGACATTCAAATCTCTAACCAGGCTGAATATTAAATAAAATGGTTTACCATCTGATGTTAAGGTATAAAGATAAGATTTTTTTATTCTGAATTAAGAAAATAGTCAAAAGAAGAAAGAAGAAGAAAGGGGATATAATGAAAATATAAGTATCCAAGAAATATTGACTGTTTTGATTTATGTAATGAAATTAAAAAGCCAAAAGCCAGTTTTAAAGCATTTCAAAGTAATATCACAGAAATTAATTTGAAGGATACATTTAATATTTTGAATCATAATCTGTCAAGCCTGGCATGCATTTCAACTGAGTTTTTTTAAAAAAAAAAAAAAGCATTCTGATGCTATTGTATGGACATTAGAGTTTTAAATACAACAGAACTACCTAAGAAATAATGATACAATAGAAATCAGTTTCCTGGCTGTAATAAAGTATTTCAGTTGAAATCATAAATGTTAAAGGAAATATTTTGATTATTTAAACAACAAAATTGTCTGTATGTAAAACCTGGTTATGCCTGATAACTTCTAGAACAATATTTCTGATTTTAACTCTATTCTGCTTTCCTTAATTTTGTACACACACACACACGTGCACATAAGTGTAAAGTTTATTAAATTTTCACAAACTGAACACCCCTGTGCAACTAATACCCGGATCTAAAAAGAGAACATTGTCAACCCACCAAAAGCCCTCATTATACCCTTTTATCTGTACCTGCCCTCCAAGGTAATTACTAATTATTATGCACTTAAATGATAAGGGCTGTAGAGATATAGACGGGGCACCAAGAGCTTCTGCTACAGTTTACTCCTTGCCCTAACCAGATCCCCCCTTGTCTGGTATTAAGTTTAATCTATCACTGTTTCTTCATGTGGCAGTCGGTCAGTGTTTCATTGAAAAAAACACAGTGGAAGAGGTGGGACTATAGTCAGCACTGCTTCATTGATTCTGAAGCTGAAATTTATATTTAGTATTTCTCCACCTCTTTCTCCAATTTTACATTCCCTTCACTCTCAACCAGCCCTCTCACTGTTATGGGCTGCCTGTCCAGTAGATAAATATAGAATTTAATCATTCAGAAGTCTGTGCCACTGGATAGCACATCCTTATAATGCCATGTTTGCTATAATTACCCATTAACAGATATCACTCAACATGGTAACTTAAGAAAGTATGTCCTTAAGAATAGTATGTCCTCGTAAGGCCATGCTTGCTATAATTACCCATTAACAGATATCACTCAACATGGTAACTTAAGAAAGAAAGAATAGTATGTCCTTGTAAGGCCATGCTTGCTATAATTACCCATTAACAGATATCACTCGACATGGTAACTGTCAGGCCTCTGAGTCCAAGCTAAGCCATCATATCCCCTTTGACCTGCACGTATACATCCAGATGGCCTGAAGCAACTGAAGATCCACAAAAGAGGTGAAAATAGCCTTAACTGTTGACATTCCACCGTTGTGATTTGTTCCTGCCCCACCCTAACTGATAGGATATATTCTCCCCCACCCTTAAGAAGGTACTTTGTAATATTCTCCCCACCCTTGAGAATGTACTTTGTATGCCTATCCCAAATGTATAAGAACTAATGATAATCCCACCACCCTTTGCTGACTCCTTTTTCAGACTCAGCCCCCCTGCACCCAGGTGAAATAAACAGCCCTGTTGCTCACACAAAGCCTGTTTGGTGGACTCTCTTCACACGGACACGCATGACAGTAACACCAGGAGATTCCCCAAGGACTATTTAAAGTTTAGACAAAATTCTTCTTAACCCCGTCAGGTAGTAGAATTCCTAGCTCTTCATGATAATCAAGTTCTACTATTCTTGCTAATATAGTAACTTTGTTTGTTTGTTTTGCTTGCTGGTCTTCTGGCAGGAGGAGCATCAGATAATTAGGCAACAGTCCAACAATTAGGTTTCGTGGAACTTTTACTCTGTCATCTATTTATTGGAATTCCACCTGGAAACCAGGACTCTGCCTCCAGCAGAGCTTAAAGTTATAGTTACAGGAAATACAAATTCCGTATGTGGATCCCTGGAAGTGTGATGAGAAGAACCACTGTTTCCAAGATCTATTTATTCTATTTATCAGGCCTATAAAATCATGTAATGGCCATGGCTTCAACTAGACTCTACATCTTGAATCACAGAACTCAATGAATGGCATCAAGTACAAGCTGGTATTCTGCTATACATTTAAGAGGCCATTTTAATATTCTATTAGTCTAGCAGCTTCTAAGTGATGAGGGGTATGGGGGGACTGGAGGATCCCGTGCTCACTTCCTTTTCTGTAAAAGGAGCTCTTTGATCCAAGGCGACATGGTATGGGATCCAATGACAATAAATCAGTTATTCTGTGAGCCCTGATCAAAACTTGAGTAAACTTTTGACAGTTAGGTTTTTTTCCTGACCACAGACTCCTCACCTTTCTTTTCTTAGAAAATTTACATTAGAAAACAGATGTAAAGTTTCTCCAGCTCTTGCAAGGTTAACAATCCAGGACTTTGAGGTCCTGGGAGTCATTCTTTTGAAATGCAATCATCAAAGAAGATAGTGCTCCAATCTCCTAGTCTCTGTGGGAGGGTGGGAACCTAACTTCAGTAAACTAAGCGCCAATTAGCAAACACAGAAGGTCTGATCATATTGACCCACTTTCCCAGTAAAATGTCTAGTACTTTCCACCAGCTCACCACAGTGCTTAAAAACTCTCCTGTCTTTTGAGTAGAGTTGAGTCCAATCTCTTTCATCTATTGTAATAGTGTTGAATAAAGTCTTCCTTGCCTAACTTGTCCTGTGTATTTTTTCTCTGACAGCCTTCGGAGGGTGTTATTGTCCAAGACACTGAAAAATAGAAACACAACCTTCACCTAGAAAATGTAAGAATTCCAGTAAAGATGAATCATTGTTCTGCCACCATGGAAGGCAGCTAGTTGTAGTCAATTAGCCAAAAAGTAACTGGTTGGTTTCCTTGAGGGGATGGTATGTGTATTAATCAGGATCCAGTCAGGACGTAGAAATCATAGCAACAATTTAAACAAAAAAAATTAATGTAAGGTATTATTAACTACTAACAGGAGTGAAAGAGTGTTGTACATGTAAGACTGAGAGAGAAAGAACAAGGAAGGAATAAGAACTTAGAAGAGACACCATCCCCCAGCCTGAGAATCAGATCTTATTAGAAAGAGTGTGGCTACCCCAAAAATATACAAAAGATCAGTGGGGAAGAAGTTTGCTGGAACATGTGGGCTTGGATTGTTGGGTAGGAAAGGCGTGTGGGGCGGTCAAAAAATTACTACAGAGTGTTTGCCGCTAGGTCTCTGGCACACTAATTTCCTAGTAGCTACATCACAGGAAAACAAAAGTACACCAGTACCAAGGAGAGAAGCCCCTTCCTCTTACTATAATCTTTCAATGTCCTTCCATTGCCCCCTGTTGACAAAGCTTAACATTGCACCAGCTGGCAAAGGAGAAATGTTCACGGCATTAAGGGCCAGTATCACAGATCAGGTCAAAGAAAGGTGAACTAGGAGTTTATAGACAATAAATTAATAACCAGTGTCATATCAAGGGGTCAGTGTTGGTCTAAATCTCTGACTGGTCACACATTCAGTAGCAGCATTGGCTGCTTAGTGAGAAGGAGCCCATTGTGAAAGTCCCACATGTGGCCTGACTTTCTCCAATGCTGGCAACTACAATTGTGGGATTACATGCAAGCACCGGAGTGGCTGAAGTCATAGGGTGGCTAGCCACTGTTAGATGAGTCTTTCTAACCTAGTTGTCTATGCTTTCTCTGTGATGAATGTTGGTGGGCACTGCCATGAGACACAAAAATCCTCACATTTTATTTACTTTCTCATAGAAAAATCTGTGTACTTTTCTTCAAATATCTGCTCTTCCAGTCTTACTCTGTAGTGGTTTTTTTTTTTTTTTTTTCTGACTGAGTCTCACTCTGTCATCAGGCTGGTGTGCAGTTGTGCAATCTCAGTTCACGGCAACCTCTGCCTCCTGGGTTCAAGTGATTCTCCTTCCTCAGCCTCCCAAGTAGCTGGGACTACAGGCATGTGCCACCACACCCAGCTAATTTTTTTGTATTTTTAGTAGTGATGGGGTTTCACCATGTTGTCCAGGATGGTCTCGATCTCCTGACCTTGTGATCTGCCCACCTCGGCCTCCCAAAGTGCTGGAATTACAGGCATGAGCCACTGCACCCGGCTGGTTCTTGATGAAAAAACTATGTCATTCATCTCTGCCCCAAAATTTATTAATACCCTCAGTGCAAGCATCTTCTTCTACATCAAAATGATAACCTAAATCTTTGTTCAAAATTCCATCCATTAGTAAGATTTTCCCTCAATGCTGTTTTCTGAAGCCATTTCTATTTTTGGCTGGTATCAATACACTGGTTTATAATAACTAGCCTCTTCATAAATCTGGGCCAGATTTACATCCACAGGCTGGACATAAGGAATTCCATATGAAGTCACAGCTGTGAGCTGAGGGTAAGATATTGGAACAACAGAATAACTTACTTGTCATCTCTGAATTCATGTCTCTGAATTCTGATTAGGCTGTAGGCCTAATCTTTTGTCATTGCTATCATATGGTGGATTTATATTGTGCCTATACAACTTTATTATTTGACAGGTTGATAATTCCCAATTTATGATTAGTAGCACCAACAGTATCCTTAATAGTCACTTGATATACTGGCACTGGACACTTAGTCGCTTTGAGGTTAAGCTATGAGTTAATAACCAAATACTTGTCAGTCAACTTTTTTTTAAACTGTGATTATGAAGATAAGCTCCATAAAGAGAAAAGCTAAGTCTGTCTCATATATAAGCCAAGTCATCATGACTATTAAAGTTAGGCACATAGTAGGTGTTCAGTAAATATTTGTTGAGTAAATACATCCTAGAGTAACTTCATGGAATTCCTTTGATGATGAGAGATTTAAACCAGTGCCATAAGTCAGCCGATAACAGGTAATACTTTTTCAATTAGACGATATAAGCATAGCTCAGAATTCAGGTTGTCCTATTTTGCAGCAGCATCAGGAGAAGAGGAACAAGGAAATGAGGAAGAAGAGGAAAAGGAGGAAGAGGAAAAGGAGAAGATACTATTTTTCATATCTAAAACTAAGATTTCAACATACCTTATTCACAGTGTTCAAAGGGTGATACCAAACACAGTCAGTGTGGGAGAAGGAGGAGTGTGGTTATTATTTTATCTAGATTTCACTGCTATTTTTTATGAATCAACTCGCTACTTTATTAGAATATGAAACATTTCTTTTGTCTTAAACTTATATATGCTGGTGCAAAACTTCTTGAGAATTATAAAATGACTATGGCCAATTGTAGAGTCATTTTCAGAATCTATAGCTTCCGATTCCAGAAACGAAACGCTATTAAACATTAGCAATTAAAGATGCAGTTGTCGTTACTGACCTAAATTCACCAGTTGTAGTGATACTAGCATAAAGATTTACAACATTTTTATGAAACATTAATAATCTGACTATGTCAAGGTGGGGCTGGGAGATAAAAGGCAAATACCCTTTCCATTTCACTTATGAAGTTGCTTTACAAGGTTTCAATTAGCTCTTTCCTTTTACCCCTGAGAGAAGCTAACAAATGTACTGCATTAATTATGGTTTCAAGACAGGATCATGACAGCCAAAATTATAAAATTACAGTCATTGCAGTTGTGTAGTCTCTACTTCTCTCATTCTTTGTGCCTGCAGAGTTGGAATTGTAACCTTACGACTGACATCTTAAGAGGAAGTGCAAATGCAGAACAAATATACTGTGCAGAGCTAGAGAAAGAGAAGTGATAAAGCCAAAGAACATTGTCTGATTAATCAAACAAATCATTGAATGTGGCTTATAATATTTAAAATGCAAGACTTTTTTAATCCATTGATTACCATTTGAAGTATATTCATGTTTTTAAAAAACAGAACAAGATTATATTTCAATATATAATTTCTGTACAGCCAAAAAATAAAATGCCACAGTAAAATAAATGGGAAAAACATAATATTTAAAATGCTTGACAAAATGTTAACATCCTTAATCATAAATGAGTTCTTAGAAATCAGTAACAAAGAGATTAACATTACAAGGGAAATGAAAAGAAAAAGAAAAGAGGAAAATGAAATAGCACAAATGACTTATAAGGTTATGTAAAGATGATATAGCCTAACGTTAATAGATAAAAGGCAATTTCATTATAAATTATCTTATCAGTGCTTACAAATATTGATACCTAATGTTTGTATGGCTGTAGGAAATGAGGAATTCTCAAATACTGGGAAAATTTACTCCTGTCATGAGAAATTTACTCAAAACATAGATTTTGCATATTCTTTGCCCTGGCAGTTTCAATCCATAGGAATCATTCCAACAAAGTAGTTGGATGAATTTTCTTATATATATATAATGTGTGTGTGTGTATATATATATTTATGTGTATATATATATACACGTATATATATATATACACGTGTATATATATATACACGTATATATATACACGTATATATATACACACGTATATATATACACGTATATACGTGTGTATATATACATGAATGTTTACTACATAGAAAATGTGTGTATGTATATATATATATACATGAATGTTTACTACATAGAAAATGTGTAAGTGATACATCATCTCCCAAGTAACCACTTAAGTATCAACTGGTTTATAAAATAAGAGATTGGGAGGTGGAATTAGAAAGAAAAAAGGCACTTAAGTAGAAATACTAGATTTCACAACATTCTATGTCCTTTGAATTCTTAAAAAAGATCATATTTTAATGAATCAGTTTTATATTTACCTTGTGATAAGTAAAAATTATAAATATATGCATTTTATACTTAGGAAAGCACTGAGATGAAACCCTTTTAATTCCACCATCCTGTCTCCTTTGTTCAATAATGTATATTCATGCTTCTATCAAATTTAGTTTTAGTTTTTCACATGTATGCATATATGCTTGTATACACACATGCATACATACAGTGGGAAAGAGCTACCTCTGAATATATATTGTTGTATTTCTCTGTGTTTATGTGTGTATTGCATATGTGTGTTTGTGTGTGTGTGCATGTAGGTGTAGCTAGAAAGAAAGAAAGAAATGGGAACTTTTAACTATGAGTCCACAGAACTGTCTCAAATCACAATACAGCTATTTGAAAATAGAAAGGATTGACATGGTCATTTATTATTTCCCTTAACATTTTTTTAATCTAAAAACTAATCGAATGTCTCTTCTGAAAAATATATTATGGCAATAATACACCTTATGACTAAGGCAGTCACCAGGGTAAAATTTCAGATTATTATTTAAAAAGCTGTTGTCTGTAGAAAAGAAAAGGCATGCACAAAACTCTTATCTCTCTTGATATGGGCAGTATTTTAAAGAATGCTGTCACAGCATTTTCTAAATCTAGAAAATAAAATTTGTTAGAAATATCCATATTTTAGGATATTGTCTAAAAACATGATTAAAGTTTTAAAATGGAATTTATCAAGTGATCCAGATCTACTTAGGTAACTAGCTAATGCCATAGATCAAAAGCACTCACAGGCAGAGATAACAAGTTGTGAGCTGATTTTATATATTCAAAAGGAATGATTTTATTTTTGATGAAATAAAATTTAAAAAATAATGTGCAATCAATTAAAAATCATAATATGCAGGAGACAGATTTAGTAGTATTACATTTAATTTAATAATCAAGGCAATGCTTTCTGAAACACCAAACTTGTAGAATAGATCATATTTATGGCAAGAATAAATTAGGAAATAAGTGGCTGAAAGTGTAGGTTAATTAAAATTAGTGCATTTTCTGAAGTGGAAAAGGAAATACCTTGGTGATCTAGTCTATCAGAGTCTGGCAGTGATTTCAGCTAAAATAATCAAAGCAGATGGGCATTCAGAAATGACTCCAAAAGACTTTATTTTTATGGTCATATACTGAGTCACAGAGCTTACCATATTATCTTTATTCAAAACATTATTATCACGTGAGGAATATTTGTGCAGACTAAATATTAATTACATAACTTCTTGAGAATTAGGCAAGTTATCTATTATACCTTTCTTTCATTTTCCTCACTTATGAAATAAAGATAATAATAATACTCATCTCCTATGATTTTTTTAAAGATTGAATCAAATAATATATAAGACAGAACATTGGCACAGACTTTGAATAAATGAAAGTCCAGCCAAAGTCAAATAATATATAAGATAGTACACTGGCAAAGCTTTCAATAAATGAAAACTAGTACGTTTTAAAATATTAGCTGTGCTTTGTCGTTTTGGTATAGCCCCCATTAAAGACCTTTTTAGATGCAGAACACAATTATGTAAATTTTTGTTTCATTTTGTGGTGTTTGGGTTTATAACAGCTTTGCAAGCAGTTAAATAGATTACAACTAAGTAGACTCTGCTAATCTAATCAAAGAGGCAACCGAACTAGGCTTCTGTATTTCTTTTCTTTAGCAGTTTTATCTATATGAAAATTATCCTCTTCAAGATCTTTCAGGAAAGATTTTCCACTGTTGGAGCACTTTTAATAAATGGCGTTTTAGTTAAGGGAAGAAAATTAACAAGAGACCTCAAAGAAAATTCACTTCATAAAGGATATAGACTTTTAGATGACATAGCACCTTACAGGGAGTTTGGAGATGGAGAAGAGTCAGCTGGGATATAAAATGGGATGTTTTTTTGATTCAGGGACTAAAAATGAAATCTGTAACTGGAAAAGGTCTACAAGATCATTATGTCTTTTGAATTGCAAACACCAGGTTAATAACTTAGGAGAAAGTTTTGGAGTATGCATACAACTGGTGATCTAATGCTTCTATTTGTTCCTATACGATCAGAGGTCCTAGTTCACATTGCTTGTTAATCGGAAAGAAGGTTTTCAATTTATTGGCCTTACTCCTGACCTTTCATTCCCTTGAAACTAAAGAATCCCACGTGTTGGTATTGCAAAATGAGAAAACTTCATTTACAGTTAGATCTGATTTTATATAGCATATTATGTATAGCATATTGTTTTAATTTTGTTTTTAGTAGGGGGAGTGGGAGAAGGATGCTGTAACATTCACAAAGATCAAGAATACATGTTATAGACAAACAGGTTTAATTCCTACAAGTGACATATGCTATGTTACTCTGGGCACATATTCTTTAATGATATGGCCAGTTCCTTATTTGTTATTTAACCAATAGCACCCACTGCATAGTGTGTATGAAACAATCACACAAGAAATGCATGTTGAAAAAGCAAATGGTATTTTTTAACTTCATGTTCTCTTTACTATTTAAAATGGGAATAAAAATTATTTATAAATTTTTTTGTGGGAATTAAACTAAATAACGTGCACTAAACACTGGATAGAGCAAGTACCTGACATATGGTAAGTCCTCAATCAATAGTAGTTTTTATTATTTGTATTAAAAATATTCAACTGCATGACAAGATTTTTTTGTACAGAGATAACTCTTACTGCTTTAAACATCAGTCCTGTCAGGAATTAATATCATTTACTATTATTTTATTTATACACAAATTTGCCAATTATTTTGATATACATTAGAAAATAAATGTTTTTATCACTGGATAACTGTGACAGAGTTTTAGGTTAGCATTTTTATAGTTTGGTTAGATTTGGAACAGATTTGATACAGATAAATCTTGAAAACCTAAATTAAGTGAGAAAGAAGTTTAATCCCAGGAAACATTTTTGTCCCATTTTTGACTTTTCCTTCCTTAAATACAGTGGGAATTTAGATGGAAGTGCCAAATGCAGTTCTGTATATGGGGATAAAATTGCCTGGTAAGAAGTTGTTTTTCTTCCTACCAATCATTTATTTGTTTCCAGGATTTTAATCTATGAAAGTCATCCCAACTGTCCCTTCTTTTTATTATCATACTCTTTTAATCAAAGTACTCACTAGATTTGATACGGTTTAATTTGAAACCTTAATCAAGCATTGGGTTCATTTGTATGCCATCTTTTTGATTGTCAACATGGCTTCTAAGTGTCTTTGAGAACTGTATTGGGAAAAGACAGCCATTTCTGAAGTCTCCTTACGAGAATTTTCTTTATCTGTTTATTATATAAAGTGCAATTTGTAACTAAGCTGTCCTGTATTTCTTTTGCTGACAGCACTTCCAGCCAGTAAAACAGTTTAGGACCATGACTTCATCCAATACCCACTGATTGTCCAGTACAGGATGATGATTTTTAACTTCAAATCGGCACTAGCTCCCTGATGACTCTAATTGCAGTAATAGCAATATTGCTTCAACAAAAAAAGAAAGACCATCTGACACCTTCTACATTTATTCTTATACATCAGCTTATCCTGAAGTGTTCAAAAACCTTTGGTGGAGGAGATAGTAGAGGAAAGGGATAATATTTTATTTTTATTAGACTAAAGGTATATTCAGAGGCACTGCTGTTGGCTTAATGGAAAAGGATATGACTCATTAGTAGTTTTTTCATTGGTAATTTTGGGTACCAGCAGAGGAACAGTATAACTTCTATTCTCTGAGAGCGGAAGTTGATCTATGCTCCTTTTGCCAAGAGAACTGCTCCCAGGGAGGAAAGTCTTTTCTGCCATGCCTGTTGGCATTATTGCTCTGTCAATACAAACCTACTTTCTCCACATAGCCTCTAATAGCCCCGAACTTACAGATCTGATAGCCAGGTTCTATCACCTGAGACAACTTTGGATCTTTTAAACTTCTGAGTCCACAATCCTAAAGAAAAAAATATTATTCTAGGGAAAAATTAGGTCTAGTCCCTTGGGCCTATCAATTTTGGCTAAAGTAATATGATTATATAAAATCATAATATCTCCAGTAAGAACCAGATGAATGTAAGGGGGAGAGGAGAAGACTTTTGGCAGTTTGTCATGTTTTGTACAGTGTTTCACTTCCACACCCTCTCTTCCCAATTAGAATTGTCCATTTCTGCATAGAATGGTAAAATAATCTATTTTGGGCTACCAGAAAACTATCACCACACTTCAGCTTGACCTTGTTTGCTAATGTCCCCTTACTGAGTCTAGAAAGTGGTGGTATCTGAGTCCTTAATCATTCAAATTTCTCTGCTGTGTATTAAATTGAAGAACTTACAAAACATATCAACTAGTTTTCAAATCCTGATCCATTGAATTTCTGGTATTGATTCTAGGTTTAAAATTGCACCCTGTTTCTCTAGATCCCATTTTATAATTGATGTTTAAGTGACAATTTGATATATAGTAGCTCTTCGTATAATCTATGTTCATATTACTTTCTAGTCTTTTGTAACCGTGGTAGGAGAAATTGTCAACCATTTCAATGAACTACAAAGAAATAGATGTACAGAAAAAGTTAAGGAAAAAATATACCAGAAATCTTCCACTAAAAAACAGGCAGATGAATCTGTACAAGATTGTGGTACAAAACTAGCATGCACATTGGGAATCCTAAATCAAAAGCTCTTCACTTAGTTTAAGTTCTTGGGACTTACCACTAATGAGACTTGAAATTCCTTCAAAATTTAGTATAGAATAAAAATCAGATTTCCAGGAAGAATTGTCAAAAATATCTAAGCAATTGAATCAGAAACCTATTGGATTATTTTCTCTTAAGTAGAATACATTATTTTCTTTCCATAAATAGACAACATAAACACTACCTGTTAACAGTGATTCAATTAATTCAATCAATAGAGTCAGTCTTGCTTTGAGGATCAAAACTAAGCCAAAACCAAAGCTCAAAACAATGTTTTCCCCACAATAACAGAATATTTGTACCTTAGCTTGTTATAAACATACTAAAAGTAATATGCCATATTAATTAGTCTATGACATCACAATTGTTGATGACTCATTCCTTTTTAATTTTTTTTTTACTTTGGCCTCATCTTTATTCTTACAAATCTAAAACTCAAAATTAATAAAAGGGTGGTAAATCAATGATAAAAAGACCAAAATTGTAATTGTTTCTTACATCATATACAAAAATCAACTCAAGATGGGTTTAAGACCTAAATGTAAAGCCTAAACTATAAAAACCCTGGATGATAACCTAGGACATTCTGGACATAGGACCTGGCAAACATTTCATGATGAAGATGCTAAAAGCGACTGCAACAAAAACAAAAAAATTGACAAATGGGGCCTAATTAAAGAGCTTCCGCACCATAAAAGTAACTATTAAGAGAGTAAACAGACAACTTACAGAATTGGAAAAAATATTTTCAAACTATGCATCTAACAAACGTCTAATATACAGGATCTATAAGGAACTTAAATCTACAAGCAAAAACAACCCCCTTAAAAAGTGAGCAAGGACATGAACAGACACTTTTCGAAAGAAGACATACAAGTGGCCAACAAGCATATGAAAAGAAAAGCTCAACATCACCAATCGTTAGAGAAATGCAAATCAAAACCACAAAGAGATACCATCTCACACTAGTCACAATGGCTATTTATTACTAAAAAGTAAAAAAATAACAGATGCTGGAGAGGTTGTGAAAAAAAGGGAATGCTTATATACTGCTGATTGAAATGTAAATTAGTTCAGTCACTTTGGAAAGCAGTTTAAGGATTTCTCAAAAAACTAAAACAGAATTACCATATGACCCAGCAATCCCATTATAGAGAAATATAAATCATTCTACCAGAAAGTCACATGTATGTGTACATTCATCACAGCACTATTCACAATAACAAAACCATTGAATTAACTTAAATGCCTATCAATAGTACACTGGACAAATAAAATAATGTGGTACATATACACCATGGAATACTATGCAGCCATAAAAATGAGATCATGTCCTTTGTGGGAACATGGATGAAGCTGGAGGCTGTTATTGTACACCAACTAACGCAGGGACAGAAACACAAATACTGTATGTTCTTACTTATAAGTGGGAGCTAAACAATGAGTACAAAGAAGGGGACAACACACATCAAGGCCTACTTGAGGGTGAAGGGTGGGATGAGGGTGAGGATCAAAAACTATGTATCAGGTACTGATTACGGGGTTGACAAATGATCCATACACAAAACTGCTGCAACATGCAATTTACCTATATAAGGACATGCACCTGTACCCCTGAACCGAAAATAATAGTAAAGAAAAAGAAAATAGTTACAATAAATTCCATAATATTACTTTACTTTCAAGTCTCTAGGTATTAAATATGAGTTAGTTAAGTGGATTCTTTACCTATTGGTTAAATCATGTGTGCTTGTTTAATTATTTTTTTGTATGACAGTTTATTAGAAGCATGATTAATTTTTGAATAAAAAACTCCCTGAAGCTTTCTAGAAAAAAGAATAATATTTTACTGTTCTAAGCAGTATTTAATCTAAACAAACTTTTTATTTAGACACAGGGTCTTGCTGTCATCCAGGCTGGAATGCAGTGGTGTGATCATTGCTCACTGCAGCCTCAAATTCCTAGGCTCAAGCAGTCTTCCCACTTCAGCCTCCCAAGTAGCTGGGACCAAAGGAGTGCACCACCACATCTGGCTAATTATTATTATTATTACTATTATTTGTAGATTCAGAGTCTTGCTATGCTGCCCAGGCTGGTAACTCCTGGCCTCAAATTATCCTTCTGACTTGGCCTAGCAAAATGCTGCTATTACAGAAATAAGCCACCACATCCAGCCTAAACAAACACACAAAAACAATACTTAACAGATTCAAGAGAAGAGATTGATTATCTTGAAAGTTCCACCATGGCAAAAGCCCCATGGGGACTGGAATTTTAGTCTATTGGCTTCTATGTTGTATGCCCATTGTCCCAAACAGAACCTTGGGGCATCATTTCTTATCTCTTATTTTAAAAAGAGGATGCTTCTAAATTTTCACAGCACACTTCATGTTTGCTGTAGGTTTTTGGAAGCTTCCCTTTGTTTATCTTTATATTGGGATGCGTGTCTTGTTTTTCACATATTAAACCTTTATCTCCTTTATATACCTTCTCCCACTCTGTCAGCCACCCATATCTACATTGTTTTGTCTCTTATTGACAAGCAGTCTGTATTTTCAGTGTAACTGCATTCATTAATTTTTTGTCTTTGATTTTGAAGTTTTGTTTTTCAAGCACCTTTCTGCCTATATATAAGATACTTGAATTCTTTTTCTCCTATTATCTTATAGTTTATCTTTCACATTTAGATCTTTAATTCATCAAGCTACTTTTGAATGTGCTGTTAAGTAGGCATCCACTTTTATTCTCTTCCTTGAAGAGTTTATACCTACAAACTAATTCGTTCTTTTCCCATTACTTTCGACTCTCCCATTGTTATATATGGGTTTCCATGCAAACTAACAAATTCGAAAATCTAGAGAAAAATTGCAATTTCCTAAAAATAGATAATGCCAATGTTTCCTCAGTAACTGTAAGTTTTAAACAAAATTAAAATAAAACTTAGAAGCATCCTCTTTTTAAAATGAGAGATAAGAATTAATGCCTCAAGGTTCTGTTTAGACAATGGGCATACAACACAGAAACCAATAGACTGAAATTCCAGTCCCCATGGGGCTTTTGCCACGGTGGAACTTTTGAGATAATCAATCTCATCTCTTGAATCTGTAAGTATTGTTTTTGTATGTTTGTTTAGGCTGGATGTGGTGACTTATTCCTGTAAGAGCAGCATTTTGCGAGGCCAAGGCAGAAGGATAATTTGAGGCCAGGAGTTATCAGCCTGGGCAGCATAGCAAGACTTGTTACTATGATTTAGTAACAAAGCAAAAGCCAGGGACAAAAGATTTTGAAGTTAGTTGACACGAATTTTCAAATAATATTAAATTCCTATTTTATACAAGTTGTCTGACAAAATGCAATAAAAGACAAAGATGCCTAGTTCATTTTATGAAGCTAGTGTGTATTTGACTACCATAAAGATAATGACAATATAAGAAAAGTATAGGCTTATTTTACATAGGAATACACACACACACACACTTAGGAATGTATGTGTAGCATTAAATATTTGAATATATATATCACTAGATATTAAAATATGCACACGTAGCATTAAATCTTTTTTTTTCTTTTTTTTTTTTTTTGAGATGGAGTTTCGCTCTTGTTGCCCATGCTGGAGTGCAGTGGCACGATCTCGGCTCACCGCGACCTCCGCCTCGCGGATTCAAGCGATTCTCCTGCCTCAGCCTTCCAAGTAGCTGGGATTACAGGCATGTGTCACCACGCCCTGCTAATTTTTGTATTTTTAGTAGAGACGGGGTTTCTCCCTATTGGTAAAGCTGGTCTCAAACTCCCAACCTCAGGTGATCTGCTTGCCTCGGCTTCCCAAAGTGCTGGGATTACAGGTGTGAGCCACTGAGCCCGGCTGGCATTAAATCTTAAAATAATACATAAGCTTACCAAATTTCAAGTTTTGTCTTATAATAATAAGATTGGCTGTAAATATAAGAATGATTCAGTATAAGAAAAATTTATCAATGACAGTCAACCCATTAAAACAGTATTTTTATTATCTCTATAAAAATATTTTTTAGTTATCTCTAAAAAAACTCTCTTAATAAATGAAGACTAGAAGAAAATTTCCTTAACTTGATAAAAATTGTACACTAAAACCAATAGTAAACAGTATACTTGACAAGGAAATTTTAGACATACTTCTTTTACTATTGGGAACAAAGACATATTTAGCATAGTGTTGGAAGTCCTGCCTAATGGTAACAGAAAACAATAATTAAGAAGTGCAAGGATTAGAAATGAAAAAATATAAATATCATTATATGCAGATACTTATTTATCTACCTAAGGAAAACAGAACAATAGAATAAACATACAAACAAAAAAGAATAAATGAGAGCCCTGTGAGTTGCCTGGACACAAGATATATCTGTAAAAGGCAATAGCATTTCTCTACATTTTTTCTAAACAATTACCAACTGAAGGGATATGATTGCCTACAGCACTTTCATATACTTATTGAGGATGTTGGTGTCCAGAGTAAGAAAAGGTTTGTCAGTTTTCCATTATAAAATGTTTGAACTCTCTAAGCCGAGGTTTTACCTCCTAAAAGCCCCCCCTTCTCCCCAACTGTATGTGCAGGCATCATCTAGCCTTCTTCACATTTCTGCATAGAAACTGGACTTCAAAGAATGAGTGCAAAAAACGGATATTCTGGCTAATGTTATCACTGTGTGTAATGAATTGTTCTTTGTCTCTGAACCAAGGGTCATGTGTCTTCTGCCAGCATCCATGAAACTGTGATAGGCTAACTTATTAGCTTGCATGTCAGGTAAGAATCTCAGACCCTGCACAGTTCTTGACACCACCTGGAAAGTAGGACACCATCACACTAGCAACTAAAACTTTAACTCGTATAATAACTTAGCTTATCATGCATACACTATGGGGGGAAAGCTATAAAATTAAGGGTATAAAAGAAGAGCTTTATTTTTAAGAGACATTTCATGTTTTTAGAAGGGATGGTTTACTATTATAAATGAATCAGTTGTTCTATTTCAAATTTTATATTTAGATAAGCTTAAAAATCTACAACTTCTATGGAAGAACAATTCATGAATAGTTAAACTGATCTTAAATAATTAGGTGTAAAGCAGAGGTATTTGCTAAAATAGAATTAAGAAATATAACAAAATATAGTTATACATACAGTGTGATATTGGCTCAATAACAGTTCAAATATGTTGCCATATATATAATATATATATGATATAATACATATTATATATTCTATGGAGCAGAATAGAATACTCAGATATAATCTCATCCTAAAAATTGAAGTTCAGTGTTCCTGTAAAACATTAGATCATAAGTTTTATCTAAAACATTCAAATTTTTCCCAGCAGATTACATTTAAAAGCAAAATTTAACAGAAGTGCTCTTGTATTTCTTTTTGGAGTGTTCCCCTAGTCCATTGTTGAAAAGGCAGGCTCAAGGTTTAATAGCTTAAGCTAGGTAGGAAAGTATCTTGGAAAGTGTTCAGGAACTGACAAAGGGAAGCCTATAAATCAGTGTGAACACAATTGAAGTAAGCATAGTTAACTTTCAAATTGCTGTGCCTATGCCAAACTTTATAAATTTGTAATCATAGTTTTTCATAGTGCATTTTAGCGTCCAGTGGTTTGTCTAAACATGGGTGGCAAACTAATCTTCCATGAGTCGAATTATATCCATATAATGTGTCTAGTCCAGAATTTAAGAAACTTGTGAAGGTGAATTTCATTAGAGAGAGAATGTTCACAACAGCCCTACCACTTCATATCATCTTTATATAAAGCCACTTATTTACCTTACCTACCTAAGCTCATGTGTGTGAATAAGATTGTAATTTGAGGTCTAAATCTGAAATGATAGGAGCTTTAACTGGTGCAAGAAATCTACCCAGGCCGGGCGCGGTGGCTCACGTCTGTAATCCCAGCACTTTGGGAGGCCAAGGCGGGCGGATCACGAGATCAGGACACCGAGACCATCCTGACTAACACGGTGAAATCCTGTCTCTACTAAAAAAATGCACACACACAAAAAAATTAGCTGGGCATGGTGGCCGGTGCCTATAGTTCCAGCTACTCGGGAGGCTGAGGCAGGGGAATGGCATGAACCCGGGAGGCGGAGCTTGCAGTGAGCCGAGATCACGCCACTGTACTCCAGCCTGGGCGACAGAGCGAGACTCTGTCAAAAAAAAAAAAAAAAAAAAAAAAAAATCCTCTACCCAGACTCGGTTTTAGGATCATCTCTGTTTTAGGATTCTGAGGTAGGTCTTAGATACTTGTTTTTTTTTTTTTTTTTTTTTTTTTTTTCATTTCAGAAGTCAAATTTAACATGGAGAAGAGAATGAGTAATTTGCTTCCCTCTGAGCTTCATCCTTTTTCATATGAATCCTGCTCACCAAGAATTTCACAATATATTTTGCCCCAGTTGTCCTCATTTTAGGCTTGGCTGTTCAGGTCCACTGGATGGAGGAATTCTACACATAGGTTATTGATCAATGTGTTTTATGAGGCAGACCCGTGTTTTTGAAATGATGTCAGAATAATCTGGTCCTTTTTGCTCTGGTTAAAGTTGCATTAGATAACATATATTTTTTTGTATGCCAAATAAATCTAAAAGCCTTAATAACACTGGTTTACATTAAGAAGTCAAAATAATAGATAAAACAAATTTAAAACTTTACTGACAATTTTTACAGACATAATAAAATTCAGAAACAGCACGAGGAGCCTCAATGAATTTATTATATTTCCAGTTAATCAGTGATGCCAATGCCAGGTTATTTTAATAGTATAATATGAATAGAAATTATAAAATACCTTTAAAAGAGTGATTTTTGTGAGTAAAGGGACATGCAAATTTTAAAACACTGGCCCTGTTATAAAAGTGGATCTTCCCATGAGTGTGCATTTAAGTTGAATTCACTGCTCTGAAGGACACACAGCTGATTTACTCCAAAGAGTGTCCTTTAAATCTCTGAGGTTAACAGGAAACTTGGTAAATTGATAGTGTAGACCCTAGTGAAAGATTTGAATATAAACAGAGGTTCTCAAACTTTACTGCTGACTTTGAGATTTGGAAATAGTATTTGTCACATTATTAGAAAGCTATTGCTTTTTCAATGACGTATTATTTGTCATGTGGGGTTGTAATCATTAGACCACATTTTTTATAGTATTGATTGTTTGTGCAAATATGAGATTTAGTCAGAGTTTTATTATACATTTTTTTCCCAACCTCTCCTGCTAGATTGTATGGTGCTTTAAATATCTTTTATTTTGGACAATTGCAAGGGAAAAACAGTCACATAGAATTTCTTTGTTTTGATGTACAGAATGTAACATTTGAAGTTTAATTACAGTATCATGGTCCTTTTCTCCATTTTAATTGCCTTCTATCTATAGATTTTATATCAAATGTGCCATTTTTTATATAGTTCATCCACGAGAAAGAGAAAATCATCTGATAAAATCCACTTGCTTGACCTTTACAGTTAGGCCTTTCTTGGTACTTTTAAGAGCGGTGCCAGCACCTTCAGTAGTCCGTGGTGTACCTCTGTTAAACATGAAAAATTTCACAGAAGCTCTATTTCAGACAAGGTCACTCTGTGACATGATGCAGTGGGACAAAAACCAACAACAATTCATGATGTTGACTAAGTAAAGAGAAAAACCACATTACTGTACAAACCCTAAAATATCAAACATCCTTCCTTTCCAACGAAAATGAGTGGCTGGTATCTATTGAGGAATTACAGCTTTAAAGTTGCTCTAATCTTCTTTTCTTCCAATAAGATTTAAAAATTATGGCTCTTAAAATTATGTGCAGTTCCTGATAGCATTCAATACAGACAAAAGCCTTACTTGTTTGAACCCTCCCCCAAATCACCTAACAAAAGGCAGAATCTTGAAAGGACCTTGTAATAAGTCCTTTCTCATACCCTCTTACCGACACAGCCCATAATCCCCCATGATGTATGTTCTCCTTCCCTGTAATGCCCAATAAGTCCTACTTGTTTTACTGGTATGTTTCTGCTTATCTCTTTCTAGAGGACATTCTGACCCATTCATTAGAACCTTGGTTTGTGTCCTTAAAACACATACACACACACACACACACACACACACACACACAGCAAAATAACAACCTAATAAAATCTCTCAAGATATATAATAACTTCAGAGTTCATACCTAGTTATTATCTTGAGTCTCAATCAGTGAATTACTTCTAGCATACTTCAGCATTCTATATCTTCAGGCACCAGAAAACTGAACTTGAAAACAAAAAGTAATTCTAGTTGTAGTTTTCAAAACTACTTTCTAAAACTATTAAAAAAATCAAAAGGGAACCCAAGATAAAAAAAAAAGTTGGTATTTTTATTCTATCTAGAGAGAAGCTTGTCAAAAACAATAGTTCCCAAACTCTATTTCATAAATTATTGATTCTTAATTAATTATAAATTAATAATGATTATTCACAAACTCCTGCAAAATATATGAGTGCAGGCACTTCCTAACTCATTTTATGGGGCCAGTGTTACCTTGATATGAAAACCAGACAAAGATATCACAATATAAGAATACTATCGACTGATACATTTTATAAATATAGACATAAAAATACTCAACAAAATACTACAAACCCAAACAAGCAATATATAATAATTACACATCACGACCAATTATTATTTATTCCAGGAATGTAATATTGATTTCACATTTGAAAATCAATTAACATAATACATTATCTCTATAGAAAAAAAGACAACATTCACATGATTATCTAAATAGAGAATCTACAACCCTTTCATGATAATAAACACTGAATAAATTAGGAACAGAGGGAAACATCCTCAATCTCATAAAAGGTGCCTACAGCTAACATTCCACAGCTAACGTTATATTTAATGGTGAGAGATTGGATAATTTCCTCCCAAGATCAAGAACAAGACAAGAATGTGTGCTCTCGATGTTTCTATTTGTACAGGAGGTTTTAGCTTGAGCAAATAGACAAGATAAGTAAATAAAAGGTATCTGGATTGGAAAGAAAGAAAAAAGTTCTACTTGCAGATAACGTAACTTTGTATATAGAAAATCCTAAAAGATCCAGTAAATAGCTATTAAACTAATAAATAGGTTCAGCATGGTATCAGAATACAGAATTATTATACAAAAATCAATTGTATTTTCATACTTACAAGAAACTATCTAAATATAAAATTGAGAAAACAATTCTATTTACTATAACAATTTAAAAATAACATTGAAATAAATATAACAAAAGAAGTGCAAAATTTATACCCTTAAGTTTACAAGCCATTGTTGAAATACATTAAAGAAGATCTAAGTGGAAAATAATCTATGTGCACATATTTGAAAATTTAACATTGTTGAGACAATACTCACCAAATTGATCTACAAAATCAGCATAATCCCTATCAGAATTCTAGATGACTTCTTTGTACAAATTGATAAGATGATTCTAAATTTCATATGGAATTACAAAAAATCCAGAATTGTAAAAAAATATCTTGATAAAGAAGAATAAATTATAAGTACTTAAACTTACTGATTTCACTACAAATCAATGGTAATCAAGACCGTGTAATACTTGATGAAGAATAAATATATAGATTAATGGGATAAAATTGAGTCCAGATATACAGCTATTCAAATAATTTTTGATAGTTGTGCCAAGACAATTTGATAAAGAAAAAAATAGTCTTTTCAACAAATAGTACTGACACAGCTGGGTAGCCATATGCAAAGGAATGAAGCTGGAGCTTAGCTCACACCATATATGCATATTAACTCAAAATAGATCAAAGACATGAATGTAGGAACTAAAATTATAAAACTTTAAGAATAAAATATAGGAGTAAACCTTTGTGTCCTTGGATTTAGCAAAAGGCTATGAACTATGACTCCAAAAAGTTGAGCAAGAACAAAAAAGACATAAAATAAAAATATGTAAAATGAACACCATCAGAATTTAAAATTTTTGTCCAAAGGGTACCATCAAAATAGTTAAAAGACAACTTACATAATGGGAGACAATATTTGTAAATATTTTTAATGGAAAAAATGACACATGAGAAAATTCTTTACTGCTTTTTAGAAAATTATATCTAGAATTTACAAAGAAGTAAAAAAAATCCAAAAACAAAAAGACAATCCAATTTTAAAATAGACAAATTACCTATATAGTATTTTTTCAAGGAATTTATGAATATTATTATGAGTTTACATACTGAATGGTATAAATATAATGATGTAAATAAATATTTGAATCAAAGAAGTCACAAGAATACATATGTTATGATTATACTATATAATGTACAAAAACAGGCCAACTTGATGTACTGGGATAGAAGTCAGGACAGCTGGTACTCTTGGTAGGATAGAAACTGGAAGGCAGCACAGAAGTGCTTCTCATGGTGCTGGTCATGTCTTTTTTCTTGATATTGGTGCTGTTACAGAGATGTCTATTTCATAAAAAGTCATTGAGCTGTACACTTATGTACATGTGTCTGCATATATACTTACATCAGTGAAAGTATTATCAGTAGATGCTAATAGATGTTTTGTAAAAGTTTTCTGAATTACATTAAGCTTAAGAAATACCCACACATATTAACAGTATGTTTTTTCATTTGATTATATGTTTTTGTTTTCTTATTTTAAACGTATAATATGCTGTTTTCTAGAAGAGATTGGTGCATTTCAGTGGATAAACCAAACTATAGCAAAACAGATGAAAACAAAGAAAAGTTGAGATAGAAAGTAGAAGCATATTGAGCACAGTTATTACTGGATTTATATATGATTTTCATTTTTCCACCAGCTTCTGTCTTTTTTTTTTGTATGTCTCATTAAGTATTTCTATCTTTTATTCAGCTCAATGTATGGATACTTAATAATCAGGAAAATAAATGGAGCATCTTTAGTCTGTTCACTGTTAGAATTTTGCCTATTTTGTATTTGCCCAAGTAAAATCTAAAGTATCTCCTTTGGCTGCTTCCTAAATTTCTTCCACTTGTCAATTTGTTATACTACCATGAGTGTCAAATAATATGCTATTAAGGAAAACCTCAACAAAACAGTGTTGGTATCTTAGACTGCTAAACTGTGATTTCTTTCTTTCCTGGCTGTAAGTTCAGAGTTTCTGCTGCTGCAGCTTTACAACTGAGTCAGCTTGAAAAAGATTAAGTATATGGCCAAGGCTCGTTTTGTAAGTGACATCTATTATTCAGATTAAAAAAATGAAAGAATGATAACTTAAAGCACCTCCATCATAGGCTGAGTGCAGGGAGAATTCAGCTGTCATTTTGCATAAAGCTGGATCATCACTGCATTTAATCTTCATTTATCTTTGTACCTTTCTTTAGTCTATCTGTAGATTTTACTGCTGGAAGGTAGTGACCCTACAATATCAAGTGAACAAATACATTTACCCTTGTTTGCTGTTAATAGTCTTAGGAACCATATTTCAATTCAATTAATTATATATATATGTTATTTTTCTTTTTTAAAAAAATCTCTTTAGTTAATTCTATGCAACTATGAGAGTATTTTTAAGATTTTTAAGACGACTGCCTTTAGATAACTTGAATTCTCTTTGATTACTTATGGTACCTATATAAAACTATCAAATGTGACACCGTTCCTTTCAATCCTTGCCCTACCGGTAGCAGTTCTGGCATCAGGGACTGCTTTATTTGAAAGCCGTAAGTTAAGACAGCACGATCAGTTTGAAAGCTTCTACGCTCATTGTCTTGGTAAAATGTTCCATGTGATTGGCTTAGGAATTTTTCTGATGGACAAGTAAGCCAAAGTTGAAGGTTTTCTTGCTTTCAGAGTTTATTTTGTATTTGCTTGGGCTTGTTTTTATTTTTTATAATATTTTTGTGGATCTCCTGACCTCTTAGTTCTTGAATTTACTTCAAACCACGGCTGCTGTCAAATACATAAATAAGCAGACATCCTAACTTTGCGAAGCAAGAAAAATGATTCCTCTGTGAATTTATTGCGTCAAAAACACAAAATTTGGGATTATGCTTGCTATTTCTTATTTTTTTCGAGGCAATTTATTTATTATCGACATTTGATAGAAGAAACATTTTTACAGTTTACTTGCAAATAGTTATGACATATAGACAAGACTGAAAAGATATTCGAATGACAGTCACCATCAGTAGACTCATCTTAAACAGAGGAAAATGATTAAAATATTTCAATAATAATTTCTTTTCTTTCTTTTTTTTTTTTTTTTTTTGACACTGAGTCTCGCTCTGTCACCCAGGCTGGAGTGCAGTGGCGCAATCTCAGCTCATTGCAAGCTCCGCCTCCCGGGTTCACGCCATTCTTCTGCCTTAGCCTCCCGAGTACCTGGGACTACAGGTGCCCGCCACCACGCCCGGCTAATTTCTTGTATTTTTAGTAGTGTCGGGGTTTCACCGTGTTGACCGGGTGCGGTGGCTCACGCCTGTAATACCCGCACTTTGGGAGGCCGAGGCGGGCAGATCACGAGGTCAGAAGATTGAATAATTTCTTTTTAATGGGAGAAATGACACATGAGATAAAATTCTTTACTACTTTTTGGTTCAAAGTACCCTAAAAGGATTGAGAGGCCTGGCTTCTACTCTTCATTCTGACACTGACACAATGATATAAAATCAGCCATTTAGCCCTTTGGAATTCAATTTTCTCACTTCCTTTTAAAATTAAGAGCTTAGAGTAGATTATTTTTAAAGTACAATTTATGCTGTTCCTCTACAATTACCATTTGTTCATTACTTAATGTGCAAGAAAGTAGGCTTAACTCACACCGTCTCACTTGAGCCTTCTAATGATCCTAGGGAAAAAGCTTTTCCAGCATCTCCATTTTACAGAGAATAAACCATGGCAAAAATGAGGTAAACATCTGGTTCAGGGTAACACAGCTGGGCAGCAACGGAGCCAGGAATCCACTTGATTCTGTGTGACTCCAGTTTCTCTCCATTGTATAATCCTACTCTTGTAGGAGGTAGTATAGTATCTTCCTTAAATGCATGTATTCTGGAACCAGTCTGCCTGGAGGCAGCCTGGCCTGCTATGCAATCCTTAAGAAGTTATTCTAGTCTAGGCCCTGTGCCTCAGTTTTATGGTAAAAGGGGAAAATAATTGTTTTTCCTTCATATGGTTATTGTAAGGTTTCAAAAAATTAATATACATAAGTCGCTTACGATAATGCCTGATATAAAAGCATGCCTTCAGTGTTACTCACTGCTATTATTCTTAACTTTATTCTTACTTCAAAAAGAGAGTCCTATTGGCTACAATGTTCACTATTCAGGTGATGGGTACCCTAAAATTCTAGACTTCGCTTCTATGCTATATATGCTTATAAGAAACCTGTACTTGTGCCCTCTAAATATATAACAATAAAAACTTTTTTTTTTTTTTAAAGAGAGCTATGAGATTAAAATCACCTCATATATAGACGTGGTTTGATTGCATCAAATATGTCTTTTTATTACTGTTCACTTGGCATGACAATAATCCAGTTCTTGTTTTAAATGGAGTTCTGCAAATCAAATGGAATTTCAGCCTTCCCATAATAGCCTTGCAGATTTGATCAAAAAATTAAAATAGAAAATTGCTTTAAGCTAGAATAACTTTACCTGGGCTTCTAACTCTTATCAATTACATGACAATGTTTACTGGAATGGTGAATCATTTATGAGTAATAGACATTCAATTGAATAACACTGCATAATGAGGCCTGTTTCAAAGAGGAATAGGGATATATAGTATGTGCATACAACTAGAATCAAATTCAGGACACCTGCGTGTCACTCCTAGCTCTGCCCTTCCGTTCTAATAAATAGAAAAAAAAAATCTCTCAGTCTTTGTGGGGTTAAATTTATTTTTAAATTAAATATAATATCTACTTTTTATTAGGGCCATTTTGAAGGTTAAATAAGATAACATCTATATATATAGTGTTCTATAAAGTGTAAACCTCTTTTCAAAACTAAACTACATTTTTACTGAAACAGTCCTTAATCTTAAAAAGTCTGCTTTAGATTCAGCCTGATTTTACAACGTCCTTTCATAATACAACAGTTTCTGATTCTGGATGCTTATATTACTGTGCTTGATCTCTTATAAGAGATCAAGCACATCAGTGTTTCTAGGGTTACATAGATCATCTTCTGCAGTGGAGGCTTAGTGCAAGAACTCACATATATGAGGGCAAAGGACATCACCTCACAAATTACATTGTTCTCTCATACTTCCAGAATGTGCAATGAACTTAGAATAATACAACACGACCCAGGAGCCTGCCTTTTCCGTGCTCACTGAATATTCCAAAAGAGCTTGTTAATGGGCTGCCACCCTGTGAAGAACAACTCAGGCAGAATTTGCTCCTTAGCCTCCCTGTGTCCACCTTGCAATAGGGCAAGCTGTAACAATGATAGCTGCTTTATGTATAATAGAAACTGTTGGCCATTTTCTCTTAATTGAGTATGTGACCAAGGCTTGGTGTGGATGAATTGCTTCTTCATTTTCTCTGGCACATCCTCTTAGAGGTTTATATTTTTCTAAATCCCATTTCTTAATCTTAGCCCCCAATTCTACTAATTATTTTTCAACACTGTACATTAAAACAAGTGAACATGCCAAAATTGATTGAGTGATTGAAAACAATTCAGCCATACTTTCTCTTGATTCTGAATTAGCAAGATATCTAAAGGAACCTCCGGAGTTATTAAGCTTCATGCCTGATAACCAATTCCAAGAACCAAAACTATGCTAGGACGTCCTGGACCTAGGTTTTTTGTCCCTCCACCAAAGTTAGATTGGAGTATTCTGAGGCAGCCTGGAATATAGCCAGCTACATTTGCTATTGAAATTTTAATGTCAAGTGGCGAGAGATTTCCATCTATTTTCATTTGCAAAGTTGTTGGGCATGTGTGAGTCATCTTATCTGTTTCTGGAAATAACACTACAATATTTCAATTTTGTTTTTCAATTAATTATTTTCCATCATATTGTCTACATAATTCTATTGCAAATATATTGTTTAAAATCAAATCTGGAAATAACCTATATTCAAGGTTGTTTCTGTTTCTCTGAGAGTTTCTGGAGGAAGAGATGTAGCTTTGTAGTTTAATTGAATTTTAATCCAATATAATAATATCATGCTTGTAATTGTCAGGGATTCCAAGACTGGGTTAAATAAGCACCTTTTATAAATTAAAAAAAAAAAAAAAAGGTCTGTGGACCATTAACTTTTATAATCGAGTTTTAAAATAGCACATGTACAATCAAAAGTGTTGTTTTACTTCTTATTTATGGGTCATTTTATTACTACATGATTTTGGAAAATAATAGAAACCACTGGAGAAACCATATGTCTAAAAACAGAAATAATTTATTAATGCATTTCATGTGTATTTGGTCATAATGCTTATTCTAATGACTTTATAAAATTAATTTAAAGACCAACCCCTGAGAAGCCAATACGTAATTAGAACTTGATTATAGAAAGGCATATTTCATCTGGTAAACATTAGAGTTAACTATTATTGTTTTGACTATTGTGGTTGAATGACTTATATGTAAACACTAAATTAAGTTTTGTTTTTACCAAGATCGAACCCTGATGTAGGGAAATAAATATGTCTAGATTACATAACTGAGATGGCCTCACCCATTATCTCTTAGGTAATTCAGATTTGTTGCTTCTCAGCTGACACTGAAAATCTTTGCCCAGTGACTATATCCTAGTCCTCAATCTGGACCCATGGATCCTTTTAGCCATGCCACTTAGATCCAAAGTCCCCATTTCCCCAGTGCTTATTTCAGAGTCTGCCTTGCAAGTATTCTCATTGCTGACCTTGAATGTTTTCTCTTAGTATCTTACTCTAGACATTTTGCTCTTGTGGCCACACCCATCGCTGCTTCAGGTGTCTTGTTAGGCTTCTAGAGGAAAAGATAAGGGGTTATGGGAATCGATTTTGAGAAGGCCTGCCCCATCAGTTTTCTAGGCACACTCAGATGTACATGAATTATAATTTAGGCCTGAGCAAAGACACATGTTACTGTTTCCAGAGAATTATTAACCAATTCAATAGCATGCAGTGTTATATTACATACCATATAGGTAGATAATGGTCCTTATCAGGCCTATTTGAACTTATCCTAGTGCCTTCCATAGTATACTGTTCATATGTGAGAAATAAACCTATGCTAAATGATTTAATAAAGGTTGTTTTGAAACTGTTAAGACCAACACTGAAACAACAGGTGCTGGAGAGGATGTGGAGAAATAGGAACACTTTTACACTGTTGGTGGGACTGTAAACTAGTTCAACCATTGTGGAAGTCAGTGTGGCGATTCCTCAGGGATCTAGAACTAGAAATACCATTTGACCCAGCCATCCCATTACTGGGTATATACCCAAAGGACTATAAATCATGCTGCTATAAAGACACATGCACACGTATGTTTATTGCGGCACTATTCACAATAGCAAAGAATTGGAACCAACCCAAATGTCCAACAATGATAGACTGGATTAAGAAAATGTGGCACATATACACCATGGAATACTATGCAGCCATAAAAAATGATGAGTTCATGTCCTTTGTAGGGACATGGATGAAACTGGAAACCATTATTCTCAGTAAACTATCGCAAGGACAAAAAAACCAAACACCGCATGTTCTCACTCATAGGTGGGAACTGAACAATGAGAACACATGGACACAGGAAGGGGAACATCACACTCCGGGGAATGTTGTGGGGTGAGGGGAGGGGGGAGGGATAGCATTAGGAGATATACCTAATGCTAAATGATGAGTTAATGGGTGCAGCACACCAACATGGCACATGGATACATATGTAACAAACCTGCACATTGTGCACATGTACCCTAAAACTGAAAGTATAATAATAAAAAAAGAAAAAATATTAATGTTTCACTTACCAAAAAAAAAAAGACCAACACTGAAATGTACATTATTCATGTAACTCATGTATTTATTCAACAGCCATTTGATAAGCACACAATTCATGTCAGCTGCTATATACACATCGTGTCATTGAATTACTACTATGTGACTTAAAGAGGTTAGGACACAAACTTAAGTCACACAGCAAATAAGATATGAATCAGGTCACTAATTCAGGACTGTTTAACTTAAAACCCTATGCTTATTTTGCTCTATCTCATTTCATTTTACATTGCTTAAAGAGATGCAAAAACAGCAGAATAATAAAATTATTGAGAATGAGAATAGTTAACACATATTAAATTCTTTCAATGTGCTATTCTAATGTATCGGTTTTACATTATTTATGTTATGCAATATTTACAAAAATACCCTGTAATAAATATTGTTATTGTTCCTTTAATACACATCATGAGTTAAGCCTCAGAGAATCAAGTCATATGCTCTGAAAACGTTAATGGCAAAACTAAATTTTATCCCCTGGCTGCCTTATCTCAAATTCACATGTTTAACCATAAGGGTAAACATGAATGGGACAAAAGACTATCTATCAAAATAAGATTGGAGATGAATTATTTACAAGGGAAGATTTTAATCAAGGTAAGTACATAAACTGAGAGAATTCATAGAGCTTAGCTACTAATGTGCTATATCTATATATGATGAGAAGTACTCCATCCTACCTTGATAAACCTGACAGAGGTTTCTTTAGGAGAGGTTACATTTTGAAATCATTTATGAAAATCCAGCTCTTCGGAGGGAATTGGGTCAACTTACATAACCAGTTCTATGTAAATGCTTTAACATAGAAGATAAATGAATGGATAAAAGCATTTGGAATATTAGACCTTTGTCAGATGAAAAAATTGCAAAAATTTTCTCCCATTCTGTAGGTTGCCTGACAACTCTGATGATAGTTTATTTTGCTGTGCAGAAGCTCTTTAGTTTAATTAGATCCTATTTGTCAGTTTCGGCTTTTGTTGCAATTGCTTTTGGTGTTTTTGTCATGAAGTCTTTGCTCATGCCTAAGCCTTGAATGGTATTGCTTAGGTTTTCTTCCAGGGTTTTTATGTTTTACGTTTTATGTTTAAGTCTTTAATTCATCTTGAGTTATTTTTTGTATAAGGCATAAGGAAGGGGTCCAATTTCAGTTTTCTGCATAAGGCTCTCCAGGTTTCCCAGCACCATTTATTAAATAAGGAATCATCTCCCCACTGCTTGTTTTTGTCGG
Source organism: Symphalangus syndactylus (assembly GCF_028878055.3). Classification (NCBI taxonomy): domain Eukaryota; kingdom Metazoa; phylum Chordata; class Mammalia; order Primates; family Hylobatidae; genus Symphalangus; species Symphalangus syndactylus. Next base: position 106,333,747 of record NC_072436.2, on the reverse strand, counting down.
GTTTATCGAAGATCAGATGGTTGTAGAATCTACAAGGAACTTAAACAAATTTACAAGAAAAAAACCAACCCCATTAAAAAGTGGGTGAAGGAAACAGACCCTTCTCATAAGAAGACATTTACGCAGCCAACATACATATGAAAAAAAACCTCATCATCACTGGTCATTAGAGAAATGCAAATCAAAACCACAATGAGATACCATCTCACACCAGTTAGAATGGCAATCATTAAAAAGTCTAGAAACAACGGATGCTGGCAAGGATGCTGAGAAATAGGATCACTTTTATACTGTTGGTGGGAGTGTAAATTAGTTCAACCATTGTGGAAGACAGTGTGTCAATTCTTCAAGTATCTGGAACCAGAAATACCATTTGACCCAGCAATCCCATTACTGGGTATATATGCAAAGGATAATAAACCATTCCACTACAAGGACATATGCACATAAATGTTTATTGCAGCACTATTTACAATAGCAAAGACTTGGAAGCAACCCAAATGCCCATCAATGATAGACTGGATAAAGAAAATGTGGCACATATACACCATGTAATACTATGCAGCCATAAAAAAGAATGAGTTCATGTCCATTGCAGGAACATGGATGAAGCTGGAAACCATCATCCTCAGCAAAATAACACAGGAACAGAAAACCAAACGCCACATGTTCTCACTTATAAGTGGGAGCTGAACCATGAGAACACATGGACACAGGGAGGGGAGCATCACACACCAGGGCCTATTGGTGGGTGAGGGGAAAGAGGAGGGAGAGCATCAGGACAAATATGTAATGCAAGCTGAGCCTAAAACCTATGATGGGTTGATAGGTGCAGCAAACCACCATGGCACATATATAGTTGTGTAACAAATCTGCACATTCAACACATGTATCCCAGAACTTAAAAAAAAAAAAAAAGAAAAGCATTTGGAATTACTTTGGATAAAGAAGTTTTCTAGAACCACAGTGAAAATGGGAAGCTTTAATGAAGGAATCAGATATAGATTAAGATTTTTGAGGGGTTTTAAGAGCATCTGGATTCTATAGCATGCTTCTAAGAAAAAGGTATCTACCTTAACTAATAACTTCACCTGTTTTCATATAATAGAATGCTATTGTTACTATCAATAAGACAGATTCAAACATTTCTTAAGATCATTTTTCCAGGATGTAACTTAAAGGCAAATGTACAAAGGATAAAATGAAGCAGCTTTGACCAATATAACTTAATTTACATTTCTTTATTTGATTAGTATTTCCAACTTAAGTTCACATTAAAGGATAACATTTTTATTTATGCATAAAAATATATATCTCATTGTAATGGTTAATAATGTAGAAAATATGGCAGCAGTTTTCTTCAGTATTGGCTGGGTGTTATATGGAGGAATATTCTACTACTGCCGACTTTCAAGTTTATCACTATTGCCTTTTGAGTGTTATTGAGCTAAATGAAAAGGCTCTAGAATATTTTTATAATGAGAATTTTCTTATGCATGTTACTTACACTTGGATGAAGTGATTTTACTTATCTTTACTCATAAAATGATAATGTTTGAGAAGGCTTCCTTTGAGAGGGTATAAACAATTTTTTTTTAAGATAAGGGAGAATGGCTTTTCAAAGGATCCTCACATTTCAATCATTCACTGAAACTTTCACAGAAATTATACCAGCTATGCCAACTCTGAAATACCTCCAACATCGTCAACTATGTTAGGGTCTGAGGAATGAGTAGAATAAATAACATTGTTTAATTGAAACAGTCCTGAAATTTTGATTTTTATTTGAGATTCAGGGAGTATATATGCAGTTTTGTTATACAGCTATATTGCCTGATCCTGAAGTTTGGGGTAGGTTGATCCCATTGCCTGGGTAGTAAGAATAGTATCCAACAGTTAGTTCTCAACCCTTGCCCCTCTCCCTCCTTCCATCCCCTGGTAGTTCCCAGTGTCTATTGTTGTTATTTCTATGTTCATGAGTATACAATGTTTAGCTCCCACTTATAAATGATAACAGGCAGTATTTGGTTTTCTCTTCTGTGCTTATTCACTTAAGATAATGGCCTTCAGCTGCATCCATGTTGCTGCAAAGGACATGATTTGTTATTTTTGTTTACTTATTTTTTTGAGACTCAGTCTCGCCCTGTCGCCCAGGCTGGAGTGCAATGGTGCAATCTTGTCTCACTGAAACCTTTGTCTCCTGGGTTAAAACGATTCTCCTCACTCAGCCTCCCAAGTAGCTGGGATTACAGGTGCCTGCCACCATACCCAGCTAATTTTTGTATTTTTAGTAGAGACGGGGTTTCACCATGTTGGCTAGGCTAGTCTCTAACTCCTGACCTTGTGATCTGCCCACCTCAGCCTCCCAAAGTGCTGGGATTAAAGGTGTGAGCCACTGTGCCTGGCTGATTTGTTATTTTTTATGGCTGTGTAGTATTCCATGGTATATACAAGCCACATTTTCTTTATTCAATCCACTATTGATGGGAACCTAGGTTGATTCCATATCTTTGATATTTAGAATAGTGCCGTCATGAATATATGAGTGCGTGTGTCTTTATGGTTGAATGATTTATTTTAGTTGAACAATTTTTTAATGTACTCAGTAATGGGATTGCTGGGTCAAATGGTAGTTCTGTTTTAAGTTGTTTGAGAAACCTCCAAACTCTTTTCCACAGTCGCTAAACTAATTTACATTCCCACTAAAGGTATAAGCATTCTCTTTTCTCTGTAGCCTCATCAGCATCTGTTGTTTTTTGATTTTTTTTAAAATAATAGTCATGCTGACTGGTTAAGCTACACTACTTTAAAACATTGATTACTTTTTTTTTATCTTTGTCCATCTTTTAAATATATATTTATATACACATTGGAGCTTTGATTACAGAAACTACAGCTAGCAACATTGTAAGACATTTCAAAAGAGTATCATACTAGTATTCACCTTCTAAGGAAGACTTCATTTAAATGGGTAATTATACCTGTAACAAATGGAAATATTCAATTACCTGTTTTGGGTTCCTCATTAAAGTCAATGACAATTTACTCAGGAAAAACATGTAAAGTAATATGATTCCACATATCTAATATAGTACCAAGAGCTAGCAATCAGGTAGGATAAGTATCACGTCTCAAAACTTCATTTCCCAAGCCTCCATTCATCACTTCTGATAAAACAATCTCCAAGTAAAAATCAAGTGCTTGTATTAATAGAAATACAACCCCCGAAGTGTTCTTTAACTTTGTATTTCAATTGGACTGCTACCTGTAAGCCTCTCTTACATAGAAAGTGTGAATTTTCAATAGCAAAGACTTGGAACCAACACAAATGTCCATCAATGATAGACTGGATTAAGAAAATGTGGCACACATACACCATGGGATACTATGCAGCCATAAAAAAGGATGAGTTCATGTCCTTTGCAGGGACATGGATGAAGCTAGAAAAAATCATTCTCAGCAAACTAACACAGGAACAGAAAACCAAACACCGGATGTTCTCACTCATAAGTGGGAGTTGAACAATGAGAGCGCATGGACACAGGGAGGGGAACATCACACACTGGGGCCTGTCAGGGGGTGGGGGGCTGGGGGAGGTATAGCGTTAGGACGAATACCTAATGTAAATGATGAGTTGATGGGTGTGGCAAACCAATATGGCATATGTATACCTATGTATCAAACCTGCACATTGTGCACATGTACCCTAGAACTTAAAGTATAATAATAAAAAAAGTGTGAATTTTCTGCCTGTGTGTGTATGTATGTGCATGCATATATATGATATATATCTAATGCATCCCATAAATATATACACTATGTATACACATATATAGACATGCATATATATATATATATATATATATGTACCTACTATGTATACAGATAGACATACACACACATATATATGTGCATGCACATACACACGCAGGCAGGAAATTCACACACAAACATATATACATATATAAAATATTAAACAGTTTTTTATTTTCCTGGGTACATAGTAGGTGTATGTATTCATGGGGTACATGAGATATTTTGATACAGGCAAAAAATGCATAATAATTACCTCAGGGTAAATGGGGTATCCATCACTTCAAGCATTTATCCTTTCTTGTGTTACAATCTGATTATACCTTTAGTTATTTTAAAATGTACAATAAACACTGTAGTTACCCTGTTATGCTGTCAAATACTAGTTTTTATTCATCCTATCTAATTATATTTTTGTATCTATTAACCATCTCTATTCTCCCATCTTCACTAGCTTTCCCAGCCTCTGGTAACCATCATTCTACTCTTTATCTCCATGACTTCAATTGTTTAAAATTTTTTAGCTCCCACAAATAAGTGAGAACATGCAAAGTTTGTCTTTCTGTGCCTGGCTTATTTCATTTAACATAATTATCTCCAGTTTCTTCCATGTTGTTGCAAACCATTGGATCTTATTCTTTCTTGTAGTTATAGTACTCTATTGTGTATGTGTACCGAATTTTTATTATCTATGAATCTTTTGATGAACAATTAGGTTGCTTCCAAATCTCGGCTATTCTGAATAGTGCTGCAGTAAATATGGGAGTTCAAATATTTCTTTGATTTCCAGATTTCTGATTTCCTTTCTGTATAACTAGCAGTGGGGTTGCTGCATCATATTGGTAGTTCTAATTTTAGTTTCTTGAAGAAGCCCAAACTGTTTTCAATAGTGGTTGTACTAATTTTCATTTCTATGAACAGCGCCAAGAAGGTACCCTTTTCTCCACATCCTCACCAGCATTTGTTATTGCCTGTCTTTTGGAAATAAGCCATTTTAACTGGGGTAAATTGATATCTCATCAGTTTTGATTTATATTTCTCTGATGATCAATGTCATTGAGCACCTTTTCATACACATGCTTGCCATTTGTATATCTTATTTTTAGAAATGTCTATTCAGAAATTTTGCCCATTTTTAAATGAGAATATTAGATTTTTTTCTTATTGAGTTGTTTGAGCTCCTTATACATTCTGGTTAATCCCTTGTCAGATGGATAGTTTGCAAATATTTCTCTCCCATTCTGTGGGTTGTGTCTTCACTTTGTTGATTTCTTTCTTTGCTGTGCAGAAGCTTTTTAACTTGAGGTGATCCCATTTGTCCAGTTTTGCTTTGGTTGCTTACGCTTGTGGGGTATTACTCAAAAAAACAAAACAAACAAAAAAAATCCTCTGCCCAGCCTAATGTTCTGGAGAGCTTCCCCAACATTTTTTTGTAGTGGTTTCATAGCTTGAGCTCTCAGATTTCAGTATTTAATCCATTTTGATTTGATTTTTGTCTCTGGCTAGAGGTAGTGGTCTAATGTCATCATTTTGCATATGGATATCCAATTATTTCAGCCCTGTTTACTGAAGACTGTCCTTTCTCCAATGTGTGCTCTTGGCACCTTTGTAAAAAATGAGTTCACTGTAGATGTATGGATTTATGTCTGGGTTCCCTATTCTGATCCATTGGTCTATAAGTCTGTTTTTATGCCAGTATCATGCTTTTTGGTTTAGTGTAGCTCTGTAGTATAATTTGAAGTCAGATAATGTAATTCTTCCAGTTTTATTCTTTTTTCTCAGGATGGCTTTGGCTATTCCATGTTTTTTGTGGTCCCACGTAAATTTTAGAATTATTTTTTCTATTTCTGGGAATAATCATTCGTGTTTTAATAGAGAGACTGATTTGAATCTCTAGATTGCTTTGGACAGTGTGGATACTTTAACTGTACTGCTCCTTCCAATCCATAAACATAGAATATTTTTCCATTTTTTTGTTATAACACATACTACTTTCCTCTGGCTATCATTTCTAAAGATTGTAAAGACTATCCAGGTAGGTTAAAATATCCAAAAGTAACATCTGGCCCTTCTTAGTGATCTCATTCCATCCTCACTCCTTTAGACAGATTAAGATACTGTTGCAGATTAGGTCATGGCAATTCTATCAACTTAATCACAAACAAGTTACTACTTAACTCTTTAATCCGTTCAGTTTTTCTTCTCTAGATTTCGCTTTATATTTCTCTCTTTAGTTTTTGTGGGACCTTACTTTTCCCTTAACTTTGTGTCTCTTATCTTATGTCCTTTACCTTTCCTTTTTTAATTTAACATTTATAGATTTTTTCAATTTCTCTGCTTTTTTTTTTTTTTTTTTTTGTAAAAAAATTGTGTCCTCAGCCCTCTGCTCTTTTGGATTCATAACTTCTTCAAAATACCTTTATTCGGTGTTCAACTACTATGTGTTTGCTAATCAATAACAACAGACCTATCTCTCATATAATACAGAACTCTATCTCCAGTGGTCTATAAGACATCTTTGCTTTCATGTCAAAATGAAATAATTCATGCTAAAATGGAAATAATTAAAACAAACTAACAAAGCAACAACCTTAGCCTTTTAACATTTGTCAGTTTTTTAAATGACATCATTAGCCACCAAGTAAGTCACCTAAGACAAATTCACGTTTGTTTTTTAACAGCACTGTCCTCTACCTTGCCCCATCTGATGGCCATCAAATTCTGTTGATTCTACAGCTTTGATAGCTTATCAGGTCTGTTATCTAGAATTCTTGCCACCCACTTAGTTCAGACTCCTGATTTTCTGTCAAACAAAATAAGGAATCTCTTATTTTGCCTGGCTCTGATCTTATCCTCATATCCTTTGCCAAACAGGCATAAAAGTCCCATTTTCCAAATTGCTGCAAATCTCATCATATCATTTCCATTAAAATAATCTTAGAGCTCCTTCAGGATTTTATTCAGCATCGACTTTTCATGATATCCATTCAAGATCTGGAACCTGCCCACTGCTCCAGCTTCCTTCTCATGTTTTATGTCTGTGCATCATACATGCAATTCTTTTGCTTGAAATGTGATTCTCTCTTCCCCATCTTTTTCATCTTACATCTTTTATTAAAAATTGACCTGTCCGGGCGCAGTGGCTCACGCCTGTAATCCCAGCACTTTGGGAGGCTGAGGCGGGTGGATCATGAGGTCAGGAGATTGAGACCATCCTGGCTAACATGGTGAAATCCTGTCTCTACTAAAAATACAAAAAAAATTAGCCAGGTGTGGTGGCGGGTGCCTGTAGTCCCAGCTACTTGGGAGGCTGAGGCAGGAGAATGGTGTGAACCCGGGAGGCGGAGCCTGCAGTGAGCCGAGATCACACCACTGCATTCCAGCCTGGGCGACAGAGCGAGACTCCATCTCAAAAAAAAAAAAAAAAAAATTTGCCTTGAACATAGCCTTCAAAAACTATTTTTTAAGCCACAGTCAAATGTCCACAGCCCTTAATCTGTGCTCTCACAGGATTCTGCATACTCTTCTTACATAAAAGTATGTAAGAAGTATTCACTCTTCAATGTGCTCAATAATTCACTTGTCTGTACCCTTTATGGCCTAAGCTCTTTGAGGGCAGGAGTCCTGCTTTATTTAATTTTAAACCCCTAGCATTTATTACTGAGTCCAGTAAACTTTAAATGTTAAACAAATATTCATTAAGTAAAGATGTAATTGTAAGAAACACACAGAAAATACTTCTGTTTTATCTTTCTTGGGAGAGGTGATTACTTTTTATTATACCCTTCCCATTTCTACTGTTAGCTATTTCCAATTTTTCTTACAAAATGAGACCAAACCCTAAAAATAATAATAATATTCTTGAAGGATAGTTAGTCTTTAATTCTCTGAATAGCTAGATATTTACAATTACATAATTTCTTGAAAAACATGTGCTGAGTTATGCATTCTCAGGAGGCATTCATTTAAATAGCTCAGGACACAGCTAAATTCCCAGGGGAATAAAGTTAAGACCATACATAGGGATTACAATCTCTAGGAGATAATACGTTGCCTACTTCTTCAACAGGGGAATTAGAAAATGAGTTGCATGTAGCCTTATTAGGAGGATAGAAAGCTACTGTCATTTTTCTAAGAGGTGCTCTGAGCATCTTCTTTCTATTATTTTTTTCTTTTATATTGTGCAGCTTATGGAAATAGCTGTGATACCATTTAGAATTTCTTTTTGGTGAGAGGCAATAGTCCTTTCTGAGTTATGATTATTATTAGTTTTACAAACGTCCTCTGGAATCTGTAAAGTTCATTTGTGCATATTATATTAATTCACTACCATGATTTTGTTAATTTACAAATCTAATTGCAAATTTCTGGAAAGAAAAAATATATATACGCACACATAATGTATACACGTATGTATACATTCCATATGTGTATATATGTAATGCATACACATATGTAATGCATACACATATACATAGATGTATACACATATACACATATGTGTGTATATATCTGTATCTGTATCTATCTATCTATAGAGAGAATTTGATGAAGCACCAAAGTTGTAAGGCATGAATTCTGTACTAAAGAATTTGACATTTTTAGGTGTGAGGGGCAGAGGAAGGGAAGATATGCAAACACAGACTAAAATAGGCTAAATGTCCAAGTATCTGGTCTTTAGGTATATTGTTCACTTAGGAACACCTGTACTCAATTTTTATTTCACTCACTCATGAACACTCAGTTATTAGACAGGTTCTAGTATTCTGATTTATAATCCTCAAGGATTAGTTTAGACTAAGTACCGTAGATAACAAATAGCCAGTTTATAATGCAAAACATTATATTGTTAAAGTGACCTGAAGTTTCTTATAACATAAATGTAATGAAATATTTTCTAATATATTATCTGCAAATTAATACACTTTAAACTCAGAATAATTAGGAGTTACAAGATCTGGCCCTAACGATTGAAAGAGTAATTTTGCTTTTTGAGGCTTTCCTAAGGAAGACACCTGGAGTATATTATAAGAAATAGGTTTACACAAGTGATCTTTAAATTAGTGTTATGGTGGCAAACATAATAAAAAATCAGGAAGCAAATAATACTATAGTTAGGCAATGACCAGGCATTAATACAGCCAATAATATAAACTTTTCTCTAAGTTTATGTCATGAGAAATGCTTTTGCTATGTAAGTAAAGCATTCAGGAATCAGAAACATCTTTAATGTGTAAGTATGTTATAATTAAGCAAAAATATGCATTAAAAGGGGGTTAGTATTAAATAAATTAAACATTTAGGTGGCTTTTGTGGCTAAATTCCCCTGGGAATTTAGCTGTGTCCTGAGCTATTTAAATGAATGCCTCCTGAGAATGCATAACTCAGCACATGTTTTTCAAGAAATTATGTAATTGTAAAGTCTGAGAATTGTCAAACTTTCCATTCTCTTTTTATTCTAATTTTAAGTATTTTATATTTTTAGAATTATAGATACATATTAAAACTATACTAAAATAAACTTTGTTTACAATTACATAAAAATAAATGAAATTTAGTTAATATCTATAAAATCTAACAGCAATTTTTTTCTAACTTCTAGAATGACAATTGCTGGTTCCCCCTGTCTTCTAATACTTCAGTGAGTAAGTCAAAGGTCACAGAAATTTGAACTTACAGAATTCATTTTGCAGATAGTATTTTATTATAATTTGTTTTTTTAAATTCTGAAACTTCTAAAATAAGTACTATGTAATATTGTGGCCAAATTGCTTATCACATGTTAATAGTCACTTCTTTATCCCTTTTTTGGGAAATATACACTTCCTTCTATCCCAGCTTTAGTGAGTTTAAAGAGAATGAAAATCAAAATTTCAATCAACACTGATCCAACTCTCAATTTCCTAGAGAGCAAAGGTAAACCTAATAAGAATGTTACAACTCACTTACAACCAAACTATAATCTACTAACCAATTTGGCTGCCAAAGTTGAAGTAGAAAATCATGTTGGTAATGTGTAGAGGTAAAAACCATCCTTTCTGTGCTAAAGTAGCCTATGTGTCATCAAAATTTTAATACTTTTTTTTGAATAATTCCAATATGTACAATTGCAGAAAACATTTAATGCAAGGTTAAGACAAGAGAAAATATATATGTTAAATTTCTTATACAGTTGATATCAAAATCAATTGATTATCAGCTGCAAGATGGTCTGAAAACACAGGGGCCAGGGGTAAGAATGGTTATCAGTTCCACTATGTGCATTTTCCAAAGTCACAAGAACAAGAAGATTATTTCCTTTTTAAGAACTTTACATCTTTGACAAACTTGTAACATATAAAGCTTCAGTTGGAATAATAATAACCTTGTACTTCCTTTTAGCTTAAATAACTCAGTTAGGTCAACACTTCATGTCTGGAACAACAGACTATGTTTAATTCAATTTTAAGGGGAATGAAAAAAGACAGTGAGGGTAATGGAAATACACTACCCTATCAATACAAGGTGAGGAAAGCCAAGAAGGAACAATGGTGGAGAAAACGTCTCTTGAAGGAAATGAAACTAGAAAAGAGATGATCGCCTATCTACTGTATGGAAAATAATATAAGCCATTTAGAATGAAGGTCATTTAGTAAAGGGAAGCTTCAGCAATGCTTTTACAGTAGACTTCATCAAATCTCAACATCTATTTGTATTTAATTTCTAGGCTGTCCAATCTCATATTGATGATTGTGGCTACCCGCAAATTTTCTGATGTTCATGGATACATGTTAAAATATCAAGCCAAAAATAGGTAAATCAAAGTAGCATAGAAAAGTAAGAAAATGATAGTTGGCTAGAAAATAGTGATTTATATTTTGGCATTATTTTAGCCACTTGAAAGACTATATTGATATTCCATTCAATTAAATGAAGCACGGGGAAATCACATTTTAGAAGTAACATAAATTTGTTTCTCCTCAAGAAGACATAGACTTGTTTTAGGCCAGGGGAAAATGACTTCTATCAATATCCATTCTAGCTCAAACACAATGGACATAAACAACTTTTTCACCTTGTTTGCTTATTTACTCCACAATACATCATCTGGAAAAAGAAATGTACTCAGGGGCACATTAAGCTTATGAGGAGCCATAAGGAAAGCATCACTGGTAAGAAGGTTGAGTGTGAACTTACAGAAAAATTGACATATCACTAAAAAAATTTTAATGTCTAAAAACAATAAATGTAAGTCCTAAGTGAATCATAAGCTGTGAGCCTGTATGTCTGTCCAACTCAACTATATATTCCAAAAAATAACCACAGAACAATGTGCACAGGGTCATAAGTTATCTCTTTCTCTCTCTCTCTGTCACACACACACACACACACACACGCTATAGACTGAATACCTGCATATGTATATAAGCAATTATATTTTATCACCATGAAACATATCAGCATGTTAATTCAGATTTTAACTTCTATTTTATCTGTGATAACAAAATAAACAAGGCCAAACAGATGACATAAATACACACGAACTTTGGGGGAAAGGGAGCACAATTAAACTAAATTATATAGTTCTAGTTCTCCATAATAGAAATAGCACCTAAGTGTGCAACATAGGGCAAGAGTCAATTCCATACCATTATACTTCGTGGAGAGAGGCTGGATGGAGTCAGCACTGGTGGTTTCAAAGAAGATAATATTTTTATTAATATTGGAATTATACACACACACATGCACATACACACAGGCACACACTCACGGAGAGACATTAATTCCATATATGTTTATTCAGAATTACGTGTATTTTCTTAATATCCTTTCATGCTAAAATCCCTATGATGGATGATTGTGGTAAATTGAATCCATTATGCTGAAGAGACAATCTTATTTCAATTACATAAATGCAGTACTGTATTTATTCTTGTGGGAAGATTGTTCTGATCTCTTTCAAGTCATGGGTTAAGTAAACTTTGGTACCCTAAGATTTTCCAAAACAAGTGAGCATATAGATCCCTATCTACAGCATGTGCACTTTATTATAAAAATTCTAATTTCAAAAGTCATAAACTTCTGAAGGCATAAACAATAAGTTCTGAGATATAAAGGCAGGATCACAAAAAGATAAAGCTCCCAGTCACTTTATCATCTGTTTGAAGAAACCAATTAAACAATTATGTCAATAAATACCTCAGCCAAAAATGTGTTTTCTTTTATCATGTTCTTTCTTTTTACATATATAAAACCTGGCCATATGCCAGGAGTTGTGCTCAATGCTTTTTAAATGTTATCTTCTTTCATAACAACAGAATTTAATAATATTTTATCAGTGAGAAAACTGAGGCATAGAATAACTTGCTAAGGCCACCCAATTAGTAAAGTGTAGGGATGGTCTGTGAATCTCAACTACAGGCTTTTAGAGCTAATTTTCTTACCTATTACATTATATAGCCCCTTACTTTATTAAATTTGAAGAAGTAGGTTTAAGTAACTAACTCATTAATGATGTTTGGTACAAATTAAATTCCATATTCCAAATTAATGATTCACGGGTTGGGAAGGAGATTCTCAAATTCATCCTAATCCCCCATAGACACACTTCCCAGAGTATAATACATCTGGCACATGTTTGGCAATTGTTATATATTTACTGAATCAGTAAATGAAAGAATACAGTATGACTACTCAAATCAACTTAGATGGGGAGACGTCATTATCTAATGCTCATTGTTTTATGAAATAGTGGCTTTGACTCTGTTTCAAGGTGATAGCACTACTCTTGATGCTCCAGTAACTCAATCATTATAAATTTCATAGACACCGGAATCATTACAATTGATCTTTTCCGTGGTGTTCATTACATTGGGAATTGATTAGAGATAATACCCAAGTTTGAATAAAGGCTTATACATTTTAAAGCATGAAGATAACAGACATTGACGACAGCAAAAATAGAATGAAAAGGAACATTATATGCTAGAACTAAAAGTAGTCACTATGTGTATTTGTTGATGCCTAAGATCAGTTATAGTAAATTAAGCTTTCTTAATGGGATTCTTATGCTTTTTCAATATACTTTAGTAAACCAAACCCATTAGAATAACCTTCAGTTGTGGTTTCATTGTGTCTTTTTTAAAAAATGACCAAAGATTCTTCTTAATTGTAGAAAGCAATTTAATAAGCAAATATTTAAATATGAATTATATGCAGTTGACAGTCTCTGACTAATGAGCGATCAGACTCTACCAACATTTAGATAATTAATTTTAGTGATAAAAGAGGCAAATGCCAAGGGGGAAGTAATCTAAAATGCCTGTGCTTTCTTTTATTTTTATTTTTTATTTTTTGAGATGGAGTTTTGCTCTTGTTGCCCGGGCTGGCATGCAATGGCACAATCTTGGCTCACTGCAACCTCCACCTCCCGGGCTCAAGTGATTCTCCTGCCTCAGCCTCCTGAGTAGCTGGGATTACAGGCATGCACTACCACACCGGGATTTTTTTTGTATTTTTAATAGAGACAGGGTTTCTCTGTGTTGGTCAAGCTGGTTTTGAACTCCTGACCTCAGGTGATCCGCCCGCCTCAGCCTCCCAAAGTGCTGGGATTATAGGCGTGAGCCACTGCACCTGGCCTGTGCTTTCTATACCATCTATGGAAAATTTCTAAGAGGGCTTATCTAAGGGAAAGGCTAATTATTTCCGATGGCTCCTCTGTAAAGTCACAGCTCTGCAACCTCTTGTCAGTTGTGTAACTTTCAGAAAAGAATTGAAAAGAGCTCTGGGTGAGTGGGAAAGTGTTGGTTTCCATGGAGAAAATGATTTGGCTCTACATGACTGCCTGTTCTAGAGAATGATGAGAAACCCCATTGCTGAGATAGACTAAACGATAACAATTTCATCTCTAATGTATTTGATGAAAATTCTAGACAAAACAGCCATTCTTCATGATTTTCCATTTAATATTCTATATGAGACCATTCAAAAATGAAATCAGTACTCATGGAATTTTTTTTTTTTTTTTTTGAGAGGGAGTCTCGCTATGTTGCCCAGGCTGGAATTCAGTGGTATGATCTGGGCTTGCTGCAACCTCTGCCTGATGAATTCATGTAATTCTCCTTTCTTAGCCTTCCAAGTAGCTGAGATTACAGGCTGTGCCACCACCTCCAGCTAATTTTTGTTTTTTTTTTTAGTAGAGATGGGGTTTCACCATGTTGGCCAGGCTGGTCTCGAACTCCTGAGCTCAAGTGATCTGCCTGTCTTGGCCTCCCAGATTGTTGGGATTACAGGCGTGAGTCACCGAGCCTGGCTGGAAATATGTTTTTAAATGAAAATTATAATTATTATTTAATAACGTTACCTATCTAAATAATACTCAACACCTAGACTCCTGAAAAGTGAATTAGCCCCAGAGATATAAATTTTTGTACATCTAGGTCAACAGGAAAATAGAATAAAATAAAATACCAGTAAATCAATTTTCTTTCCCTAAATTTTTCTTGTCATTAATCCAACTAATTTGAACATAGCACATTAAAACCAGAACAAATTAAATGATTGAGTTTTCACATTTAATGTATTTTAGGTAAACAATATTTTCTAATGCTTTTATTATCCAATTGCCACCCGATGATTTTAAATCATACAAAGTACAGGAAGTCTGGCAGCAGAGGACAACAGAAACGTGAGAATTTAAGGTATATTTGATTCAGTACCCAGGAAACTACTCACTTTTAAAATAGGGAAAGTCTCTACATTTAAATGTAAAAGAACAAATCTTCCCTCTAAGTATGCTATTCTCTATTTTGAGATTTCCCAAATCTACTTCTTCCTTCCAATGGCTGTTACATTTTTCTCAAATCTCTCAGTCCCAAGTTTTCACTTTGTTTCCATATGTCTTCTACAATATTATTTTTACTATCTTCCTTTATATGGCTTTCTATCTCTGCCCACATCCCCTAACATGGAAACCACGAAAGACTGAGACAATACAGGTAAACAAAATAATTTAAGGATCCTTTTACAAAAAAAAGGAAAAATTGCATTTAAGTTTATGCAAAGAGATACAAAATTTTAGAAAGAACAGTATGTCTCAGCCTCTTTAATTCATGGGCCCAGGCCGGGCGCGGTGCCTTTCGCCTGTAATCCCAGCACTTTGGGAGGCCGAGGCGGGTGGATTGCTTGAGGTTAGGAGTTCAAGACCAGCCTGACCAACATGGTGAAACCGGTCTCTACTAAAAATACCAAAACTAGCCAGGCATGGTGGCAGGCGCCTATAATCCTAGCTATTTGGGAGGCTGAGAACCTCTTGAAGCCAGGAGGTGGAAGTTGTGGTGAGCTGAGGTCGTTCCACTGTACTCCAGCCTAGGTGACAGAGCAAAACCCCATCTCAAAAAAAAAAAAAAAAAAAATCATGTGCCCTTAAAAATCATAAGACTTTTTTTAGTGTTATTTAAAATTTCAAGGTACATTTTGTGTGGTTTAAACAAAACAAATTATATTGTAAAACAAAGTTTTATATTGAATAGGTTTTTTCTAATTACCCAAACCTTCCTTCAAATTTTTCCTCAATTTGATTTGTTATTCATGATGCTTTCCCCTACTAGACAAGCACTTTACCAAATTTTACAAGCAATTGAACAAATAATTATTTTTCCATATTTAGGTCCCTGCATTGCAGTTTAGAAATCCCCTTGTGAAAATATGGGACAAATATTTGAAATGGAAATCCAAATGTAAATGAAAACATTAGATCTGTAGGAGTATTTCTTTAAATTGTGCAAACTGAAGCCATATCTGTAACCAAATAGATTAATAATCACAAACTTGTATGAATCCTATGAAATCTATAGGGACAAATAGCAAACAATAATTTATGGGCCAGGAACTTTATTGACTAAGAACTCACTGTAGTTCCTGTGACTCTGCTGCATTGCAGGTGCAAACGGAATAGGTAAGGGTTAAAATGTGAGGAAAAACTCAACAAAACAATTGTATCCGTCCATTTTCAGGCTGCTGATAAAGAAATACCTGAGACTGGGAAGAAAAAGAGGTTTAATTGGACTTACAGTTCCACATGGCTGGGGAGGCCTCAGAATCATGGTGGAGGTGAAAGGCACTTCTTACATGGTGGCAGCAAGAGAAAATGAGGAAGAAGCAAAAGCAGAAACCCCTGATAAAGCCATCAGATCTTGTGAGACTTATTCACTATCATGAGACTAGCATGGGAAAGACCAGCCTCCATGATTCAATTACCTCTCCCTGGGTCCTTCCCAAAACACATGGGAATTCTGGGAGATATAATTCAAGTTGAGATTTGGGTGGGGACAAAGCCAAGCCATATAAATGATAAACTCAAGCAAGGAAGACTTTTGTTTGCTTGTTTGTTTTTGTTTGTTTGTTTTCCCCCTTTGCTTTTTCCTGGTTGTCTGGTTTACATGACAACAAAGGCATCTGAGAAATTCAGCTTGTCTAAGATGCCAACCCAAAGTGTCACAGACAGGCTTTCAGCCATAGGACAGGTCATTACCACAAATGCTGGACCCAGGGTTACTAGGCTTGGACTAAGTTAATGATTATGTGGCAAAAATACATTCTTTCCATAGGAACGTGGAGGGCTGTAAATGGGGAGGTTGTGGGAGGACATGGACTTAGAAGCTCCAAGTTGATGAAGAATTTCTACATTTCACTGTTAGAAGGATGCTTGGTTTTCCTACCAAGCCACTAGTCTGGCTGAATATAAGGGCTCAAAGTTTAATGCAAGAAAGAAGGAAATGTCAGTTTTCAACGGAATGGTTGGATTTAAGAATCCCAAATGAAACAATGGAGGTGGAGAGAATCCAAACTGGTAAACCAAACTCAAGTGAGGGCAACATGAGGTATCAAATTACAGAGCCAAGAAATTCAGGTGTAAGAGCCACTTCAAGTAACAAGGTCCAAGACATAGACTAAAATATGTTAAATGACAAGATCAAACAGATAGGTTCATATAGGTATAGTAGGTTGAACAATGGCCCTGCAAAATGTCCGTGTCCTAGCACCCAGAATCTGTCAATATGTTACCTTACATGGCCAATGGGTCTTCAAAGATGTGACTAAATCAAGTTTCAAGAGATGGGGAGATTATCCTGATTTATCTGGGCAAGTTCAATGTAACCACTAGGGTCCTTATAAAAAAGAGGAATACAGGTCAGAATCAGAGAAAGTGATGTGACTATGGGAGAGGAGAGACAGAAGGATATATGATGGCAGAAGCAGGGGTCAGAATGATGCAGGGCCACAGTTGAGGAATATGAGAAGCCTCCAGAAACTGGAAGAGACAAGAAAACAATTTTTTCCCTAGCACTTCCAGAAGCAACATAGCCATATCAAACTATTTTAAATGGTGATCTTTACAACAGCAAGATCACAAATTTATATTGCTTTACCATGCTTAGTTTGTGGTAATTTGCTATAGCAAGAATAAGGAACAAATACAATAGGAATGGAATAGCATAAGTCAGAAACCCAGGCAGGGAAAGGTAACTTAAAAGTTAAAATTCACATACCCTGGTAGTGGGAATGTAAAGAACTGCAGCCATTATGGAAAACAGTATGAAGATTCCTCAAAAAACTCATAATAAAACTACCATATGATCCAGATATTCACTGCTGGAGATATAACCAAAGGAAATTAATATTTCAAAAAGGTATCTGTACAACGATGCTTACTGCAGTGCTGTTTGAAATAGCCAAGATGTGAAATGAACCTAAGTGTCCACCCCTGGATGAATAAAGAAAATGTATATATACACAATGGAATATTATTTAGCCATTAAAAATGAATAAAATCCTGTCTTTTGCAGCAACATGGATGGAACTGACATTATGTTAAGTGAAATAAGTCTGGTAGAGAAAGACAAATATTGTATGTCTTACTCATATGTGGAAGCTAAAAAAAGAATCTAATGGAAATAGTAGAATTATGGTTAGAAGAGGCTGGAATAGGAAGGCAGTGGGAGGTGAAGAGGAGTTGGTTAATGGGTAAAAATATAGTTAGATAAAAATAGTTAAGTTCTAATATTCAATAGTACTATAGGAAAATTATGGTTAAGAATAATTATATATTTCAAAACAGCTCGAAAAAAGAATTGTAATATTCTGAGCACAAAGAAAATATCAATTTTTGAGGTAATAGATATAACAATTACCCTGATTTGACCATTACACATAGTATACATTGTATCAAAATATCATGTGTATCCCCAGCATATGTATAACTATGCTATATCAATAACATAAAAAACTAGTAAAAAATAAGTCATACATGTACCATAGAGATAATAAGAAGATAGTGATATAGGTACAGGGTTGATATGGTAGGTCCAAGGAAAAATCAATAGAAAATGGCCTGTCCTTATATTTGTGGCAAGAACCGCCTAGATTTTTTCTTTTTTGTGGACAGGACAAGGCTAAGTCAGTAGATACATCTGAATGGAGGTAAGGTTTATGGGTATAGAAGAGTGGCAAAATTACACTATAGTTCAATAACACGCTGGAGTACTTTGAGGAAGAATATCAGTGCTCTCCACAATGCCATTTTAAAAAATTCAGGATACATTAAGTCTAAATATTACTGTCTTTTGTGTCATCTGCTATGGATATATATCCATCGTACACTAATTTATGAGAAAGATGGTTTTGCTTTCCCTTAAGGAACAGAATGACTCATTACCTCTACTCTCTTACTTTTCTTTCCCTACCTTAAATAGCTAATTGTTTTTGGTAAGTTTCCACTAAGATGCCCTTCATTATTCATTTTATATCTTATTAATTTAGCAGAAACACTTACATAGTTTCACTGCAGGTTGCTGGCATCTATAATTTTCAACAAGGAGTCACTAACCACACACTAACAACCCTCGTATAAATAATTAAATATACCTAGGGCAATGGAACCCTGTTTTTCTACATCTACAGAGAAAAGAAAATGGGATCGTATTATACACAAATGCTGATTTTTCTATAATCTTGGCATAGCCTGTGAAAAGGCTCTAACTCACCCCAGACATAAGCATTTCTGAAGTTCTCTACTTATAGCTAAGGTACTTGTAATGCTCCACTAGACAATAAAAGAGAAAGGACCTAAGCAACAAAAGGCAGAGGGTGAGATCCCCTGAGCAAGATTAATTATGAAAGCATGTCTGGCTTCTGCCCCTCCAGCTGTCCAGATGAGCTCATTTGGAGACAGGCTTTCTTTCTAACCCCCACTACAGGGTTAATCATGGATTGAGAAATACACTCTACATGTACTACAACTCATGCTTGTCATGCATATGACGGATATTCCAAATCAATCAGAGTGCAATTTCTTTCAGAATCTATCACAGTTCAATTTCCCACTGAAGTGGAGTGCAGCCTCACAATTTTTATTACAGCAAACTATACAGCTATTACCATTTTCTCATAATGCCCACCCAAGATGTAGCTTATTTTCCTTAGCAGGTGTCTTTCTGCCTTCAAAGCTAAGATGGATCCACAACTTTAGGGAATGGGAAACTACATGTCAGTTGTTCTCAGGTAAAACCTACTTTCGTGTCTGTTGTAAGGTGACTTTGTTTTTCTGTCCACTTCAAAGACAGCTTTTGTGTTTTTTTAAGGGTATGCCATATCACTTTCAATCTCCAGAAGAAACGAAGACCAAAATTGTTACTCCAAACCTCCAGGAGGGGCTGGCAACTGAAGATCTTAGGTAGTTTTGAATTACATTTTGGGGGGTTTGTCTCTGAATCCTATTGCTAGATATTACTGGAGCTAAAGTCATCTCTCATTTTTAATCCACTATTGATTAAACACACACACACACACACACAATTAACCTGTTCTTAAAACCTGCATTTGCCTTCTCCATTAGACCACTTTTGTTGATGTTAGAAGCTCTTCATTTAATATTTTCAGCCTCAAACTATCCTTGATAGTTTAATTTTTAGAAGAACATCCTTAAATTCTCAATGTTTCTATTGTCTAAAAGTACTATGTGCTAAATAAATATTAATTTTTCCATCTTATTCATTTCTCTATACATTTATAATCCAACAGTAAGGAGGAAATAACATAGATAAAATGTTTGTATGACTTGGGCCTGTGGCAGCAATATTCTGTCTATCATTCTCTCTAATGCCAATTCATTGCAGAATTTCAGTAGCTCTTAGATTTATTTCCAACCATTCACTTACTGCCAAACTCCTAGCTTGGATTTACCTTTCCCAGAGTGGCCCATATTACCACTGTCTGACACAGATGATCTGCTCATTGGAATATACTGTTGACACTCAGCTAACAGATAATTGCTTTGTGCCAGATGTGCTTCAGAGATATCAAAAGGAAGAGGACAAAAATGAAATGAAGATGAACGAACAGCAGCACTTTCAGGACTATTAAAAATTACGTATTCATGAACTCAGAGCCCTCTCACCTTTTTGGCAGCCTATCTTGGAGTTTTCTCCAATATTCTGTAGTTGCTTCAATTCATTAGAAAGAGTTAGGAAAGCACTACTGAAAAGCAAGCAATCATTATTATGATGATTATTTATAATTATTATGTTGTATTTTGCTGCTGTATGTTGTGTTATGCCATTGTATGTTGGATTGCTGTCATAAGAACATAGAGTTCAATTCCATATAATTGCATTTTATTATTTTAAGGACAATTGTGTAATGTGTATTGATAGTCACTAACTCCATTTTCGGATTAAATACATTTAACCGGCCAAATAGAATTTTGCACATTTAAGGGGCACTGACATCTATTATTTACAGGAGAAAAGAGATGCCCTAACCTTCGTTCACACAAAACATCTTTATTTGATGCTAATGGTGGCCAAGGAGCAGTTGGCCAGCAAAGGCAGTTCCTGTCATATGCTTTGAAGTTCCAGATTGCCTGGAACTTCAAATTGGAACCATGCCTGTTATGGCAATTTTCAGGAGAAATGAAAAAGGAATCTTAAAGATCAAAACTAATTTTTGGGACCATCTGCCTTAAATTATTTTTGAAATAGTTTTGTCATATATAAAGAAATCTTTCATGCATAAATACATACATATTCATATATAAAACTATACAGGCAGTTCTTGCTGTGCACATTTTGATATGCATGTATTTCAGTTATCATAGTTATAGTGAAATAACACCAGTCTCTCAACAATATGGTCCAAATTTCACTTCCCATCATATATTAACTATTGGTAGTTACAGGAAGTGCAAACATCTCTATTAGCTCTTTAGTCCATCAGACATCATGTGAGTGACAGAAACACATCATGACCAGGGATTCACTTCTTTCAAAGCCTATAAGCTATTGTTCATCGTAAATTTTTATGTTACTCAGTTTGCTTGCAGACAGCAAAATGTGTAGTTGTGTTGTCTCCTTGTCTCCCAGTGATAAACCCACATGACATTTTATAAAAATGGGCAAAAGAGGGCATTGGCCAACAAAGATAAAAGTTCAACAAATAAATAAAAAGTAATGCTGAAAGTGAAATCTACATAGAATATAAATGGATTTAGAGAAAAAAAAGGCTATCTATAGAAATAATACTGCCATTGTTCTAGATATAGCCAGAGGAAATTAGTGAATGTAGACTTATCCACACAAATAAGAAACATAGTGGTGATGAGAAGAATGTAGATATCCCAGAGGAAGTAACAGCAACTGAAATCTTTGCAGTAAAAGAACTCTCAGAGATACTTCATCACATTGAATACACAATGAGCAAAATGTTAGAAGCTTATCTCAACTTAGAAGCAAGGCAATTTACTATGTCATAGAAAATATGTGTGTTTAGTTTTTTAATTTTTATAACAAAAAGGCAAACACTGTTCAAACTATCCTTGGTAGTTTATTTTTAAAAAGAATATCCTTATATAACCATAGGACTCTGTCCAAACAAGGAAACTGACATTGGTAAACTGTGACATCCATAGAAATTATTCAGATTTTACCAGTTTTACATGCTCACATCTTCTCTCTCTCTGTGTGTGTGTGTGTGTGTGTAATTCTATACAATTTTATTATGTGTAGATTCGTGTAACCTCCCTCATCAAAAAATTCATTCTGATTATAATTTATTGTACATCTAATTCATGGTTGTCAGTATTTTGGTGTGTAGTATACAGTTTCTGAAAGAAAACTAAAGCACAGAAGATAATATATGCCAAAAGCACTAGTGTAACAGGAAATGTCTTTAAACTTATTATAAAGTTTCAAATGTTTCTTCTGTACATATTTTAGAGAAAAATAATGTGGTATGTAAGTATAAATAAATGATTAAAGTTTTATCCTCTTAAAAAACAATAAAAAAGAACATCCTTAAATTCTCAATGTTTCTATTGTCTAAAAGTACTATGTGCTAAATAAATATTAATTTTTCTATTTTCTTCATTTCTCTATAGATTTATAATCCAACAGTAAGAGAGTTTTTAATGTATTAAGAAAACGTTTTCAAGGGTAACAGGAAATTTGCAATTTTTCTCATTGATTGTTGAGATCATTTGGCAAAGGTTTTGCTTTTATAGTCATTTTTATAGTATTGCACTATCTTACTGAAAAGCAAAGACTGCCTCTATTTATCCTATGATAAATGGACTCACTTGGAGATCAGACCATTTGAGTAGGTTTGTATAAAGGCTACAAGATCTTCAGTTGATGGTAAGAGAACAACCTTCAGGGCAGCAGAGCAGAAACCATGTAACCTACCATGAATTAGGAAAGGGAAATTGTGAAAAAGGCTCTGCTCTGGAGACTGGAAAAAGGGATTCTATAAACTTAGTTGGGTAGGGAAGGAGCTAGAATCCCGGTAATGAAACTGTATGCTTATGGAACTGAGAGGTGACAGCCTGCTGGCAGTCCTCACAGCCCTCGCTCGCTCTCAGCCCCTCCTCTGCCTGGGCTCCCACTTTGGTGGCACTTGAGGAGCCCTTCAGCCCACCGCTGCACTGTGGGAGCCCCTTTCTGGGCCGGCCAAGGTGGAAGCCGGCTCCCTCGCTTGCAGGGAGATGTGGAGGGAGAGGCGCCAGTGGGAACCGGGGCTGCGTGTGCGCTTGCAGGCCAGCTGGAGTTCCGGATGGGCGTGGGCTTGGAGGGCCTGCACTTGGAGCAGCCGGCCGGCCCTGCTGGCCCCGGGCAATGAGGGGCTTGGCACCCGGGCCAGCGGCTGCGGAGGGTGTACTGGGTCCCCCAGCAGTGCCAGCCCACCGGCGCTGTGCTCGATTTCTCACCAGGCCTTAGCTGCCTTCCCATGGGGCAGGGCTCAGGACCTGCAGCCTGCCATGCCTGAGCCTCCCACCCCCTCCATGGGCTCCTGTGCTGCCCAAGCCTCCCCGACGAGCGCCACCCCCTGCTCCAGGGCGTCCAGTCCCATTGACCACCCAAGGGCTGAGGAGTGCGAGCGCACGGCGCGGGACTGGCAGGCAGCTCCACCTGCAGCCCTGGTGCGGGATCCACTGGGTGAAGCCAGCTGGGCTTGTGAGTCTGGTGGAGATGTGGAGAACCTTTATGTCTAGCTCAGGGATTGTAAATACACCAATCAGCACCCTGCGTCTAGCTCAGGGTCTGTGAATGCACCAATCGACACTCTGCATCTAGCTACTCTGGTGGGGCATTGGAGAACCTTTATGTCTAGCTCAAGGATTGTAAATACACCAATCGGCATTCTGTATCTAGCTCAGGGTTTGTAAACACACCAATCAGCAACCTGTGTCTAGCTGGAGGTTTGTGAGTGCACCAATCGACACCCTGTATCTAGCTGCTCTGGTGGAGCCTTGGAAAACCTTTATGTCTAGCTCAGGGATTGTAAATGCACCAATCAGCGCCCTGTCAAAACAGACCACTCAGCTCTACCAATCAGCAGGATGTGGGTGGGGCCAGATAAGAGAATAAAAGCAGGCTGCGCGAGCCAGCAGTGGCAATCCCCTCGGGTTCCCTTCCACACTGTGGAAGCTTTGTTCTTTCGTTCTTTGCAATAAATCTTGCTACTACTCACTCTTTGGGTCCATGCTGCTTTTATGAGCTGTAACACTCACCGCGAAGGTCTGCAGCTTCACTCCTGAAACCAGCGAGACCATGAGCCCACCAGGAGGAACGAACAACTCCAGACGCGCCACCGTAAGAGCTGTAACACTCACTGCAAAGGTCTGCAGCTTCACTCCTGAGCCAGGGAGACCACGAACCCACCAGAAGGAAGAAACTCTGAACACATCTGAACATTGGAAGGAATGAACAACTCCAGACGTGCCACCTTAAGAGCTGTAACACTCACCGTGAGGGTCCGCGGCTTCATTCTTGAAGTCAGTGAGACCAAGAACCCACCAATTCTGGACACAGAAGTATGTGGAGTGAGGGAGAAACAAATGCTGTAATTATCCATCATTCATCACTGCATTTGAAATTATCTGAGGAAAAAGAAGGAAATAACATGGATAACATGTTTCTCTCTCTCTCTCTCAGACACACACACACACACACACACAAATCGTAATGGTTACTGACTTCACAATCCAACTTCATCTTCTATACATTTAATATGTTTTATCAACCTGGATACCTTAATAGAAAACTAATTCTGGATTTGGAACTATAGAGTCAATAAGAAAGACATTTTTAACATGCTGGGATGAATGAAGTTCTAATAAATTACTACAATCACACCTATGGTGAATGAATTATTATCTCTTAATGTTTTGTGTGGCTTCATTTATTCTTCTTCCCTTTACTACATACTAAAAATGAGACAAGTTCTACCTTTCTTTTGTGAATTTCATTACACTGTTTCTGAGAGTTTTAAGAAACTAATTTATGATGTACTCTGAATAATTTTCTGTGTGTATCCAAGGGAGTAATCAATACACATTCCTTTACAATTGAGAGCTGGGTTCGGCAACTCCAACAGTTCTCTGATTTCCAATTTTATCTCTAAATTCAAGTAGGGTGCAAAATCTTATAACTGGACCTAACATGTAGAATAATAAATGACTTAACTAGAGAAGAATGTTGTTTGTGATGGTGATCCTGCTTCTCATAGTTTTCAGGTGAAGAAGCCTGTGGGACTCGTTCCCACCTGCCTTTCAGAATCACTTCCCTGGTTTATTCTCTGAAACCAGTGGAGGGAGGAGTTAACTTATGGAGTAAGTCAGTTTATTGCAAAGGCAATGGGGACTGTATGGCAGAGCACCTTCTTCTGGAGTTTCAGCACAGTAAAGACACTGTAGTTAATATTCATTCCAGTAGGACACATGGAAGCATTCTTGTTTGTTTTTTTGAGACAGAGTCTTGCTCTGTCGCCCAGGCTGGAGTGCAGTGGTGTGATCTCAGCTCACTGCAAGCTTCACCTCCTGGGCTCACGCCATTCTCCTGCCTCAGCCTCCCCAGTAGCTGGGACTACAGGCGACCGCCACCAAGCCCGGCTAATTTTTTGTATTTTTAGTAGAGACGGGGTTTCACTATTTTAGCCAGGATGGTCTCGATCTCCTGACCTCATGATCCGCCCGCCTCGGCCTCCTAAAGTGCTGGGATTACAGGCATGAGCCACCGCGCCCGGCGACACATGCTAGCATTCTTTATGTTCATTCCAAGCCCTTTAGTATTGGGTTGTGGGAGATATTTTTTCTGACTTGATCTGCACCCTGGGGTCAGGCCATTACCTGATTCTGAGTCTCAGCTACTTCAATGGTGAAACATAAGCTTGTATTTTACCACTAAGTTGAAACATTCTTTGATTCCGAGTTTCATTCAAGTCATGTATATACATAAATGTGTGGTTTGTGTATACATATAAATATATGCATATATATAACTTATTTTAAAGTTTTTTTTTTTTTGCTCAGTATCTTTTACATACCATTCCATATCAGTTTATGGATGGTTCAGTTTTTATAGCTGCCTATTACTTTATTGTGTCTATGTACTATAGTTTATGCAACAAATCTTCTAGTTTGAACATTTAGAAAGTTATATTATGTAATTACAAATAGTACTGCAGAAAAATATTGTTTCCCCATTCAATATACAATAATAAACTTCAAGTCCAAATGGGTTAGAGATTTAAATGAAAAAATGACACTGTACAGATATTACAGTAAAACAGGACTGACATGGATAAAGACAAGAGAGATTCTTTTTGACTGTTTATGACTCTGTGACCACATACTCTAGGGGGCATTTAGGCTTTGATAATTGATTTAATCATAGTGAGATCATCGATGAATTAGGTATTAGATGTGTTTCTTTTTCTGAACACATTTTGTATAATTTGCCAGTTTAAGCAAAGTTAGTTACCTGCACTTCTATGTTGCCACCTCACAAACTTCATCATGTGGTATGGTGGTTATTGATCTGTATGGTAACCCTACAAAACTGATGATTCCTGAAAATGAAGTATTCATTTTCCTTTCAGATGCACAACATCTCCTACTTTCTGGTTCAATAGGTCTGTACTGACACCCAGAAATCTGCATTTTCACCACATTTCAGGAACTTTGACATAGATGGCCCCAAGAGCCACATTTTACCACATATATTAGGTTTTGAGTTCCCTGAAAGCTAGAGCTGTGTTATGTTCATTTTTCTACTGTAATTATCCCTCTACACAATAAATGCTTGGAAAATTTTTTTAAATAATTGCTAGTTTCTTTAACAAGAACAAAATAAAAAATACCTTTGATAGTGACATTATTACCCCCAAGCTTTCAAGATAATACAGTTCAGATTACTTTTTTCTTTCTTTCTATACTTTAGTTCCTCTGGAAATATTTTGCCTTCTATAATAGTTAATTTTATGTGTCAACTTGACTGGGCCACCCAGGGAGTGGCCTGATATTTGGTCAAACATTATTCTGGGTGTTTCTGTGAGAGTGTTTTTGGATAAGATTAGCATTTGAATTGATCAACCCATGAAAGCAGTAAAAGAGTTTTTCTTCCCTATGTGTGTAGCCCTCATCCAATCAACTGAAGAACTGAAAAGAGAAAAAGGTTGAGTAAGAAGGAACTTTGTCTGCCTGACCAAATGATCTGGGACATTGGTCTTTTACACATGGACTAGAATTTACACCATCAGCTCTTCATGTTCTTAGGACTTTGGAAGCAGATGAGAATTATACAATTAACTCTCCTGGGTCTGCAGTTTGCCAACTGCAGATCTTGTTCCTTCTTGGCCTCCATAATCTCATGAGCCAATTCCTTATAAAAATATTCTTATTTATAAATAAATACATATATAACTATAACTATATTAATATTTAAATCTATATGTATATATCCTACTCTGAAGAACCTTGGCTAATGCATTCATCTAAGCTATTTTAGTGGAGATTGAGTTTAAAACAACAACCCCAAATGGGAATTGTCAGGCCTCTGAGCCCAAGCTACCATCATATCCCCTGTGACCTGCTCCAATATATCCAGATGGCCTGTTCCTTGCCTTAACTGATGACATTCCACCACAAAAGAAGTGAAAATGGCCGGTCCTTGCCTTAAGTGATGACATTATCTTGTGAAATTCCTTCTCCTGGCTCATTCTGGCTCAAAAGCTCCCCTACTGAGCACCTTGTGACCACACTCCTGCCCCCCAGAGAACAACCCCCCTTTGACTGTAATTTTCCTTTACCTACCCAAATCTTATAAAACAGCTTATCCTTATCTCCCTTCGCTGACTCTCTTTTCTGACTCAGCCTGCCTGCACCCAGGTGATTAAAAAGCTTTATTGCTCACGCAAAGCCTGTTTGGTGGTCTCTTCACATGGACACGAGTGAAATTTGGTGCTGTGACTCGGATCAGGGAACCTCCCTTAGGAGATCAATCCCCTGTCCTCCTGCTCTTTGTTCCATGAGAAAGATCCACCTACAACCTCGGGTCCTCAGACCAACCAGCCCAAGGAACATCTCACCAATTTTAAATCCGGTAAGCAGCCTCTTTTTACTCTCTTCTTCAACCTCCCTCACTATCCCTCAACCTCTTTCTTCTTTCAGTCTTGGTGCCACACTTCAATCTCTCCCTTCTCTTAATTTAGTTCCTTTCCATTTCTGGTAGAGATGAAGGAGACGTGTTTTATCCGTGGACCCAAAACTCTGGCGCTGGTCACAGACTCGAGAAGACAGCCTTCACTTGGTGTTTAATCACACTGGGACGCCTGCCTGATTATTCACCCATGTTTCAGAGGTGTCTGACCACCCAGGGATGCCTGCCTTGGGCCTTCACCCTTAGTGGCAAGTACCGCTTTTCTGGGGGGCAATAACTCCCCAACCCCTTCTCTCCCTGTCTCTACCCCTTCTCCACCTTTCTGGGGGGAAAGAACCCCAAAACCTCTTCTCCTTCACCCTTAGCAACAAGTACCACTTTTCTGGGGGCAAGAACCCCTCCAACCCCTTCTTTCCATTTCTCTACCCCTTCTCCGCTTTTCTGGAGGGCAAGAACCTCCCAACCCCTTCTCTCCATGTCTCTACTCTCTCTTTTTTCTGGGCTTGCCTCCTTAACTATGGGCAACCTTCCACCCTCCATTCCTCCCTCTTCTCCCTTAGCCTCAGTTCTCAAGAACTTAAAACCTCTTCAACTCAAACCTGACCTAAAATTAAATGCCTTATTTTCTTCTGCAATGCTGCTTGACCACAGTACAAACTCCACAGTGGTTCTAAATAGCCAGAAAATGGCACTTTTGATTTTTCCATCCTGCAAGATCTAAATAATTCTTGTCGTAAAATAGGCAGTCTGAGGTGCCTGATGTCCAGGCATTCTTTTACACATTGTTTCCTCCCTACTCTCTGTTCCCAATGCTACTCATCTCAAATCCCCCTTCTTTCCCTCCCACCTGTCCCCTCAGTCTCAACCCCAAGTGTCGCTGAGTCTTTCTAATCTTCCTTTCTAGAGACCCATCTGACCTCTCCCCTCCTCCCCAGGCTGCTCCTCACCAGGCTGAGCTAGGTCCCAATTCTTCCTCAGCCTCTGCTCCTCCACCCTATAATCTTTTAATCACCTCCCTTCCTCACACCCTGTCTGGCTTAGAGTTTCATTCTACAACTAGCTCCCACACCCCCCACCTGCCCAGGAATTTCCTCTTGAAAATGTGGCTGGAGCTAAAGGCATAGTCAAGGTTAATGCTCCTTTTTCTTTATCTGACCTCTCCCAAATCAGTTAGCGTTTAGGCTCTTTTTCATCAAATATGAAAAACCCAGCCCCGTTTATGGCTCATTTGGCAGCAACCCTGAGACACTTTACAGCCCTAGACCCTAAAAGGTCAAAAGGCCATCTTATTCTCAACGTGCATTTTATTACCCAATTTGCTCCTGACTTTAAATAAAGCTCCAAAAATTAAATTCCGGCCCTCAAACTCCACAACAGGACTTAATTAACATTGCCTTCAAGGGGTACAATAATAGGAAAAAGTTGCAATTCCTTGCCTCCACTGTGAGACAAACTCCAGCCACATCTCCAGCACACAAGAACTTCCAAAAACCTGAACCGCAGATGCCAGGCATTCCTCCAGTATCTCCTCCCGCAGGAGCTTGCTACAAGTGCCAGAAATCTGGCAACCAGGCCAAGGAATGCCCACATCCCATCTGTGCAGGACCCCACTGAAAATTGGACTCTTCAACTCACCTGGCAGCCACTCCCAGAGACCCTGGAACTCTGGCCCAAGGCTCTTTGACTCCTTCCCAGATCTTCTCGGCTTAGCAGCTGAAGGCTGACACTGCCTGATTGCCTCAGAAGCCCCCTAAACCATCACGGATGCCGAGCTTCAGGTAACTCTCACAGTGGAAGGTAAGTCCATGCCCTTCTTAATCAATATGGAGGCTAACCACTCCACATTACCTTCTTTTCAAGGGCCTGTTTCCCTTGCCTCCATAACTGTTGTGGGTATCGACAGCCAGGCTTCTAAACCTCTTAAAACTCCCCAACTCTGGTGCCAACTTAGACAATACTCTTTTAAGCACTCCTTTTTAGTTATCCCCACCTGCCCAGTTCCCTTATTAGGCCGAGACACTTTTACTAAATTATCTGCTTCCTTGACTATTCCTGGGCTAGAGCCACACCTCATTGCCACCTTTTCCCCCAGTTCAAAGCCTCCTTCACATCCTCCCCTTGTATCTCCCCACTTTAACCCACAAGTATAAGACACCTCTACTCCCTCCTTAGTGACCAATCATGCACCCCTTACCATCACATTAAAACCTAATCACTCTTACCCCACTCAATGCCAATATCCCATCCCACAGCACGCTTTAAAAGGATTAAAGTCTGTTATCACTGGCCTGCTACAGCCTGGCCTTTTAAAACCTATGACTCCCCTTACAATTCCCCCATTTTACCTGTCCTAAGACCAGACAAGGCTTACAAGTTAGTTCAAGATCTGCGCCTTATCAACCAAATTGTTTTGCCTATCCACCCAATGGTGCCAAACCGGTATACTCTCCTATCCTCAATACCTCCCTCCACAACCCATTATGCTGTTCTAGATCTCAAACATGCTTTCTTTACTATTCCTTTGCACCCTTCATCCCAGCCTCTCTTTGCTTTCACTTGGACTGACCCTGACACCCATCAGACTCAGCAAATTACCTGGGCTTTACTGCCACAAGGCTTCACAGACAGCTCCTATTACTTCAGTCAAGCCCAAATTTCCTCCTCATCTGTTACGTATCTTGGCATAATTCTCATAAAAACACACATGCTCTCCCTGCTGATCAGGTCCAGCTAATCTCCCAAACCCCAATCCCTTCTACAAAACAACAACTCCTTTCCTTCCTAGGCATGGTTAGTGTGGTCAGACTTCTTACACAAGAGCCGGGCGGTGTCCTGTAACCTTTCTGTCCAAACAACTGGACCCAACTGTTTAAGCCTAGCCCTCATGTCTGTGTGCAGTGGCTGCCACTGCTTTAATACTTTTAAAGGCCCTTAAAATCACAAACTATGCTCAGCCACTCTCTACAGTTCTCATAACTTCCAAAATCTATTTTCTTCCTCACACCTGACACAGTTTCTGCTCCCCAGCTCCTTCAGCTGTACTCACTCTTTGTTGAGTCTCCCACAATTACTATTGTTCCTGGCCTGGACTTCAATCTGGCCTCCCACAGTATTCCAGATACTATGCCTGACCCCCATGACTGTATCTCTCTGATCCACCTGATGTTCACCCCATTTCCCTATATTTCCTTCTTTCCTGTTCCTCACCCTGAACACAGTTGGCTTATTGATAATAGTTCCACCAGGCCTAATCACCACACACCAGCAAAGGCAGGCTATGCTATAGTACAAGCCACCAGCTTGTCTCTTAGAACTTCTCATTTCCTTTCCATCGTGGAAATCTATCCTCAAGGAAATAACTTCTCTGTGTTCCATCTGCTATTCTACTACTCCTCAGGGATTATTCAGGCCCTCTCCCTTCCCTACACATCAAGCTGGAGGATTTGCCCTCGCCCAGGACTGTCAACTGTTAACTCCCTCTTAGAGTAGAGAGATGATCTTTGCTGGCAGGGTACCCTCCAATAGTTTCACCCTGATGAAGTTTTATTCTTTACTTTTATAGTCACTCTTATTCTCATTCCCATTCTTATGCCACCCTCTACCTCTCCCCAGCTATCTCCATCACACTATCAACCTTACTCATTCTCTCCTAGCCGTTTCTAATCCCTCCTTAGTGAACAACCACTAGCTTTGCATTTCCCTTTCTTCCAGAGCCTACACAGCTGTCCCCGCCTTACATGCAGACTAGGCAACATCTCCTGTCTCCCTACCCCTCTGAAATTCCTTTAACAGCCCTCATCTTTACCCTCCTGAAGAACTCATGTACTTTTTAGACGGGTCCAGCAAGACCTCCCCAGACGTTTCACATCAGCAAGTAGCCGCCCTCCTCGACACTTACTTAAAAAACCTTTCTCCTTATATCAACTCTACTCCCCCCATATTTAGACCTCTCACAACACAAACTACTATTCCTGTGGCCACTCCTTTATGTATCTCTCATCAAAGATCCACTGCAATCCCCCTAGGTAACCTTTCACCTTCTCGATGTTCCTTTACTGTTCATCTCCAAAGCCCTCTTCTTGTTTACTTATACCCAGCCCCAAAAATAACAGTGAAAGTTTGCTCATAGATACTCAACGTTTTCTCATACACCATGAAAATCAATCCTCCCCCTCTATGCAGTTACCTCATCAGTCCCCATTACAACCTCTGACAGCTGCTGCCCTAGCTGGATCCCTAGGAGTCTAGGTACAAGACACCCCTTTCAGCACTCCTTCTCATCTTTTTACTTTGCATCTCCAGTTTTGCCTCTCACAAGGTCTCTTCTTCCTCTGTGGATCCTCTACATACATGTGTCTACCTGCCAATTAGACAGGTACATGCACACTAGCTTTCCTTACTCCCAAAATTCAATTTGCAAATAGGACCGAAGAACTCCTTCTTCCCCTCATGACACCCACATGACAAAAAAGAGTTATTCCACTAATTCCCTTGCTTGTCAGTTTAACACTTTCTGCCTCCACTATTGCTCTGGGTACTGGAATAGCAGGCATTTCAACTTCTGTCTCGACCTTCCACAGCCTCTCTAAAGACTTCTCTGCTAGCATCACAGACATATCACGAACTTTATCAGTCCTCCAGGCCCAAGTTGGCTCTTTAGCTGCAGTTGTCCTCCAAAACCGCTGAGGCCTTGACTTACTGCTGAAAAAGGAGGACCCTATATATTCTTAAATGAAGACTGTTGTTTTTACCTAAATCAATCTGGCCTGATGTATAACAACATAAAAAACTCAAGGATAGAGCCTAAAAACTTGCCAACCAAGCAAGTAATTACGCTAAACCCCCTTGGACACTCTCTAATTAGATGTCCTAGATCCTCCCAATTCTTAGTCCTTTAATACCTGTTTTTCTCCTTCTCTGATTCCATTTAGTTTTTGATTCATACAAAATCATAACCAGGCCATCACCAATAATTCTACAGGACAAGTGTTTCTTCTAATAACCCCACAATATCACCCCTTATCACAAAATCTTCCTTCAGCTTAATCTCTCCCACTCTAGATTCCCACGCCGCCCCAATGCCACTCGAAGCAGCCCTGAGAAACATCGCCCATTATCTCTCCATACCGCCTCCAAAATTTTCACCACCCCAACACTTCAACACTATTTTGTTTTATTTTTCTTATTAACATAAGACTGAATGTCAGGCCTCTGAGCCCAAGCTAAGCCATCACATCCCCTGTGACCTGCAGGTATACATCCAGATGGCCTGTTCCTTGCCTTAACTGATGACATTCCACCACAAAGGAAGTGAAAATGGCCAGCCCTTGCCTAAAGTGATGACATTATCTTGTGAAATTCCTTCTCCTGGCTCATCCTGGCTCAAAACCTCCCCTACTGAGCAGCTTGCGACCCCCACTCCTGCCCGCCAGAGAACAACTCCCCTTTGACTATAATTTTCCTTTACCTACCCAAATCTTATAAAATGTCCCTACCCTTATCTCCATTCTCTGACTCTCTTTGGACTCAGCCCGCCTGCACCCAGATGATTAAAAAACTTTATTGCTCACACAAAGCCTGTTTGGTGGTCTCTTCACAGGGACGCAAGTGAAAGCAATAAAAGCAACAAATCTTTGCCTCAAATTGTGTTTTCCTTTGATGTTGTTTCTTTACAACTTCATACCACATCTTTTCTAAAATGGACATACATAATGTGTACTTAAAAAAAATTTCTACCTAATATTATCTCATGTGGGGCTTTGCAAGCAAAATTTCATTAATTTTCAGTTCTAAGATATTTATTATACTATCTTACAATTGTGTATCTATATATACACATATTATATATATGCATCCATACATATATAATCTATATACATATATGTTATATATAAAGATAATTCTGTGTTTATATATACATATACTATATACACATATATTTGTAGGTTGGTAGATAGATTATTGATATTTTACATATATACTGCCAATATTACTCAAGGAAAAATAAATGTATAAAAGCTTTTTATGTGAGACTAACTTTTAAAATTACTGATATATACAGTTCTGCAAGTTTGAGAATAAAATGCATAGCAATTATCTTTGAAATCAACAGAGGTAAAACCCAGAAATCCCTTTTTTGATAAAAAAAAATTTTTGTCTGAAAATATCAAGGATATAGAGAATAAAATGAATAGCAGGGAGAACAATAAATTTAGTTGGCGCAGCCAAATGTTGGCAGATACAAGGAATTGTAAGGCAAGACCAACAAAAATGTGATGGCAAGAAAAGAAAGATGTTAAGTTAGAAATAAAGGAAAAAAATTCAACTTCCACTGGTGTCTTTGTAGCATGAACAACCAATAAAAGAACCTCACATGGTGGTTTCTTATTACCGGCTCTGTCTTCAGCGTGGCACATCAGTTGCTGAGCTGCAGACTGTGCTCATCCAGGCAAAGTGGGAACGACATGATTGAATGATTAGCCAATAAATGAGATTCATGCAAATGGCCTCTTGGAAACATCTCAAGGCAAAATAAATAATTATTTATTTTATATGCTGTGTGAATTTGTCTATCTAAATAATGCTTGGAGGGCTCCATTTCACTTATTTTATCTACACACACACAAACACAGCATGAGACTAAGCCAAAACAAAGTAGACAATTATGTTTCTGATGGCCTTCTTTCTGGTGCCCATATTCACTTTTAATGTCCCCTTGCTGGTTACTTTTCATGGGGCTCTTTTAGCTTGCTGTCCATTACAATTATCGGCCTCTTCCCACCTCTAACTGTTGCTTGTTACAATTATTTGTGTTTTAAGGTAATTCATATTAAAGTTAGAATTTTTTTGAGGATCAAAAGCCAAGATAAAAAAACTAAAAGAGATCATGCTAGGGGAGCAGGATTACAGGTAGGCCCATTGATCTCTATTTTTCACACAGAATTCCCATCCAGGTTTGTAGACTTTGCCTACTCTGTTGACTTTCCAGGACAGTTATACACCAGGATGCTTTAGAAAGGAAAGTACAGATGTTGACAACAGACAGACCTGAGCTTGAATTCTGACATTTTATTCTATCTAGTAGCTGTATTTCTGAGCCTCTGTTTTCTGTAAAATAGTAATAAATGTATACCTCCATGATATATACCTTCGAGAAGAATTTTTAAATGAGATTATGCATTCCAAACACATATGAAGTGCCTGATTTAGTACTTGAGTGGCAAGTATTAACATGGTTGCTATTATTATTATTAGCTATTGGGAGCCAGATTAGCATTAGGAATAATATTCTCATTTATATGGGTTATTTGGGAATTAAATTAATAAATCATATTTATAAAAATTCCTGTCACAGCACATGACAGATGTGCCCACTCAAATGCAGCTTTCATTTACAAGAAGCAGAGAATGAGATTGTTTTCATTTTATTCAGATGAACAAATTCTAAACCAGTTTCTGACATCTGAAGTGCAAACCAAAATAGGTCTTTTACTACAGGAATGTATTTTACTAGGTTATGCTTTTGGATTTCTCCCCGGTTTCTTTCTTACATTTTCCCAACTCTTGCAGTTCTATTTGTTGAAAGTTCAGGGATGGTAATGACTTCTTATCAGCTTCTGGTAACTAGGATCAAGGATGCTGCTTAAATCTAAAGCAAAATGGAGAGTAAGCTTTTATTCCTCAGTCCTTTAAGAAAAACATAAATTTGAGATCTCTTTGTATTTGTCTTAAAACCTTGATTGATAAGGAAATAGTTGTTATTTACAGTTAAATGAAAAGTGTATTATTTATTATAGGATTTCAGCTAGAATCAAAGGATAAAGGATAAAATTAAAATATTAATAGTGGCCATTTTTAGTCGTAGTGCAAAACATTACCTTTTCTATATTTAGATATGTTTAGATACACAAATACCATTATGTTACAGTTGCCTACAACATTCAGTATAGGAACATGCTGTACAAGTTTGTAGCCTAGGATCCATAGGTCATACAATATAGCCTATGTGTGTAGTAGGCTATAACACCTATGTTTGTGTAAGTACATCCTGTGGTGTTAGCACAATGATGCATTTTTCAGAATGTATTCCGTCATTAAGTGATAGTTTTAAGTGATTTCTGAGCCAAAGGGACTCCTAGACGCCCTCCTAGAAGATAAACAATCCTGAAGTCTCACTAGAAAAAAATGCTAAATTTTAGTATTTAAAGTTAATGTTTGTGGCACAAATATTCTTATTTCTGAATATTTTATTAAGGTATTTTTAACTTCTTTATTCTGATACTTGCTCATAAGGATAGTTAAACCATATCCATATACAATAGTTGAAAAGTAGTCCTAATCTAGCATATAATATGTATTTCTTATTTTCCCAAAATATTAACACCAATATCCACATGGTTTCTCTTTATGCAATATATTCTCTGTCCCAGTATCTTCAAAGTGCTTCCTAAATTATTAGCTTCCAAAAGAGGCCATGAAAACATTTGCCTATCCCATCTTATTATTTTCATTTCAGAAGATTATCAAACTACAATCATTAATGTTATCAAACTTCAGTTATTAATGTCAAAAGAAAAAATTGATTATTCAGATATTCACATCAACTTTACTAAAACAGAGATGACAATAGTTTGTTTTAAATAGTTGAATTGGCCTCTAGTATGTTTCTTTTCTTCTTCTTTTCATCTCATTTATTTGTATGTATGACCGTGATAACATTACCAGTGACTAAACAAATCTGATTGATCTTATTATATCTTTATTTCAGAAAGGTCACTGAATTGTCATTGTACAATAAAGCATTCGGAAACATGACCTTGGGAATGCCCTATTTCTTCTTTCTTTGTGTGGAGATAGACAATTTGGTTCATATTGTAAAAGGGCAAATTTGCATACTCTCATCATTTTGGTTTTGGGTTAAGATATTAAGACCTTCTCTCCTCCCTAAAGAAAAGCAGGCATCTTTCCTCTTCAGTTGCTCTAGCTTAATAAAAGCAAAAATTGTAACTGCTCTGAATCATTGAAAGGGCCCTTAACACTGAATGTATTCTAAACACATCTTCAGGTCTGCTGGCAACTTTGTTCCTTAACCCAAAGCCTGAATACTAATAATGTGAAAAGTCTGACATTATTCAGGCCACATAACTGCTTTCCTCCTGAAATACCACCTTGTAAAGATAGAGGAAATGGCAAGTTATAAGTAAAAGATGAATATTAAAAGAATGCCATTGTCTCATCCAGAAGGTGGATGAGGTTTTCTGAATTAAAGTAAGTTGATTGCCAGGGAATGACATATTACATATCAAGGTTGGTCATATATGTAGATAAAAATAGGTGGATGCCACTTGAAGGATGCTGTGGTATTAGCTATCTACACCAAACTCCCCCAGACAATGTGCTGAAGTTTCTGAAATTTCTTCTTTTGAATTGTTCATTTGGTTATTATTGTCTCCAGAGAGCTTTTATTAAAAATTATTGTAAGTTTGCAAAAGAGGGTTGATGTATTATAACAAATTATTTATTTATGAGGTTGGTGAGTTTTGCTCTGGAAAGAAGGCATAAGGATGTGAATGGTATGAAACTGAATCCCAAGGAAATTGTTTAGTGACTGTGAACAAGAAACTCTTCCACTAAAATGTAGCTCTCTGAACAGAAGGCCCTAATCTTATTTATTTTTTATATCCTCCACTTTGCTCAGTAGAGTGCAATATATCCATTTCAATATAGGATTTAAGAAGAGATTTCAAGTGAAAGAAGCATTAACAGAGATTGAAATGTTTCCGAAGAACTGCTTAAGAAAATCTTGGAAGTGGAGATGCAAACATGTAGGCAAGAATGAGACCATCAACCATATATTTAATTGTAGTTACTTCAGTCTTTTTTCAGGAGGATACCCTGACATCAATCTTCAAGCCCTCAAATAATCAGCCTTCAGTTAGGGAAGAATTCAATTCAGGGTGAAAATAGATGAGTTTTTTGCTCTGCTTAGAACCATATTGCAATAGCAGAAATGTGCTTAATATATTTACAAATTCTCATGGACATCCACCTTTGCCAGTAAGCTCGTCATTAGGCCAGTGTCAAAAGGATTGACGGTCTAGACAGAGGTGAGAACAATAACTTTTCAGTATCTCACAAAGCAGCATTAATGGGGTAGCAGCAAGTTCATGAGCTCTGAAATCCCAAAGATCTGGGTTTAATACCTTGGCTTCATGGGACTTTGGAGGTGTGGTTTAACCCTTGTGGGGGTCAGTTACCTTTTCAAAAATGGAAACGACATATATACTTTCACTTCGTCTGTGTGAAGAGACCACCAAACAGGCTTTGTGTGAGCAATAAAGCTGTTTATTTCACCTGGGTGCAGGCAGGCTGAGTCCGAAAAGAGAGTCAGCGAAGGGAGATAGGGGTGGGGCTGTTTTGTAAGATTTGGGTAGATAAAGGAAAATTACAGTTAAAGGGGGGTTGTTCTCTGGTGGGCAGGAGTGAGGGTCACAGGTGTTCAGTAGGGGAGCTTTTGAGCCAGGTTGAGCCCAGAGAAGGAATTTCACAAGATAATGTCATCAGTTAAGGCAGGAACAGACCATTTTCACTTCTTTTGTGGTGGAATGTCATCAGTTAAGGCAGGAACCCACCATCTGGATGTGTACGTGCAGGTCACAGGGGATATGATGGCTTAGCTTGGGTTCAGAGGCCTGACATTCCTGTCTTCTTATGTTAATAAGAAAAATAAAAATAGTGGTAAAGTGTTGGGACGGTGAACATTTTGGGGGGTGGTATGGAGAGATAATGGGTGATGTTTCTCAGGGCTGCTTCAAGCGGGATTAGGGGCAGTGTGGGAACCTAGAGTGGGAGAGATTAAGCTGAAGGAAGATTTTGTGGTAAGGGGTGATATTGTGGGACTGTTAGAAGAAACATTTGTCATGTAGAATTATTGGTGATGGCCTGGATACGGTTTTGTATGATTTGAAAAACTAAATGGAATAAGAGAAGGAGAAAAACAGGTGTTAAAGGTCTAAGAATTGGGAGGACCCAGGACATCTAATTAGAGAGTGCTTAAGGAGATTCAGCATAGTCCTGCCAGCAAAGATTATTTATTTACTTCAAGAGTTAAGAGTGGCAGTTTGGGGATAGCACCAGGAGATATCAGCTGTGATGGCTTGGAGAAACAGTGTAAACCGGCAGCGTAAACAAGAGCAGGGCATGTATGAGTAGTTGAGAATGGTGAATAGGAGTATGACTAGCCAGAAGATAGTGGGGATGACAAGTTTTTTGGGGCACAGTCTAAGTTGGTCTGGTGTCTGGAATGAGACTGGGGCTTAATAAAAAGGAGCGTCCATATAGGAGCTCAAATGGACTGTACCCTGTAACACTCCGAGGACAGGCTTGAATTCTGAGAAGGGAAAGTGGTAAAAGTATTGTCCTTTTTAAGTTGGTGGCTGAGCTTGGTGAGGTGTGTTTTTAAAAGACCATTAGTCCGTTCTACCTTTCCTGAAGACTGAGGACCATAAGCGATATAAAGGTTTCACTGAATACCAAGAGCCTGAAAAAATGCTTGGCTGATTTGACTAATAAAGGCTGGTCCGTTATCAGGCTGCATAGAGGTGGGAAGGCCAAACCGAGGAATTGTCTGATGGAAGGGAAGAAATGACCACGGTGGCCTTCTCAGACCCTGTAGGAAAGGCCTCTACCCATCCAGTGAAAGTGTCTACCCAGACTAAGAGGTATTTTGGTTTTCTGACTTGGGGCATGTTGAGTAAAGCCAATTTGCCAGTCCTGGGTGGGGGCAAATCCCTGAGCTTGATGTGTAGGGAAGGGAGGGGGCCTAAATAATCCCTGAGGAGTAGTAGAATAGCAGATGGGACACTGAGAAGTTATTTCTTTGAGGATAGATTTCCACGATGGAAAGGAAATGAGAAGTTCTAAGAGGCACGCTAGTGGCTTGTACTATAGCATAGCCTGCCTTTGCTGGTGTGTGGTGATTAGGCCTGGTGGAACTGCCATCAATAAACAAGTGTGATCAGGGTGAGGAACAGGAAAGAAGGAAATATGGGGAAATGGGGTGAACATCAGGTGGATGAGAGAGATACAGTCATGAGGGTCAGGTGTGGTATCTGGAATAATGTGGGAGGCTGGATTGAAGTCTGGGCCAAGAACAATGGTAATTGTGGGACTCAACAAAGAGTGAGAACAGCTGAAGGAGCCGGGAAGCAGAAAGTATATGCGTCAGGTGGGAGGAAGAAAATAGATTTTGGAAGTTATGAGAACTGTAGAGAGTGAGTTGAGCATAGTTTGTGATTTTAAGGGCCTGTAAAAGTATTAAGGCAGTGGCAGCCACTGCACGCAGACATGAGGGCTAGGCTAAAACAGAAAGGTCAAGTTGTTCGGACAGAAAGCCTACAGGGTGTGGTCCTGGCTCTTGTGTAAGAATTCTGACTGCACTAACCATTCCTAGGAAGGAAAGGAGTTGTTGTTTTGTAGAAGGGATTGGGGTTTGGGAGATTAGCTGGACATGATCAGCAGGGAGAGCACGTGTGTTTTTATGAGAATTATGCCAAGATAGGTAACAGATGAGGAGGAAATTTGGGCTTGACTGAAGTAATAGGAGCTGTCTGTGAAGCCTTGTGGCAGTAAAGCCCAGGTAATTTTCTGAGCCTGATGGGTGTCAGGGTCAGTCCAAGTGAAAGCGAAGAGAGTCTGAGATGAAAGGTGCAAAGGAATAGTAAAGAAAGCATGTTTGAGATCCAGAACAGAATAATGGATTGTGGAGGGAGGTATTGAGGATAGGAGAGTATACGGGTTTGGCACCATGGGGTGGATAGGCAAAACAATTTGGTTGATAAGGCGCAGATCTTGAACTAACCTGTAAGCCTTGTCTGGTTTTAGGACAGGTGAAATGAGGGAATTGTAAGGTGAGTTTATAGGTTTTAGAAGCCTATGCTGTAGCAGGCGAGTGATCAGGCTTTAATCCTTTTAAAGGGTGCTGTGGGATGGGATATTGGCATTGAGCAGGGTAAGGGTGATTAGGTTTTAATGGGATGGTAATGGGCATGTGATGGGTTGCTAGGGAAGGAGAAGAGATGTTCTATACTTGTGGGTTAAGGTGGGGGGATATGAGAGGAAGAAGCAAAGGAGGCTTTGGGATGGGGAGAAGGGCAGCAATGAGATGCAGCTGTAGTCCAGGAATAGGGAAGCAGATAATTTAGTTAAAATGTCTTGGCCTAATAAGGGAACTGGGCAGGTGGGGATAACCTAAAAAGAGTGCATAAAAGAGTATTGTCTAAGTTGGCACCAGAGCTGGGGAGTTTTAAGAGGTTTAGAAGCCTGGCAGTCAATACCTACAACAGTTATGGAGGCAAGGGAAACAGGCCTTTGAAAAGAAGGTAATGTGGAGTGGGTAGCCTCCGTATTGACTAAGAAGGGGACGGATATACTTTCCTCTGTGAGAGTTACCTAGAGCGTCTGTGATGGTCTTCTAGGCTTCTGAGGCGATCGGGCAGTGTCAGTCTTCAGCTGCTAAGCCGAGAAGATTTGCAAAGGAGTGAGCCAGCGAGCCTTGGGCCAGAGTTCCAGGGGTTCTGGGAGTGGCTGCCAGGTGAGTTGAATGGTCTGATTTTCAGTGGGGTCCTGCAATGTTTGGGCATTTGGAGTTCTTGTGTGCTGGAGATGTGGCTGGCGTTTGTCTCACAGTGGAGGCAAGGAATTGCAACTTAGAAACACATTGCTGCTTGGCTGCCTCTACTCTGTTATTGTACACCTTGAAGGTGAGGATAATTAAGTCTTGTTGTGGGGTTTG
Organism: Symphalangus syndactylus; assembly: GCF_028878055.3. Lineage (NCBI taxonomy): Eukaryota > Metazoa > Chordata > Mammalia > Primates > Hylobatidae > Symphalangus > Symphalangus syndactylus. Next base: position 106,292,173 of record NC_072436.2, on the reverse strand, counting down.
AGGGCCGGAATTTAACTTTTGGAGTTTTATTTAATGTCAGGAGTGGATTGGGTAATAAAATGTATATTGAGAGTAAGAAGGCCTTTTGACTTTTTAGGGTCTAGGGCTGTAAAGTGTCTCAGGGTTGTTGTCGAACGAGCCATGAACCGGGCTGGGTTTTCATATTTGATGAAAGAGCCTAAAGGCTAACTGATTTGGGAGAGGTCAGATAAAGAAAAAGGAGCATTAACCTTGACTATGCCTTTAGCTTCAGCCACCTTTTTAAGAGGCAATTGCTGGGCAGGTGGGGGAGGGCTAGTCATGGAATGAAACTGTAAACTGGACTGGGTGTGAGGAGGGGAGGTGATAAAAGGATTATAGGGTGGAGGAGTGGAGGCTGAGGAAGAATTGGGACCTAGCTTGGCCTGGCGAGGAGGGGAGCGGTCAGATGGGTCTGTAGAAAAGGAAGAATAGGAAGACATAGCAATGCTTAGTGTTGGGACTGAGGGGACAGGAGGGAGGGAAAGACGGACGATTTGAGATGAGTTGCACTGGGAACAGAGACTAAGGAGGGACTGATGTGTAAAAGAATGCCTGGACTTCTGGCACCTCAGACTGTTTGCCTATTTTATGACAAGGATTATTTAGATCTTGTAGGATGGAAAAATTGAAAGTGCCATTTTCTGGCTATTTGGAGCTACTGTCAAGTTTATATTAGGGTCAAGTGGCATTGCAGAAGAAAATAAGATGCTTAGATTTTAGGTCAGGTGAGAGTTGAAGAGGTTTTAAGTTCTTTAGAACACAGGCTAAGGGAGAAGAAGGAGGAATGGAGGGTGGAAGATTGCCTATAGTGAAGGAGGCAAGTTTAAAGAGAAGGGTAGAGACATGGAGGGAAGGGGTTTGGGGGTTCTTACCTTCTAGAAAAGCAGGAAAGGGGTCTGGGTGCAGAAATAAGGGGTTGGGGTGCAGAGATAAGAGGTTGAGGCACGGAAATAAGGGATCAGGGTGCAGAGATAACAGGTCGGGGTGCTGAAATAAGGGATCGGGGGGTTCTTGCCCCTCGAAAAGCAGAAAAGGGGTAGAGACATGGGAGAGAATGGGTTGGGGGGTTCTTGCCTTCCAGAAAAGCAGAGAAGGGGTAGAGACTCGGAGAGAAGGGGTTGGGGGGTTCTTGCCCCCTAGAAAAGCAGTACTTGCTGCTAAGGGTGAAGGACAAAGGCAGGCATCCCCAGGTGGTCAGACACCTCTGAAATGTGGGTGAATAATCAGGCAGGTGTCCTTGCGTGATTAAACACTAAGGGAAGACAGTCTTCCTGAGTCCGTGACCAGCGCCGGAGTTTGGGTCCACAGATAAAATGCTTTTCCTGTCTCTATTAGAAAAGGAAAGGACCTGGAATTAAGAGAAAGGAGAGATTGAAGGGTGGCGCCAAGATTGAAAGGAGAAAGTGGTTAAGGGATAGTGAGAGAGGTTGGAGAAGAGAGTAAGAAGAAGCCGCTTACCTGATTTAAAATTGGTGAGATGTTCCTTGCGCTGGTGGGTCTGAGGACCTGAGGTTGTAGGTGATCTTTTTCATGGAGCAAAGAGCAGGACAGGGGATTGATCTCCTAAGGGAGGTCCCCCGATCTGAGTCATGGGACCAAATTTCACTCAGGTCTGTGTGAAAAGACCACCAAACAGGCTTTGTGTAAGCAATAAAGCTGTTTATTTCACCTGGGTGCAGGCAGGCTGAGTCCGAAAAGAGTCAGCAAAAAGAGATAAAGGTGAGGCCGCTTTATAAGATTTAGGTAAATAAAAAAAATTACAGTCCAAGAAAGGTTGTTCTCTGGGGGGCAGGAGGAGAGGTCACAAGGTGCTCAGTAAAGGAGCTTTTAAGCCAGGATGAGTCAGGAGAAAGAATTTCACAATATAATGTCATCAGTTAAGGCAGGAACAGGCCATTTTCATTTCTTGTTTAGTGGAATGTCATCAGTTAAGGCAAGAACCAGCCATCTAGATGTGTACATGCAAGTCACAAAGGATATGATGGCTAGGTTAGGCTCAGAGGCCTGACACATACTACTGGATTAAATAAAATAATCTTTATCAAACACTAAATCTGGCCTCAAATAATAATAACCTCTATTCCCACTTTATACAGCGAAATGGTTCAAAGAACACTAAAACCATGTCCCACTATAGTTATTTTCAAGAAAAGTTGGTCAATTTTTAAAAATTGTATTGGAAAGGAACTTTTTGTTGTTCAATAACAAAATAAAGAAAAATCAAACAAGAAGAGGGATTATTTCCATTTCTGTTCCCCCACGAAACTTTGATTTTCCTTTACATTTTTTTCCAACTCTATCATATACTTAGGTTAGCACTACTTATGTCAGGATCTTGCTACATTCTGGTTTCTCTAAAGTATGAAACACAAAAGAAGAAAAGAATGATTGTATCTGGGTCTTTCTCATACATGACCAGACAGGTTAAAAACAGACAAAAAGCAAATGGAAGGACTGTTTCCAACAGAATAGTAACCAGCATTAAGTTGGAAAGCAGTGGGGAGGGCTGTTCATCTTCTTCTTCTTCTTGTTTTTTTTTTTAGTAAACTGATTTCAACCATGTTTATAAGATAAACACTGGGTGGTAGGATGACTTGAGGTTTGTGGTAGGGACAAGGTAATGATAGCAGAAAAGACAAAAAGAGATATAGATAATGCTGAGAGTGTTGATATAATTATTGGAGATTTTATCAAAAGAAACCTCACAAACAAGATTCAAAGTAAGAGTTTCTCCTATGCAAACCAACATTGTGATTCATGTTGGTCTTTTATGCTTTTCCAGCCTCCTTTCATTATTCTTTCTTTCATTTCAAAACCATACACAGCCCTTCCTCAACAAACACACACAGGCACACGGGATTGATGAGTACAATAAAAACTCACTTGGCTAACATTCTGTTTCCTCACAAGGCCTTGCTTTCTGTTGGGCTGATTCAATAAAATCAATACAAATTGAAAAATTATAATGTATCAACAATCAAAGAATAAAATTGGGTAATGCTGTCTTTGAAACTTAACTCACACTATGTGAGCAGTTAAAAGATCAGACCTGTATTCAGCACTATCATTCCATAGTCCAGATCAATTTTATTGAAATGCCCTATTTATAGAAATAGGATCTCTGACCTCATAAAATGAGAATGAAAATTCCATATCACGGGAGAGCTCAGAGAATGAGAAAGGCACCATTTGGAAAGATAGGGTGATCTTTGGAACTAGAATATCTCAATATTTTTCATTTTAGAATCCTTTAAAAATGGAATTAGTGATGAGAGAAAAGAAGTAATACTTCTTGAGTGCCAGATGTGCTGGATGATATTGATAAATAGGTATACATATGTTCAAATACAGCAAAACAATTAACTATAGAGATGTAATTGTTTTGCCTTTTTCTACTGGTACATTAAGGAGTTTGCTACTTGCCCACAGTCAACTCATGGCATGATAGCAGATTAGGAATACAAATGCAAGGCTTTTAAACTCAGAAGACAGTTATTTTTATCAATACAATAAGCCACATTTTTATAAGTACAAAAAAAGTTATTTACTATATTTAACTTGGGTTCTAAGGAAACTGGGGTAAAGAAAATTCTGCTGCTCCTATGATTATTTCTTATAGAGAAACAGAGAATGGTTTCATAAGTATTTTAATTATATGCAGCGCCTTCCTAAAATAGAGAGTGAACTTTAGCAGAGGATTTATCATGACTTTCCCATTTATTTAAGCAAACTGCTTCGTTGAAGAACATGGCAGTTTGAGCTCTTTCCACCTCTTCATCTCAAATCTATCACTACGTTTTCACATTTAATTGTTTGTATTTATGAAGCCTTCCTGTCTCCAGAGCAATTCGAGGAAGACATAACTAATACAAAATCTCTAAATGTCAGCCTCCGGAGAAGTGAGATTTCTTCATGAGAACCGGGCTCTCTGCCCACATTTTCCAACCTACACTGATACACCAAAGGACACCAGTGTTATTGCTGATCTTATGCAATATGTCTTAAAATAAATGCACACAAGGCCTTCTATTTATTTTCTTCTCATCTAGAAAGTTATAAAATTGCCAATTTTCAATTGCACATTTGAAAAACTGTTCTCATCAACCGATATACAAATATATGTTGAAAAATATTACTGGGGCTCTCTCGTTTTTCATTTGAATATGCCAAGCATTGGGGAAAAGGCAACTTTTGAAGCAATCGTGACAGGTTATATTATACTCTTCCACCTGTGAGTCTAACATTTTATTCTATCTCAAATTAGCTTTTTACTTGCATTATCTTAGTTTTATTTCTTTTTTCCTCCATTAAAAAAATTATCCATTGTTGCCAGGTGCAGTGGCTCACGCCCAGCACTTTGGGAGGCAGAGGCGGGAAGATCACCTGAGGTCAGGAGTTCGAGAGCAGCCTGGCCAATATGGTGAAACCCTGTCTCAACTAAAAATACAAAAATTAGCTAGGCGTGGTGGCACATGCCTGTAATCCCAGCTACTCGGGAGACTGAGGCAGGAGAATTGCTTGAACCCAGGAGGCAGAGGTTGCAGTGAGCTGAGATCACGCCACTGCACTCCACCCTGGATAACAAGAGCGAAACTCGGTCTCAAAAAAAAAAAAAAAATTGTCCATTGTTTTAATCACCTCTAACTCACCCTTTTGATGAGAGAGGGATTCACACCCTATGGCTATGGGGATGCCATACACACTACACTAGACACTAGGAAGATGAGATCGACAGCAATTATGAATCACATCCACTCACAGTCTGGGGGGAAGGACAGTGCATGCCATGAAGAACCACATGGATATTGCATTTAGGAACAGTGGACAAGTAGAAGCTGTGTTAAAGTGACCCCTGAATCCCAGGGAAGGATGTGATTAGCTTGTCTGAATAGCTCTGCAGGCTGGGAAGGAATTGAAACCTGCTCCTCAAGGAGCAGGCACTGTGCTTGAGGACCACAAGCTGTGCTGGTCCCATGATAAGAAGTTTGCTTGACCAGAGATGTTATCCATGGGAGCAAAGTGAGGAGGAAAACCTGTTGTTAGGCCATTTGAAGCTCTTCTGGTTTCACTAGATGTTAAGGCAGCACATATTATGGAACATTAAATTAGGCTTTATACCTCAGGGATTTTCATTTATGTTGGCATATATTTAATGAGTACTTACTTTATCTAAGACAACAGACTATACCATTCTGTAATGTCTATAGACTTGGGCTACATGTTACTCAGTTTTGAAGAGTATTTGTCTTCAGGTAAGTGAAAGCAATAGGGAAAGTATTGTTTCCAATATCTTATAGCTGAGGGCATTGAATTTAGAGAAATCACGTTTGTTTAAGATCCCACAGCTAACCTGTACTTGGTTTGAAATTAGGTCTCTGTTTATGAGATTACTATGCTCCTTTTCTTTCTCCATTTGTGCTTTAAGTACATTTGTAGTGGTCAGTGGGCTTAATAAAATGGTTAAACCCTGAGCTAAGTACATTCTCATGCAATCACCCAAACATGGAGAAGGAAAGACCAAGCTTTCTTTCAGGGAATGCTGCTTAGAGTGTCTTTTCTAAGCCACATATAAGTCCTTTGTTAAACTAAACAGTTGATCTAGAATGGACGGGACATATGCAGTCTCAGATGTGAACTTGCCATCAGGTATTCAAAATATTTGTTGGCTAGTCCAGGCATTCTGACAGAAGCAGAACCGAGATGGACAATAAACAAATATACGTTGTTTCATTTTTTTTAATGGCTAGGTGGCCTTAGGCCAAAGTTCCAGAACAACATACAGGCATAATTCTGGCTGCCTGTGCTCAGATGTCTACCCAATTCTTGAATGCATGAGCAAAATAGTTCTTCCAGCCTTGTAACTGGAAGTACCAGGGTGCCTTGGGCAGTAATTTAACTTAAAGATAAAGATGAGCCAACATGCCCTGTATAAAACATAAGACTCAGGATTGTCTGCAAGTTTCATTGTCTCTATCATGTCTTAAGAAATTCCAGAGTTTAAATAGGTCAGCAAATGATGACCCTTGGAATTCTATAATTAAAAGATGGTTTGCTTTGTCCCTCAGACACATTACATTGGAAATGCATTGAGAATGTGAATTTTGAGGTTTACCTGACACTGGCATACATGATTGTCTCTAGGGAAAATGGCTCTCTTCTCTTATTTACTTTGTGTTTCTGTTTACTTCCCTTATGAGGTTAATAGAAGTTTCTGAATTTGTTGCTATGATTTCTCCCTAAGCAGTAGATTTTCTGTTGTTGTTGTTTGGTTGGTTGGTTGGTTTTGTTTTGGTTTTGGCTTCTTGTGCCAAAATCAAATGCAGAAGACAGTGGAAAGCTTTTCCAAAACTGCTAACAGGAGACAGTAAATGGAAAATATTCTAAGCAGATTTATTATTTTTATGCTGGCTTGTGGAGTTTCGTCTCCTTTTGAATGCGATGAAAACACTTGCCCAAACGAGTTTCCAGTTTTAAATGTGAATAGGAATACAGGAACTGACGTATGCATTTTTCTTGAGAATTTTATTAAGTCCCAAAAGAAAAACAGAAGCCCAAATAAATATATTGTTATAATTCAGATAAATAACCGAGTCTAGTTTTCTTTAGGGTTGTTAACCACTTTGTTAAAAAATAACTTTTGGAAATAATCTGTCACTCTGTATATGTTATTTTAATGAAACATGGATGAATATTAATAATATATATTCAAAGATTTCCTAATCTATAGGGAAACCATATGGGTTTTAAAATTAATACAGCTTCCATCTTTTGGTTTCAGGGCATATACTTACTATATAAATTCAGTCAAATCTTGAAGCCTGGATTAGTTTGGCTACTTACCTGTAGTTTTATTAACTACATTATTTATGATCTAGAGATGATGAAGACTTTATTTTTATTTAAATATAAATTAATGACTAACTTGAATTCAATTATGCTGATAACACAGAAGTTAGTATGCTTGTTTGGTGTAGGAGTGTGTGTGTTTATGTGTTTACATGTTTTCAGTAGTATTGGAAGGGAATTCTCAGCACATATACTAGCATTCAATGTTACTACAATCTTTATATTTTCTCATCTTTTCACACAACACACATGTGCACGCACACATGCACACATACAGATTCTACATACACATCCCTGTGAGTACACATCTCTATTAACACTTTTCTTAGTTAATGGAGAAACATTTTTTTTTCCCCAGAGATAATTCAGATTAATTAGTAGTGTTAGGTGATCAAAGAGACACCCAAGTTGGGTCACATTTCTTTGTGTTTAATTCGTATTTTTAGGCCGGGCGCAGTGGCTTACGCCTGTAATCCCAGCACTTTGGGAGGCTGTGGCGGTTGTATCACGAGGTCAGGAGATCAAGATCATTCTGGCTAACAGTGAAACCCCGTCTCTACTAAAAATACAAAAAAATTAGCCGGGCGTGGTGGCGGGCGCCTGTAGTCCCAGCTACTCGGAGAGGCTGAGGCAGGAGAATGGCGTGAACCTGGGAGGCGGAGCTTGCAGTGAGCCGAGATTGTGCCACTGCACTCCAGCCCGGGCGACAGAGCGAGACTCTGTCTCAAAAAAAAAAAAAAAAACAAAAATTGTATTTTTAAATTTTAAATTGATAAACTATAGCTATATATATTTAGGAGACACAAACTGATTTTATGATTTATGAATATAATATGAAATAATAAAGCTAATTAATATATTAATCACCTCAAATACTTATCTTTTTTGGATGAGAATATTTGAACTTTACTCTTGGTGACTTTGAAATGTACTTTCAAAAGTAATTTTTGAAATGTATTTTGAATGACTTTGAATTTCATTTGAGGTTGGTCGTGACTTGCAACCTTATCTTTGGGAAGTAAGATTTTTTTCTTGATTCTTCATTGTAAAATAAATTTCTTTCGTGATAGGTCTCTTTTTTTTTCTGGGAACTTGATATTCTTCCTCTCACGGACAATGAACACTTTAACTGCTCTTGTTTCCCATTATAACTTGTCTGCTAAGAAACTAAGAGAGATATCTGCTGCCCCAAATTATTGCCTGGGTAAAATCTCATGGCCTACATACTAACTTTCAATATTTGGCCTATTTTGATTCTAGCCATATTTTCTATGTCCTGATCATTTTAATATACATAATTAACCTAAAATTTTGTTTTAGAATATTATAGTCATAATAAACAACCTTGTGTCTTTCATTACTCTAAAGATTTTGGATCTTAAGACAAGAATATGTGCTTAAAAGTACATCAACTGCAATGCTTCATTGATTTTCTTAATCATGTGACTTAAGTCCAGATAGAATTGATAATTTGCTACAGTCAATTCTTCTGTGAGAAATAGAAGAATCTTTTCATTTATCCTTCACTGCAATGAACTGTATAGTCTTCTTGGATATAGAGACAGTGCATATACTTTACAAGCAAAAGAATAGTATATATTCCTTTATTAGTGATCTTGAAAAAATTTCTTCAGCCTTCATTAAAGCTGTGAGGAACACAGTGTGTGCACTAAAGATGACATCTATCACTTACTGAATGCTTGCATTGCATCAGACACAATGCTAAATGCATTTTATCGATTGCCTTATTTAATCTTCACCATAAACTTGTTTATTGAGTATTCCTTTATTTTAAAAATGAGAAAACTAAAGACCCAGTGTTAAATATATGTGCATGTTCATAAAGTTAATACATGATAGAGCTAAGATTCTTTTTTGAGACAGAGTCTCACTCTGTTGCCCAGGCTGGAGTGCAGTGGTGCGATCTCGGCTCACGGCAACCTCCACCTTCTGGGTTCAAGTGATTCTCCTGCCTCAGCCTCCTGAGTAGCTGGGCCTATGGGTGCGTGGCATCACGCCCGGCTATTTTTTTTTTTTTTTTTTAAGTAGAGACAGGATTTCACCATGTAGCCAGGATGGTTTCGATCTTCTGACCTTGTGATCCACTCACCTTGGCCTCCCAAAGTGCTGGGATTACAGGCGTGAGCCACAGCGCCTGGCCAAGATTTGAATCTGTATTTGTTAGAAATAATTTATTCATGAGTGTTATTAAATCGCTAATTAAAAAAGTTGTCATCAAGATGTAGGTTTATTTCTCTTCTATTGTAAAATCCTATTAATACGTAATCCAGAGTTAGGATGGAAACTGTGCTTACAATGTCCTCAGACATCCAGGTTCCTTCAGTGTTTACCTTTCTAGCATCTTAGGCGTAGTTCACACATCCTATTTAGGTGGCAGCACATTCTAGGGAGCTGGACAGGAAAAGAATGGCCTAAGAGGGAAAAAAGGTATACTTGAGAAGTCAGTTAAGGAAAGTTCCAGGAAGCTGCCTACTGGCATTTATGCTTATCACTCAGTGGCTATAATTTGCCAAATGGCTACAGGACTGACCAAGCAGATTCTCACTGAGCAGACTCGTACCTCATGTAGCATCCTAAGAAACCGCCTTTGTCAAAGCAACATTCTCTAAGGATGATACTCAGGCTGGATTTCTCACACTGGGCATCTGAATCTTCACTAGAGGAGGTGATATGTTTTGTAATAATATTTTGAGTTGTTCTTTACAAAACCTTTTATAAAAACAGCAGAATAATTATTTGAGAAAGAATGACTATTTCCCTGTGGTGTTCACCAAATTAATGGCTGAATACATTTATGAAATGATAACTGTGCATTTTTGAACAGTCAAACATACATATATAACAAACTAAAATCAGTGAACAGAAATATTCCTATACAAGCTTCTAGTTTCTCCACACTAAGTAAACAGGGAAAGCCTTTTCAGACATGCATTCATGCATTCAACAATTTTTAAAATACCTATTATGTATCTGTATTTTCTTAGAATTTGGATATCAAAGAACAAGAAAGAATAAAACCAAAAAAGATAAAACAATTACTACTTTTACATAACCTACATTCTATCCGAGAAAAAATGTATATATACATTATATATACATATATATATTAGAAGCAAGAAGTAATTCATAGTATGTTAGATAATTTTAAGTGCTATGCAGAAAATTAAAGCAGGAAGAGGGATAATGATAGCTAAGGGAATATTCTGGAGTGATTTCACACAGAAAATTGATTTTCCATCAAACAAGAATAAGGAACTCACAACACTTCCTATGAAAAAGTGTAAATATTTACCTTGGATTTGGCAATTTGAATACAGGATGGCAGGAGGCAGGTAGTGTGGCAGGGAGAGATAAAGACTTCTTGTGTCACTACTTCATGGGAAATTTCACATAAGCTTTTGGATTCTAAATGCAGGTATAATGCCATTGTTTCCAAAGACTGTCTTGACTTCTTGTCTTCACTGATGTGAAAAAGTACTTGATCTATGTTTGCAAGTCTGTTTCCACTAAGAAGTGGAATTGGGAATACAGGGTATTTGAAGTCCTGGAAGATATTGCTTCTTTGTTTTGCTACCGACTTTTGCCACAGAACATGGCCTGTCTTATTGCACAAAGAAATCATGAAGAGTGATATATTCAGAGAGAGTGGTCAACATTCATTGTTTGTTTTGGGGCTAATGATATCTACTTTTTATCTTGCATACACTTTGATTTATGTGTCCAGATAAAGGGAACAGTTCGTTTGAGTGCTATGTTTTCATGAAAAAAGTAGTTGTCTTTGTTAGAATGTAATGCACAGTTGTAAACAACAAAGGGCTAACTTTCTAATAATATTTTATAGTTTCTCCAGACTGCAATTTGTTCATTCTTTTAAGTGTAAGCATATACATTATATATGTGTATGTATACATAAAGTATATATATACACACACAATGTATATATACACACACACACACACACATATGTGTGTGTGCTCAGCCCTCTATATCCATGAGTTCTGAATCTGTGGATTCAACGAACTGTCGGTAAAACATATTTCAGAAAATTTCAAAAAGTAAAACTTGAATTTATGGTGCATTGAACACTACATTGAATACACACAAAGAAAGTGACGCATAGATATTGTATTACATATTATAAGTAATCTAGAGGTTATTTAAAATATACTGGAGGATGTGCACTTGCATACAGATACTATGCCATTTTATATAAGGGACTCTAGCTTTTGCATATTTTGGTATTTGCAGGGGGTCCTGGAAACGATCTCCCATGGACACAGAGCGATGACTCTGTGTGTGTGTGTGTGTGTGTGTGTGTACACATGAGTGCATATGTGTGTGAGTGTGTGTGTGTAATTTTTTTAGAAATAATGGGCGATGGAGGATGGGGTATAGGAGTAGAAGATCATGGAGGTGACAACCCATTTCCTGCCCTCGCTCCCTCCCCTGCAACAAGTGCTAATCTTAGGTGAAGCCATTTCAGAGAATAAGCTCTTCTTCGCCTCTTCACTTCTCGCTGTCATCTTTCTCTCCTCTCTATATTTCTCAGGCTTGTGGACCCCTAACAGTGCTTCTTAGCTCTTCAGCTTCAGTCAACAAACTGATAGGTTCGTCATGAAACCTCCTGTGGCCTGGAAGCTGTGCCATGGACTCTCCTTTGCATACCCTTTTAAATTATTGTATTTACTGCATATTCCTATTGTGCAGAAAATACTACTGTTTCTATTTTGCATAAAAAGGTGCAGAAAATGAACAGTTTAAGAAAGAAGACCCAAGTAATATCTGAACTTTATAGATACACTTTATATATAAAGAAACTGAAAAAAATTTATTTGTTAAAATCTCACAAATAATATTCCAGGTATTCTGAAGTTGTGCTTCATTTTCTTTCCTTATGCCATGATGCTGAGTTAGAGACAACTGGACCATTCAGGCCATACTTATTTAATGTAGGTGACTGAAGATGGTCCAAGTCTTGTATGCAATATGAAAAATGCAGAACATTGTGGTTAAGAGCTTGCTTTTGAAGTCAGTTGGGTGCATATTTGAATTTCAGCTCTGTCTGTTACTTTTTTTTGTCTTTCAGGGAGTATCTTAACCTTGCTAGGCTTATTTCCCCATGCGCTTAATCAGAAAACTTATTTCTCAGGGCTGTTTAGAAAATTTTAAGATTTGTGGCCATAAGACAACAATTTCATGTGCCTTATCTTAATAAATAGTCTAATCTGTGACATAAATCTTATAATCTTATTTTATAGGGGCTATGTTTGGTACTGGGAAGGGTATAGATTTTGGAGTAAGTTAGAACTGCATTTAAGCTTTCTCTGCCAACTACTAGCACTCTTTGAAAACTGATAGGAATGTATTAATAGAAAAGACACTCATAGAAGGAACATATTATAAGGAAATTTTCAATTAAATACTAATCTAGATTATGTAGAACTAGAATTGGAGGTTTGGAGGCCAGCTAGGGAGATAAAAATTTAAAAATTATTAAAATTACCGGTAAAGAAAGGAAAGTGATGGAAAAGCTGGTTATTTTAAAGATCCTATTTTATTCAGGTAGGGGAAAAGAGGAGTGTAGTAGCCTATTTTCCGGCTGCTGATAAAGACATACCTGAGACTGGGCAATTTACAAGAGAACAAGGTTTAATGGACTTACAGTTCCACGTGACTGGGGAGGCCTCACAATCATGGTGGAAGGCAAGGAGGAGGTCACGTCTTACATGGATGGAAGCAGGCAAAGAGATAGTTTGTGCAGGGAAACTCACATTTTTTAAAACCACCAGGTCTCATGAGACTTATTCAGTATCATGAGGACAGAATGGGAAAGCCTGGCCCCCATGATTCATTTACCTCTTACTGGGTGCTTCCCACAACACATGGGAATTCAAGATGAGATTTGGGTGGGGACACAGCCAAACCATATCAAGGGGATAATAAGCCCATAATGGGATTGAAACAGTATGTGTCAATGGGAAAATACTTGGGATAATTTATAAAACAAGTTTCTCAAACTTTTAAGGAACACATTATGTGAATTTTATGCAAACAGTTAATCATAATTGAAAATGTAGGAAACATTTCCCATTTCATTCTATGTCAAATACAACCTTGATAACCACACCACAAACAAAAAGGAAAGTTGCCAATTGATCTCACTGATGCATACAAATGAATATTTCTTAATTAATTAAAAAATTAATTAAATTAAAAAAAATCTTAAATCAGCCAGATATGGAAAAAGATAATACATGATAATTAAGTTGCCTCCTGAAAATGCAAGAGTAGTTTAATATTAGGGAACCTATAAGCCTAAGTTTACACTTGAGAAAATAAGAATTGGAAAATGCCCCTTGAGCATTTCAATAGATGCATTAAAATTTGATAAAATTTGACTCCCACTCATAACTAAAAATATTCACAAACCAGTTATAAGAGTGAATTTAATTGATATATTAGAGAATATGCATATAAACAATAACCCTAAAGGAGTTCTTCTGCTGGCAATGACATAATGACTGGAATTAAACTAATCCTTGTACAAAATATATCTATAAAAGCTGGATTAAATAGGTATCTGGGAGAAATAAAGAACATGAGAAAAAGTAAGCATGTAAATGTCTCTAAATTACTATTGAGTAAAACTCCAATTAAAATAATTTAAACATAAAAATACATGCCAGCAATAGTACACAATGCAAGAAAGTGGTAGATAAAGTTAAAATTTTGTGAGGTTGTAAATAAAGATAAATTTTTTTGTGTGTCAAATGGTAAAAATCCAAATTTAAGGCAGATATTAATATATTAATGACATCTGTTGTAATTTCATAAAAACTCACTAAATAAATACAGGTGTATCTTCAGAGATGGGTGGGTTGGTTCTTTATGCTCATTCTTCTTTCTTATTCTGATTTAACCATAAACAGACTGATCAAATTGGGCACTTTTTCTCTCATCTTTGCTGTGTTACATGCCTCAAGTCTTTGACACTTCCCCATAGCAAGAAAATAAAGAAATGTAAGAAGCAAACTGTCTAAGATCAGAATGGCCCACTGCTTTGAGAGCAACTTTGACTTGAAAGCACCTATCTTGCACACACTGCAAGTGTGGTCTCTGAGCATGCCTGTTCTGCATGAAGGGACTTAATTTGAAACAATTCTTTTGTCCAAATGAGCGTACTGTTTCTCAATCCTATCTGTTCCTTTGAAATGAAGAATTGGTTAGCACCATCTGTTGTGCTCATCTCTGCTTATGCATCGATCTAATGCCTCTCCCTTCACCCCAGTCTCACCCAAAACCTCCAGAGTGGCAACTGATCTTCTGATCTTTACCAATTTGTACCTCTAGTCTTATCTTCTCACAGAGGCCCTATCATATGACAACAAAATTGTGCAGGGGTGTGTAGACGAGCAAGTTTATATCTACACAACACAGACTTTTCTGTATGCAGATGCGCTCACCTTTTCCATATTTTCTTCTGAGAGTAGCTCTTATTCCAGCCAGATGCAAAGTCTTGACATCACCTTGTAACTGAGTTTCTTGACTTCACAATGCATTTAATCTTCCCCCTTTCGCTTTTCTCCCTAGTCTCAAGACACAACCTTGAAGCAAACTGCAGAAGCTTCTTCCCTTAACTTTGAAATGCACTTCATGTCCCTCCCTTTCTCACCATATGCTCCCTTCGAATTTATCTATCTGCGTGATAGTACCTAATTATGTGCTTACTTAGAAGTTCCAGGGGTTAATTGTGAGACAGAGAGACCAAGCCTGAATTTTACAGCCGCAGCTGTAAAATTCCAGCGCTTACCTCAAGACAGCTAGTCAACAACCTGGCCATTGTTGACATGATGCCAGCCTGAACTTCAAGTGGACTGAGACACAAGATAGTCACTGAAGCAAGACATATAGACCTCAGAATGAGCACAACTTGATATTCCTCCTGTGTCAAGTTCTCCTTTTTTATGCAACTCCTGCATGCCTTCCATATCAAGTCCCCCCTTTTTAAGCCTGTGCCCTTTCTCCAGAAATTCAAAGTGGCCACTTTGGATGGGAATCTGGCCACTTCCCCATTACCAGTTTTGGTTAATAAGTTTCTTTCTACCATACCTCAATGTTGTCACTGGACTCTGTAAGTGGCGATCAGACAGAATGCATTTTGTTACAACCTTTAATTCAGCCTTCTTCACGATGTGGTTTGTGTCTATCTCCACATCATACTGCAGATTTTTCTCCTGTGTCTTCCTCTAAATTCTACTGCCAGCACATCCATCTCAAAGTGGGATTGCATATCCAGCTTCTTTAAATGCTGCTCTGATAACATTACTTCTCATCTCAAAATGCTGCAGTATCTCTCAGTTCTTCATTACTCAATGTCTCTGCCTTACTTGCAACATCTTCTTTAAGCTGTTTCTGTTTATATAGTGTTAATTTTCATGAGTTCTCAGGATATTTCTTTTGCTTCTGCTGAGTCAGATTTTTCATTTGTTATCTTTCATATACTATTTCATGCTGTTCCACACACTCATACTACTTTTTTATTTATTTTATTTTTTGTTACACTTAAATGCTCTATTCTCTGCTTCCTACATTTGTATAAATTATCAAATCTCAATGCAATACTCATTCTTCCATGGATGATTGATAGTCTCCTCTTCCTCAAAGTTTATTCATTTTTATCCCCTCCGAACTGGCACCTACTATTGGTTAAAAAAAATAGCATTTAAACACTGGCAATAATATATATTTGTTTACCCAATGGATGAATAACATACAAATGCATTATTGTTTCTGGTTTCATGTGTGTTAATCTTGTTACTCCTTGTACACTCTAAGTTTGCTAAATGCTTTCTTTTTAACTGGATAGATAGAGATGGGAGAAAGAGAGACAGAGTGAAAGAGAGGGAGGGAGGAACATTGATTTATACTTAAAAAAATCCCAGATTGTATCTAAAACAGTACTGATTAAAAATCCTTGCTGACTGGTTTTGTAGGTGGACATTTATAGCACATGCATTTTTAAAATCAGAGTATCTGATGTATGTAAATACATCTATATTTTTAATCACAAAAGAATTTGATATTTTAAAACATATTCATTCTGATTACTGTTTATATATGAGGATACTGACTGGGAGAGGATGGAAACGACCCTCTGTCCCTTTAGTTCAAAATCTTGATCCAAATGAGGGTAATATGATTGAATATATATGGAAAAATTATACTAACTTAAATTTTACATGCTTTAAGGTATGATAGATACCTCATTAAATAAGTTTAAAAGATATTTAAACCAAATATCAGTTACTTTAATACCTACCCACAGGAAAAACTAATTTGTGCTAGATAATGCAATATTGTAGAAAGAATGTTACTTTCAATGTTGAAGTTAAAATTGTCATTTCTATGGATTTTGAAGCACTCTATAATCTCTAAATAAAGATCTAAAATAAAAACCCAAAAGCCTAAATATAATTATATATGACAGCTTCTAGTAAGAAAATATTCAATAAAGTAATGGCATTACATATGGAATATAATTCTGGTAAAGAGCGATGGGAAAGTAATCATTCTCTTACATTTTTACAATGTGCTAACGTACAGAGAGTACGCTGATATTTCTAATACATTGACTACAACCACTCCATGAGCTACCAAGGGGACAGTTTATCTTTACTTCAGAAAAAAATGGTGAAATTTAAAGAGGATACATCATTAGCACAAAGCCCTATAATACTTATTAATGGTTAACTTAGAGAGCAAATTTATGTATGCTCACATCTGTTCCTATTATCTCTATATTAAACCATACGCATAACTTCAGACCATTTACAAACATGTTTAAATTTATGTAAACTCATGAGGGAGTGGGACTAAAATCTAATCAGAATGATACTTATCTTAAATTGCTTTGTTGTCTCTCATTTCCCTGATCCTGTTTCATATGGCCCAGGTGCTACCTAGAGTTGTGTTCTGGCAGTTTTCCCTGGGTGACCATAATTTCACCAAAACATCTCTGATTGCTCACCTTTCTGGCTCTCCAAGTACCTATCATAATATGACTATTTCATTTGTGTTAAGTTCATGCTTGCTTAACCATTTTGATAAGAAACTTATTATGAAACAATGAAAGTTAGTAATAGCATATTGGGCTATGTTCTTCACTGAAGTATCTGGCTCTTCTGGATTAAAATACCAGATTGAGGTTTCTAAGAGTCAGAATGTAAGAGATCTCCATCTGTAGAATATGCATTATTTGTAGTTTCTTTCCTGGGACCGAGACTTCTTTGCTGCATTGAATTCAGAGCTGAAGAACTAATCCAGAGAAATTCTGCAGTTATTTGGGATCCACTCTCATCCTTTTAACACTCCAGAATCAAATATAAGCCCCAAGTAAGTAGCTTTTAAATAAGATGAGATGGAGACAGGAGGGGAGGAGAGAGAAAGACAAGCAGAAACACAAACTTTGGCATTCAAAAGGTAGCAATACCACACATCATGTAGCTTCTGGAAAACTTCCTTGTACACTTGTGAAATAATAAGACTGGCAATAGTGTCTTCATATGATAACTAAATTATTTTTTACTTTTTGGACCCTCGAAAGGGGCCACACCTTAAGAATCTCGTATCCATGATATTCCTCTGCAACATAAGGAGGTTGCAGTAAGAGGCACTTCATGTGCAACAAATACCTCTCAACAATATACTGTAATTATATGTTCACATGGCTTTAAGAGCTATAATTTTAAAAATGACAACTGCACACACAAGACTTGCATGGATATTGGTGTTCCATGGTATTCACTTAGGATAAGGAGGAGTCCTTATTTAGTACCACCCTTCCCAAAGGAAGCCCAACAGTAGTCTTCCTCCACAGTCAAGTCTTCCAGAGTACAAAAATAAAATATCTCTTTAAATACAACATCTAAAAACCATATATTATTTTTATTTTGTATATATGTATATACAAAATAATTTACATATACACACATATTTCTATATATGTATATTTTAACAAGTAACATACACATATATGCATGGATACACACACATATCTCAGTAGAATGTGGTTGAAAGCGAAGATTCCATGGTAGGTGCAATTCAGGAAATAAGGAAGTTTTTGTGAGATAGATTACACACTAATTTATATTTAATTTTATAGCATCAATTAATATCCTGATATCTTTTTCCACACCTTTAATTTCAGAATGGAAGCACTTGCACACACACACAAATGTCCATGAGAGAGAAAGGACAAAGAGTGCTCCAAAAAAAAAAAAAATCACTTAGACCCTCCTGAATGATAATTCCAAAGGCTGGAACTACTTTTTGCATAATACTACAGAGTTGCCAAAATCTTTTTTCTTTTTTCCTGCTTAAACACCTTCACTGTTATTTCAGACTATGATCTGTGAATGCCAAGTGTTTGCATTCCTCAGTGTGCACCAACACGTTTCTGTTCTTACGGATGTTTTACCCAGCAGGGGCCATTATAGCCCTCATCTCCAGATGGCAGACCAAATCAACAGAGCATATGGCATTTGGGAAAATAAAAGTGAATCGTTCTTTATTCTTTCTCCGTAACAAGCTTATTTCTGTCTCCTCTGGATTTTTACTTTGAGATGAAGCTTTCAGAAATCAAAAATTGGTTACTAATGAGTGAGTTCATGTACTCAAAAATATACAGAATAATTTGAATTAAAAAGTCATTCTGGGTCAAAATAAATCAATGACATTGTTTAGAAAAATGACTGCTATTTTACCTGTGTAGCCTCAGTGGGTTATTATCTAAGACTTTGAATGTATTTATACCGAAACAACAGAAAAGGGGAGTACTGGAAAATGTACAGTAAAATGAGCCTAGCCAAGGCAATAGCATTTTATGGACCAATCCATCATCAATATATTCATTCTTTCATCATCAGTCAAACCAAGACAGACAACTAGAATTTTTAATCTGTTAACTGTCTAGGTAATCTCATACTTGTGAACTCCATTTTGCTTAGGGAATAAACTACAAAATCTAATTGCTTGAGCAAGAAACATGTTATTTACTTCAAATCATAGACAAAAGTCTTTGCTCATGTTTTTGAATAAAGAAAAAAGTTTACTCCTGACCAGTCTCAGAATGCCATTTTTAGTTTTCTGCAGTTCACGCTGCTACTACAAGAGTATCTTATTTATGCCACTTTCAAACACAGTGACAAAATTATACTTGGTTCATTTGTTTGGTGCACGAAAATGAAGAGCAACTAATAGGCATAATTTCTATACAGGCAATTTAGCTTCGCTCACTCTGTTAGTTTTCTAGGGATTCCATAACAAAGTACTATGAACTAGGTAGTTTGAAATGATAAGAATTCATTATGAGGTCACATTTACAGGTTCCAGTAGACATGAATTTCGTAGAAACACTATTCAGTCCACCACACTAATTTACATGACCATACATCAGATTAACTGCCTTGATAGGACAGTCATAAAGAAAATAGCTAGTGTAATTAATATTAATAAAGTTTTACACACAACCGCCTCTAGACCTGAAATCTAAAATACATGAGAACATCTTCAGAAAGTAACAAAACAATGTTTTAACCCCCAATTTAATTAGACTTGTATATCAAATAACTATAGCTTTGATTTTAGAGAACGTCAGTGCATCATATATTCACTTGTTTTTGTCATTTAGTGTTATTAATATCAAAATGACCCATGGCGGCTGGGCACAGTGGCTCATGCCTGTAATCTCACCACTTTGGGAGGCTGAGACAGGCGGATCACCTGAGGTCAGGAGTTCAAGACAACAGCTGGCCAACGTGGTGAAACCCCATCTCTACTATAAATACAAAAATTAGTCAGGCATGGTGGTGGGCGCCTGTAATCTAGGCTACTCAGAAGGCTGAGGCAAGAGAATTGCTTGAACCCAGGAGGCGTAGGTTGCAGAGAGCCAAGATCGTGCCACTGACTCCAGCCTGGGCGACAGAGTGAGACTCTGCCTCAAAACAAACAAACAAACAGACAAACAAAAAAACATGGTTTTAAAACAAACCCAAATTCTTGGTCAGTTGTCTTATTCATTTTCCTTTTTATCTGGGAACAAACAAGATGTTGTGGTAACTAAGGACACACTGAAGGAGTTAGGAGTTAGTAAGTCATTTTTCTTTCAATAGATGTTTATTGAGTGCTCACCACAGGCCAAGCTGTGGCTTAGATATTGAAGACTGGTAAGCAAACAAAACAGACAAGTTCTTTGTCTTCATTAAATTGATTTTCTAGTGAAGAAAAGTGTAGACTTTACTGCTAGAAGCCAACTGACTGCTGATATTGACCTATCAGAAGTCAACAACATAGAACAGGCTGGTGAAAGGTGCAAATAATGAAATGACTCTTATTTTGAAGTTTGCTTAGGAGTAAAGGTGTTTACATCATACCACTCAGTTAAACAGTCCTGTTGCCTCTGTTGAATGTTTAAGAAGTCTTCCTTCCTCTCAATTCACCATCTTTTCATCATTGTCAACCTCTCTCACAACTACCATAACTAATCCTCTACTGATTCCCATTAATTTTATCTCCTAAGAAAGATTTCCTAAGTATCCCTGGTTCAACCACTTCTATGTCTTGACTACTTCTTCTCTATGTTCCAGTGCCACTATCCTGAAATCTGGCTGTGTTAATATAATAGCTTTTACAATTCTGTACTTCTATCCATTTGCCTTCAATATATTTTTGTCTTTACAATCTATCCAGAATAAATTTTTCATAAATGAAACTCCAGCCAAATCCTTCTCATATTTAAAATACTTAATGATTTACTATCATACTAGCATAGAAGAAAAATAATCTTAACACATCCTATACATTCTTATGTGAATTGTTACCAACTTATTTCTCATTTTTGCCTATGCCTCTCTAGTCTACCATGCTTCAGCTATAGTAGCCTTCAATCAGTTTCATAATACTCAATCGGTCACTTATGCCACAGGGCTGTTGGGCATATTCTCGCTGCCTGGATTATACATCCTTTTCCTCTTTGTCTAACTTATTATCATCATTATAAGTCTCAGACAGAGTTTTATTTTCTCAGAGAACACTTTTGACTCTTCTGACAATGATGCCTCTGTTAAAAATGGCATTTAATTAGTAATTGTTTATTAGCATTGTTTAAATAATGTTGGTTTCTCTAGCAAGACTATGACCTCCTTGAGAAAAAGGAAAAAGCCAGATTTCAGTCATGACTGTACTTGGCACAGAGCCAATTGTCCATTTTTGCTTTGGTCATCTGTGCTTGTGGAGTGTTACTCAAGAAATCTTTGCCCAGTCCAACGTCCTGGAGAGTTTCCCCAATTTTTTTGTAGTTTCATAGTTTGAAATCTTAGATTTAAGTCTTTAATCCATTTTGACTGGATTTTTGTATACGGTGAGAGTTAAGGGTTTAGTGTCATTCTTTTCCATATGGATATCCAGTTTTACCAGCAACATTTATTGAAGAGACAGTCCTTTCCCCAAAGTATGTTCTTGGCACTTTGGTCAAAAACGAGTTCACTGCAGACGTGTGGATTTATTTCTGGGTTCTGTATTCTGTTCCATTGGCCTGTGTTTCTGTTTTTATGCCAGTACCATAATATTTTGATTACTATAGCTCTGTAGTATAATTTGAAGTCAGATAATGTGATTCTTTCAGTATTGTTCTTTTTGCTCAGGATAGCTTTGGCTATTCTGGGTTTTTTGTGGTTCCATATCAAATTTGTGATTACTTCTTCTATTTTTGTAGAAAATGTCATTGGTATTTTGATAGGGATTGCACTGAATATGTAGATTGCTTTGGATACTATGGACATTTTAACAATATTGATTTGTCCAATCCATGTACACGGAATATCTCTCCAATTTTGTGTCTCCTCTTCAATTTTTTTCATCAATGTTTTATAGTTTTCATTGTACAGACCTTTTACTTCTTTGGTTAAGTTAATTTCTAGGTATTTAATTTTTTTATCCCTGTTTTAAATGGAATTCTTTCTTGATTTCTTTTTCAGTCTGTTTGCTGTTGGCATATAGAAATGCCACTGATTTTTGTATGTTGATTTTGTATCCTGGATTTGGATGCCCTTTATTTTTCTTGGCTGATAGCTCTAGCTAGTCCTGAAGTACTGTGTTGAATAACAGTGGTGAAAGTGAGCATCCTTGTCATGTTCCCTATCTTAGAGGGAAACCTTTCAATTTTTCTCCATTTAGAATGATACTAGCTATGTGTCTGTCACATATGGC
This sequence comes from Symphalangus syndactylus, assembly GCF_028878055.3. Lineage (NCBI taxonomy): Eukaryota > Metazoa > Chordata > Mammalia > Primates > Hylobatidae > Symphalangus > Symphalangus syndactylus. Next base: position 106,270,021 of record NC_072436.2, on the reverse strand, counting down.
TTTTATTATGTTGAGATATGTTCCTCTATACTCAGTTTTTCAGGATTTTTATCATGAAAGTATATTGAATTTTATCAAATGCCTTTTAAGCATCAATTGAAATGATAAATAGGGATTTGTACTTCCTTCCCTTGATATGATGTATCATATTGTTTGATTTGCATTTATAACCAACCCTTGGATGAACCCCACTAAGTCATAATGAATAATCTTTTTAATGTGTTGTTGAATTCAATTTGCCTGTATTTTGTTGAGTATTTTTGCATCAATATTTATCAGAGATATTTGCTGGTAGTTTCCTTATTTTGATGTGTCTTTGTCTGATTTTTGTATCAGGGTAATACTGGCCTCATAGAATGAGTTTGGAAGTATTCCTTCCTTAATTTTAGAATAGTTTGCATAGGATTGACATTAGATTTTCTTTAATGAATTTGGTAGAATTCAACAGGAAAACCAGTGGGTCCCAGGCTTATTATTGATGTTGGGAGATTTTGTGTTAAAGCTTCGATCTTGTTACTTTTTGATCTGTTCGGGTTTTGGATTTCTTCATGGTTCTCTCTTGGTAGGTTGTATGTATCTAGGAATTTATTCATTTCTTCTAGATTTCCCAATTTATTGTTGTACATTGCAGCCAATAATGATCCTTTCAATTTCTGTGGTATTTGTTGTAACATTCTCTTTTATATCTCTGATTTTATTTATTGAGAGCTTATCTCATTTTTTCTTTAGTTAATCTGATTAAGAATTTGTCAATTTTGTTTAACTTTTCAACAAACCAACTTTTTGTCTCCATCTTTTGTATTTTCTCTTCATTTCAATTTCATTTATTTCTTCTCTGATATTTATTATTTATTTTCTTATACTATTTTTGTTTTTGGTTTGCTCTTCTTTTCTATTTTTAAGATGCATCATTAGGTTCTTTATGTGAAGTTTTTCTAATTTTTGGTGTAGGTGCTTATAGCTATAAATTTCCCTCCAAGTACTGTTTTTGCTGTAACCCACAGATTTTGGTATGTCTTGTTTCCATTATCATTTCTTTCAATAAATTTTTTAATTTTCTTCTTAATTTCTTCATTGACCCACTGGTCATTCAGGAGGGTATTGTTTAATTTCCATGTGTCTGTATAGTTTTCCAAATTCCTCTTGTTATTGCTTTCTAGTTTTATTCCATTGTGATTGGAGAAGATGGCTGATACTATTACAATTTTTTTGGATATTTTAAGACTTGTTTTGTGACCTAACATATGGTCTATCATTGAGAATGATCCATGTGATCCATGAGCTGTTAGTGGTGCTGTTTAGGGTCAGGGGAGGGGTGGTGCAAGCACTCCCTTAGATTTCTCGGCTGGTGTATCAGTAAGCCACATGCCCAGGACTAGGACTTGCAGTCCTTATGGCCTAGACTGCCTTTCAAGTTTATTTAAAGGTCCAGAGCACTTCAGCCCATCATGCTGAGGCATTCAGAACTCAACTTCTGAATGCTGGGATGGGCGATTCCCCTTTGGCTTGGTGTGATCCGAATGTTCCCTTTGTGGTTGGGTGTCAGCTGAGTTCAGCCCAGTTTTGCTTTCTGCTGTGACAGGGCAGCACTGAGTTCAATGCAGTCTCACAATCACTGCACTCTTCCTTTCCCAGTTGCACAGATTTCTCTGTGTCATGCAGCTGCTATGGGGGGATGGAGGAGGAGTGGCATTGGCAATTCGAGACTGCCTTTCCTACTCTTTTCAGTGCCTCTTACAATGATATGAAGCTAAAACCAGATACTGTGAGTATCCACCTGATTTTTGGTTCTTATAAAGTAGTTTGGGTTTTTAAATGTGTAGACAGCTGTTAAATATGCTGTTACTGTGGTGGGGATAATCGGTTGCTCTGTTCCCCAGGCAGCATCTCATTTCTGATGCACGTAGATAACCGGATGCTATACTTCATATAAACTAATGGTATGTTCCAGACAAAATGACAATATTTTACACCTATATAACATCTTTCTTCTAATGAGCTCAATAATGATTCTGTGATCTATCTCTTTCTTGTAATAATTTGGAAGTATTTACATGTTTAATATATTTTTATTCAAATATCTTTCTACTGACGAGAAACTAGGTAGTATCAAAAGTAAGACGGAAAGTTTGTTTTTCAAATCAGTCACAGATAATAGGAAATAAGCTGAAAGAAATGGGTGAAGTTAATCAGCATACCTGTTGTGCTGTCTATGAAGGACAGGGCATAATAACAAATCAGTAAAACAGGAAAATATGAAAATGTTCCTAAGAGAAACAATATAAGTATTTCATTAGCGTTATATAAAACCATAGGATAAAGTATTTTATATAAAATATCATCATGTTCAATTATCTGTTTGAACCATTTAACCATGTATTGTCTTTTATATAAATCATTATTGAATTTCAATAATACCAATCTTCTTGCTGTGTATAATAATACATGTTATTGCTTACATCTTAATACTGAAGTTTTCTAGTTACAGATTTATCAAGTAGATTCTACAAATAATGTTTTTACATAGCATATTGATACAACTGCAAATACTAAGTATTTCCTTTTTTTTTTTGGTAATTCTCCAATTTTTTATTGCTTTAAAGTAACGATTCAATTCTTGGACGAAAGTACACAGAAAAGTCATTTTTATTTATGGCTGGTTATTTTTCCCCCAAAGAATATAATAAACAAGTATATTGGCCACTAGTTTTTCGACCTTATGTAAATCACTTAAATTTTTTTTGCCCTGTTTTCTGTTTATAAAATGGCCACAATTATAGTATTCTCGTCTTCCTCAGAGGAATACTGGATTTAATATCAAATATATAAAAGAAGATTGAACATATAAATAAGAAACACATAATCAAGGTACTAACAGTAATAATATTAGTAAAATATTTTTAATCATTTATGAATGATATTTAATAGGCCTTGCTTTTTGTTGGATGAATGTAGCTTGATGCCATGTGAATTCTCAGGTTCTTATTATCACTGATAGTATATAAAATGTATAAGTGGTGTAGAAAAGAAGAATAAAAAGAGACAGTGCCAATGTAGTTCAAAAGTTTGCCAAATTGTTGACTTTTGATTAATTAATTAAATTCTACTCATTGAAAATCTGTCAGGTCCAGCCACCTGCTATGCCTCAACCTTCAACAATTAGCCTGGCTGTTAAAAATAAAAAAGGTAGAGTAAAGGCACTACACATAAACTTAGTTAAAGATATAAGACAAACTACATTGAACATAAATAACATCTCTAATAGAACCATGAAATTGTAATAACTTCAAACCACAAAAAAATGTAGACTGTGTGCTCAATAGAGTATAAATTGGTTTCAATTGAAGAAGGATGATAATTACAACTGATCAATATTTTCCTAGAAATAAAGTAGCAAACACATGTCTCTTGAAAGGCTTTAACAATTATTTTTTGCTGTGATCAATAAAGTCTGAAGACATGTACAGAAGTTAAGCAAAGGTAGGAAGCATCTCTAAACTAATTCATCACACTCTACTAAACAAAATTGGAAATTGGGCCAAAGGATACAGTTCAGGAATATGCACATTATTTCTTCTAAACCAGAGTTCTGACCAGGAGAAATGATTTCAATGTGAGAAAAGGTAGAAAGAAGAAGGAGAACAAGTGTTAATTCTTAATTAAATACAGACTAATAAATTCCACATCACCAAGAAACCTATGAGGCTGCAGCATCACACTGAACCACACTGACCTCATGTAAAACATGAAAATGCCAAGGATAAAGGAATGATATAATGAAGAGGTGATATCCTAATTGAAATAATGTGAAGCCCAAGCTTATCACTTCTTTTACTTAACTCTGTATTCTTGACCCATTGTTTGCTGTCTGGGCTGAATAGCACCAATTCTAGTCAAAGAAGAAGAATGTACATGAAAGAACTAACATGAATATTATGCATAACAAGAGGATGAACATGCAGAAGAAAAATGAGGATTAAGATGAAAAGAAGTGGAAAAATGAAGAAAAGAAGGAGAAGAACAACAAGAAGAAAGGAGCAGGAGGAGGAGGAATAGGAGGAAGGGGAGGGGGAGGGGGAGAAGGAAAAGAAGAAGGAAGAGGAGAAGGAAGAAGAAGAAAAAGGAGGAGGAGGAGAAGGAGAAGAAGAAGGAGGAGGAGGAGAGGTAGAAGGAGAAGGAAAGAGGAAAAAGAAGAGGAAGGCAAGAAGGAGGAGGAGGAGAAAAAAAGAAGTTTTCGTTTAAGATGACGGCAATATAAAAGGCTAATGGCAGATAATAAAGGTAATGAATATTCATTTGAAGAGAGTTATTACATTCAAGGAAATTTGAAAATATCAAAGTGTTTGTAACAACAATTAAAACAACAACAGCAACAACAAAAACCCAGAATATGAAAATTGAGCTGGAGCAGCTCAGGAAAGAAAATAATGAATATTAAGCCATTATGCTTTCCCTATTTGTATATGCAACCTTATTTTAGATTTTGAAAATGTGTTGATATTACTCTTACATAAGAACATCTCTATAAGTCTATTCCCCACAATACTTGATTTGGGTGTGTATTTCTAAATCTGGATATTCTCAAGTATCCAATTGTGATTAGTAACCCTTTAGAACAATAGTGAAGTTTGAGGAAATATTTTTCAAAGTCAAGGCTAATGAACTGGTAATGGTGCCAAATGGCTTAATACACCACAATCAAGTAGTCTTTATTCTCGATATGAAAGATTCTCGGTATGATCTATCATACACAAACCAATAAATCTTATTCACCACATAAACAGCAGTAAAAAACAACAACCACATACTCATCTCAATAAATGCAGAAAAAGCTTTTGATACAATCCAACAACCCTTCATGATAAAAACCCTCATGAATGTAGGCATCAAAGAAACACTTCAAAATAATAAAAGCCATCTGTGACAAACCACAGTCAACATCATACTGAATGGGCAAAAGCTGGGAGCATTCCCACTGAGAACTGGAACAAGACAAGAATTCCCACTGTCACCACCCTGATTCAACATAGTACTGGAAGTCCTAGCCAGAGCAATCAAGGAATGGAAATAAATAAAGGCATCCAAATAGGAAAAGAAAAGATCAAACTTTTTTCACTGACAATATAATTCTATACTTAGAAAACCCAAAGAACTCTGTCAAAAGTCTCCTAGAACTGTTCAAGGACTTCAGTAAAGTTTCAGGATGCAAAATCAATATGCGAATATCAGTGGCATTTTCATATGCCAATAATGTTCAAGTTGAGAGCCAAATCAAGAAACAATCCAATTTACAATAGTGACAATAAATGACCTAGGAATACATCTGATATGGTTAGGCTTTGTGTCCCCACCCAAATCTCATTTTGAATTGTAATCCCATAATCTTCACATGTCATGGGAGGAACCCGATGGGAGGTAATTGAATCATGAGGATAGTTTCCCCCATGATGTTATCATGATAGTGAAGGAGTTCTCACGAGATCTGATGTTTTATAATCATCTGGCAATTCACCTGCTGGCACTAATTCACTCTCCTGCTGCCCTGTGAAGAGTTGCCTTCACTGTTATTGTAAGTTTCCTGAGGCCTTCCCAGCCATGCAGAACTGTGAGTCAATTAAAGCTCTTTCCTTTATAAATTACCCAGTTTTGGGCAGTTATTTATAGCAGCGTGAGAACAGACTAATACAACATCTAACGAAGGACATGAAAAATCTCCACAAGAACTACAAAACACTGCTGAAAAATATCATGAATGACACAAACAAATGGGAAAACATTTCACACTCATGAATTGGAAGAACTAATCTCATTAAAATGTTCATATGGCTCTAAGTAATCCAAAGATTCAGTGCTGTTCCTATCAAACTACCAATGTCATTTTTTCATAGAATTAGAAAAAACGATTTTAAAATTCATATGGGACAAAAAAAAAAAAGAGCCTGAACAGACAAAGCAATCCTAAACAAAAAGAACAAACCTGGAAGCATCATATTACCTAACTTCAAACTATACTACAAGACTGCAGTAACCAAAACAGCACAATACTGGTACAGAAACAGACACATAGAACAATGGAACAGAATAGAGAATCCAGAAAGAAAGCAGCATATCTACACTACCTGATCTTCAAGAAAGTCAATAAGTAAAGCAATGTGGAGAGAAATTTCTATTCAATAAATGGTTCTGGGATAACTGACTATCTGTAAGTAGAAGAAAGAAACTGTACCTCTATCTATCACCATATACAAAAATTAACTGAAAAAGGATGAAAGTCTTCTTATCCACTGAGAACTCCATCTATAAAAATCCTAAAAGAAAACCCAGAAAATACCCTTCTCAACATTAGTCTGGGCAAAGAATTTAGAAGCAAGCCTTCACGAGCAACTGCAATTAAAAAAAAAAAAGACAAGTGGGGCATAATTAAATGAAAGAGCTTCTTCACAGCAATAGAAATTGTCAGTAGAGGAAACACAACCTACAGAATGAGAGGAAATATTTCCAAACCATGATTTGATAACAGCCTAATATCTAGAATTTATAAACAATTTAAATCAACAAGCAATAAATGACCCCATTAAAAAGTGGGCAAAGGACAAGTATAGATGCTTCTCAAAAAAAAGACACGCAATAAAAATATTTTTTAAATGATTCTTACTATTATTCACCAGATAAATGTAAATAAAAACCACAATTACATACCATTGCACACTAGTCAGGATGATTATTATTAAAAAGTCAAAAAATACCAGATATTGGCAGGGCTATGGAGAAAAGTGAATACTTATATACTGTTGGTGGAAGTGTAAATTAGTGCAGCCACTGTGGAATGTAGTTTGTAGATTTAGGAAAGAACTAAAAATAGTACTACCTTTTGACCCAGCAATCTCATTGCTTGCTGTATAACCAAAGAAGAAGAGATCATTCTACCAAAAAGACACATGCACCTGTATGTTCACCACAGTATTCACAATAACAAAGATATGGATCAACCTAGGTAACTATCAACAATGGATTGGATAAAGAAAGTGTGGTACACATACACACAGTACACATATACACTGTGTAGCCATAAAAAAGAATTAAATATTTCCTTTGTAGCAACATAAATGTACCTGGAGCTTATTATCCTAAACTAGCTATCGCAGAAACTGAAACCCAAATACCACGTGTTCTCACTTATAAGTGGTAGCTAAACATTGGGTACATGTTGATGTAAAGATGGCAACAATAGAAGCTAAGGGCTACAAGAGCAGGGATCAAGGGATCAAGTGTTAAAAAAAAATACCTATGGGGTACTATGCTCCCTACTTGAGTGATGGGTTTAATCACATCCCAAACCTCAGCATCACACAATATACCCTTGTAGCAAATCTGCATATGTACCTTCTGAATCTAAAGTAAAAGTTGAAAAAATTATGTAGCTATTCAATCCTAAATAAAGGCAAGCACAACTCCCCAATCTTTAAGTGTGGGCTGCATTTAGTGCTTTTTTTGAGTACAGTTTGAGAAGAGAGGAAAAAAAGGGTAACTCTGAGAAACTTTACAGTGGAGAGATCTGATAAACAAAACTTTAGCCAAATGACCAAGATCAATATTAACAGTTTTAAATGATGTTAATAGTATGTACTTATGGCATGATTTGATGAAAATGGTACTTTACCTCTCTACTCTTCCTCTCCAAAACCCATGAGAAATCATGAGAAAAATATTAAACAAATACCACCAGGGAGGCATTCTACCTAATAGCTGACTAGTATGTAATAACTTACATAACAACAACAACAACAAACTACAGGCCAATATCACTGATGAAGATAGATTCAAAAATCATCAAAAAATACTAGCAAACCAAATTCATTTAAAAAGATCACTCTCTATGATCAAGTTGGAATCATCCCAGGATGCAAGGATGGTTCAACATAGGCAAATCAATAAACTTGATACATATTAACAAAACCAGTAACAAAACCATAGATAAATTCAATAGATACTGAAAAAGCATTTAATATAATTCAACATAACTTTATCAGGAAAACCCTTAACACACTGGGTAGAAGAAACATTTCTCAAAGTGATAAAGCCTGTATATGACAAACCTATGGCTAACATCATATTCAATAGAAAAAATTTTAAAGCCTTTCCTCTAAAATATAAAACAAGACAAGGGTGTCCTGTGTTATTTTATTCAAGATAATACTAGAAATCTTGGCCAGGGCAATTAGATAAGTGAAAAAAATAAAGAACATACAAGTTGGAAAGAAAGATTTCAAATTAGCCTTGTTTTCATGTAACATGATGTTATATTTAGAAAAACCTGAAGACTTCACCAAAAAAAACTTTTAGGACTGATAAAGGAATTTAGTAAAATTGCGGGACACAAAATCAACATACCTAAATTGGTAGAATTTATATACATCAACAGGGAGAAATCTGAGAAATAAATATAAAAAGCAATCCCATTTACAATAGCTACAAAATATAAAATACGTAGGAATTAATTTAACCAAAGAAGTGAAAGATCTATGCAAATAATACTATAAAATACCTATGTAAGAAATTAACGAGGACACAAAAAATGAAAAGATATTCCATGCTCATGGATTGGAAGAATTAACATTGTTGCATTGACAATTCTACCAAAAGCAATTTACAGACTCAATGCAACCTCGAAAGCATGGGCAACCAAAGCAAAAATAGACAAATGGGATTACTTTGAGCTAAAAAGCCCAGCAAAGGAAACAATTAACAAAGTGAAGAGACAACCCACGGAATGGGAGAAAATATTTGCAAATTACCCATCTGACAAGGGATTGGTAACTAGAATATATGAGTTCAAATAACTCCATAGCAAATCATCATCATCATCATCATCTGGCTAAAAAATTGGCAAACAGTCTGAATAGACTTTTTTAGAAAAACTTTTGTTTTAGGTTTGGGAGTACAAGTGAAGGTTTATTACATAGGTAGACATGTGTCATGGGGTTTTGTTGTACATACTATTTCAATACCCAGGTATTAAGCCCAGTACCCAATAGTTATCTTTTCTGCTCTTCTCCCTCCTCCTACCTTCCCCCTTTAAGTAGACACCAGTGTCTGTTGTTTCCCTCTTTGTGCTCATAAGTTTTTATCATTTTGTTCCCACTTATAAGTGAGAACATGCAGTATTTGGTTTTTCTGTTCCTGCATTAGTTTGCTAAGGATAAGACCCTCCACTTTCCCATAAAAGCTTGGAGTTAAAAAGAATGATCTCATTCTTTTTTATGGCTGCATAGTATTCCATGGTGTATATGAATTAAATTTTCTTTATCCAATCTGTCATTAATGGGCATTTAGGTTGATTGCATGTCCTTGTTATTGTGAATAGGGTTACAATGAATATTTGCATCATGTGTCTTTACGTTAGACATACAAATATATGAAAAATGTTCAACATCACTAATCATCAGAGAAATAAAAATCAAAACCACAATGAGATATCATCTCACCTCACTTAAAATGACTTTTATTGAAAAGAAAGGGAATGACAAATACTGGTGAGGATGGTGAGAAAGGGAACCTGTCTTCCACTGTTGGTGGGAATGTACATTTGTTCAGCCACTATTGAAAACTCTATGGAGGTTCCTCAAAAAACTAAAAATAGAATCACCATAAAATTCAGCAATTCCATGACGGGGTATCTACCCAAAAGAAGGATAACTAATACATCAGAAAGATATCTGCATTCCTGTGTTTATTGTTGTGCTTTTTGCAATAGCCAAAATACAGAATCTACCTCAGTGCCCATCAGGATAAATGAATGGATTAATAAAATACGGCATATATACACAATAGAATATTATTCAGTCATAAAAGGAATAAAATCCTGTCATTTGCAGCAATATGGATGAAACTGGAGGTCACTATGTTACCTAAAATAAACCAAGCACAAAAAGACAAATATGGCATGTGTTCACTCATATATGAGAGCTAACATAATGAATCTCATAAAGATAGAGTAGATTGGTGGTTACCAGAGGCCAGGAAGGATTGGTGGGGGAAGATGAAGAGAGGTTAATTAATGAGTGCAAATACGCTGTTTCATAGCAGAAATAAAACCTAGTGTTTGATAAATCAGTAGGCTGACTATAGTTATAATAACCAATTGTATATTCAGAAAATCTTGAAACGAGTAATTGGAATATTTCTAGCATGAAGAAAAGAGAAAATATAAAGTGATGGATATTATAATTATACTTATTTGATGTTCACAAATTATACTAATGTATTAAATGATCACATATACCACAAAATATATACATCTATTTTGTATCAAATTTTAACAACAACAAAAAAATAAGTGGTCTCCTGCTTGTGAGGTCCCAACTGGTGCTTTGCAGTTGTCACTATTAAAGGGCCTTTGTACTTAACATGGAGGTTTAAAAGTAGCAAAGCATTCGACTGTAATGTATAGGTCCCAGATTTCTGTGTGGAGGCCTAACTAAGTAAAATTATAATAAATGGGCATATGGTTGTAACATGCGCATCATGCTCATAAAACTTTAACTAACTTATGTATACCCATGTAGAAAATGGAAGAAATATGTAAAAATAACAAAAGTTGCATTATTGTTGTGGGACTAAAAGTAACTTTCAAAATTTCTTTAAAAGAAAGAAATCATGTAAAAAAGAAAAAAAGGCATTAAGTACAAACTAAGGAAATCTGAATAACCTATGGACTTCAGTTAATAATAGTGTATGAATACTGATTCATTAATTGTAACAAATGTACCAAACTAATGTAAGAGCCATAGTAGAGGAAACAACATAGAGGTACGTGGGAACTCTGTATTATCAGTTCAATTCGTTTGTAAGCCTAAAACTAATGTGAAAAATAAAATCTTAAAATTGTCAGAGAATCCTGGTTTCCAACCAGAAAGCTTGGAGTTCAAATTTTATTTCCTGACCATCCAATTCTGTTTCAGTGTCACTGTCAGTTATCAGCCTCCCAGAGGTGCCAGGAAAATAAGCATAGGGTGCTGGAATCACTGACAACCAGGTGTTCAGACTCAAAGCCAAGAACGCAAATTGGGCACTCAGCAGATGTGTCTGGTTTGGCCATAAGCATTTTTGGCAGATTCTAATGAAAGATCTGGGAAAATGTGTTGGGCATGAAACAATGTAATTTGACTCTCTAAAGTTTCCGTGCCAGCAATAAGCTGTCCATTGTGGCAATTTTAATACAGGATGTGTTCCAGGTTTTGTCCATTTCTATTTCTATTTTGGCTATTTATCATCTCTCATATTTATGAAAAGCAATGTACAAGCAAGATAATTTTTTTGTGTGGCCTAGATGTACCAATCCAACAGCATGGGACTAACTCAGCATGGGTTAGTTTAATTCTATGGGGTTGGCCATGCATTAAGAAAGATTGTTTTTCAATCTTAGGCTTTGAAAGACACTGAAAATACAGGTGTGAATAGAGCAGAAAATTAAGGGAGGTAGGTTGGCTTTATTCAAATGGCTAGAAATGCAATGCAGGCATGCTTGGAAAAGGTGCATCAAGGTAAATATATTTTAATTTTCCAGACTTACAATATATATTAATACTACAGGCAATTTATGTTGACATATATATAGTCCCAGAATAAAAATAATTTCAGATGCAATAATGATAATAATAAATATTCGGATGATTTTAGTAAAACGATGCACTTGAATGATAATGAACCTTCGGGTTATTAATATGTAATCAGAAATAATCAGAAGGGAAATCTGTAATGAAAGCTACACATATTAAAGACAAATGCACCTTTTGTTGATAGATGAGGACAAGGATAAAGACAATTCCTCGATCATAGATTATTTGTATCACAATTGGAGATAAGGACTACAATTAAGAATAGAAGCTTGATTGAACTCATAATCATGGAATTTTTAAAAACATAAAAGTATATTTATTTTTTATCTTCCATAGGAACCAATTCCAAGTACATCAGAAATGCTCAGTACAAGAGAAAGGAATGATGAAATATTGTTAGACTCCTTTGTTTGTGCATATGTGTTTGTGGATGATTTGGAATGAGTCCTTAGTGATTTTACCAAAATAATCTTCTCTGGGCTTGTCAGTAGAAAACATCAGAATATCTGTGAGTTATAGGAGATTCAATAATCATCATCGGTTAATTAGTTATGTGTTTTCTGACTTTATGTCGAGAGAAATATTTCCTTTTAAAGGCCCATACTATTACTATCATTTATAAAGGTGGTTGATCTTGGTTTAAACATTAAACATTCAATAATTTGTGCTTACTGGCATATTTTTTCAGTATTATTGCAATTTTCCATCTTCAAATTCAAGACTACGTTGAGGTAAGTGAGGCATTGGATACAAATTTACAGGGATATGAAAAAAACTTCAATAATCCAGATAAATACAATTTTACTCCAATACTTTAAAATGTTCAGATACAAACATTTTAAATAAAGACAGCCCTATGCCAAGATGTACTGAAGCTTGAAGTGAAAGAAAAGATGTTCTCATGTATATGTTATACGAGTTTCCTGGCTTTAATGAAAGCATGCTCATAAATAATATTTTCAAAATCTATACTTGGAAAAAAAATTAAAAACAAAAAATTAAAAAGAATTAGAGTAAATAAAATATTTCACCTTAAAATAATATGAGTTCTAATACACCTAATTTTTAATTTTTGAACACTTTTAAGCTACATTAATGTTATGGAAAAATATAAAAATTAAAAAATATAAGCTGGGTTCAGTGGCTCATTCCTGCAATCTTAGCACTTTGGGAGACTGAGGCAGGAAGATTGCTTGAAGCAAGGATTTTGAGACCAAACTAAGCAATAGAGTGAGACCCTTTCTCTACAAAAAAAAAAAAAAAATTTTAATTAGCTGGGTGTGGTGGCACTAGTCCTATTTATTTATTTATTTATTTATTTATTTATTTATTTATTTTGAGACGGAGTCTCGCTTTTTCACCCAGGCTGGAGTGCAGTGGCTCAATCTCGGCTCACTGCAAGCTCTGCCTCCCGGGTTCATGCCATTCTCCTGCCTCAACCTCTCCGAGTAGCTGGGACTACAGGCACTCGCCACCACGCCTGGCTAATTTTTTGTATTGTTAGTAGAGACGGGGTTTCACCATGGTCTCGATCTCCTGACCTCGTGATCCGCCCGCCTCGGCCTCCCAAAGTGCTGGGATTACAGGAGTGAGCCCCCGCGCCTGGCTAGTCCCACTTATTTAGGAGGCTGAGGTGGTAGGATTGCTTGAGCCCAAAAGTTTGAGGCTTCAGTGAGCTATCAACACAGCACTGCACTCCAGCCTGGGTGACAAAGCAAGGCCACCTCTTAAAAACAAAATAAAAGAAAAAAGAAAAAGAAACATGTAACACGTACCCGATGAATAAATATATCTTCTCTGTTCCCACAAAATTAAAAATTAAAAAGTATGAAGACACGTATACAGGGGCACAGTTTTTCTTTTTCCTTTTTGCCCTATCTTATGCTACCGAACATTTTTCTAATTTCCTCAAGATTCACCATGGCGTGGTAATGTCAGATCCTATCTTTATTTTTTTATATTTTATTCATCATATTTTTTCTCTCATTAAATTTGATTTTTAAAGTGTTTCACTCAAATATGATGTATCTGAAATATTTTCTTGGATTTCTCAAGTTTGGTGCCCAATACAAGTGTCTCACTCTCCTCAAACTAACCCTAGCATTGTGTTGGATGAACGATTTATCTTTCTATCATTCGATATCCTCAGGCACTGTAAAGATTGGTACTTTTAACAAGTGGCTTTCTTTCAAAGAGAGCACAGCTTTTGTTTACCTTAACAAGAACCAAAGAAACTCTGAGCTGCAACTTTAGAGAAGTAGTAGTTCATTTGAGGAAAAGAGTCTAACTTGTACCGTAAGATTTTTAAAAAACCTTGTCCTGTTATAATAAATAATAATTTGGACTAAATTTTTAAAAAGTGAAAAATAATTTCTATCACTTTGAAGAAGATGTCTTTTGGTTCCTAATCTTAGGATAACCTATTTTCCTGTCTCATCTTCTGTGTATATCTTTGCCAGTTTTAATGAGGGATGTTAGCTTCTGAAGTCAGGTCTCTGTCTACTATTGTTTTAATTATTTCTGTCCCTGGCTATTGCCTCAAGAAATAAATTCAAACTTTCTGGGTAAAAATTATACATGAAATTAAAAAAAAAACTAAAAGGATTACTTAACTCTTTCCTGCTTTTTTTTCCCAAAATTTATGAGGTGGTTTTTTCTTCCTGCTACTAAATAATTCCTAAGAGCAGAGAAAGCAAGTTATGTTGGAGCAGATTTCATTTGTTTAGAGAAAGCCAACAGAATGCCCTATTAGTCACTCAAATGTAGGATATAAATGGAATAGTTATTTTTGTGGAAGCCCAGGTAATAAAGTAATTAGTCTAAATTAGCAAATATATCAGACCTAATATTCTACATTATAATGTCTAATTGTTAGGAAAAAAATCTTCCTAGTTTTGAAGACATCTTGAACATCCTTTTAGTGAATTTTTGATTTTCACCTCCTACATGAAAACAAGTATGAGAGAGAGACAGAGCGAGTGCTCAAGTGCTGGAGAGAACTAGGAAGTCAAAAAGAGGAGGGAGGGGAGAGGGAAGAAGAAAGAGGGAAAATGGAAGGCAGCCTGGAATGGCTGAGTGGAAAGATTGCAAATATAATCAAAACTTAGAGTTGGGGAACTAGTGTTGAGCATAAGAACAGCAGGTATTGGAAATAAAACAGCTTCAAGTTTAGATTTGAGATTACATTATTTCTCTTTTTTGACCTCTGAGAGTTTTCTGCCTTGCTTTTTGTAGGGTAGCTGCTACTAATCTGCTGTGTAAATGAACTCTATTTGTTCAGTTGATATTGTGTCATTGTAAATGCATAAAATTGAATGATAGTGCTTTGGTGAACCTGGGTAGTTTTTTTTTTCCATGTAAACCATACACTAAAGTGCACACCCTGTTCAATCAATATTGTACATTATTAAATTTAGAAAGACACATCTGTTTTCCAGGCTAGTCAAATAAGTAAATATATTCTATGTCATTTTTTGGTATAAATTTATGAGGTACAAGTGCAATTTTGTTACATGCAGAGATTGCCTAGTGGTGAAGTCAGGGCTTTTAGAATATCCATCACCTAAATAATGTACATTGTATCCATTAAGTGATTTTTGTCATCATTTACTCCCCTTCATTTGTTACCTATAATTGGATATATAGAGAGAAAGAAGGGAGAGATTTTTTTGTAAGAAACTGGCTCATATTAATAAAGATGCTGAAAAGTCCCAAGACCTGTCTTTGGCAGTCCCAGGAGAGCCAATGCTGTAGTGCAACTCTGATTCTGAAGGCTCTAATTATGTAAATTTGAGTTCAAAAGCTAGCAGGCTCAAGACCGAGAAAGAGCTGATGTTTCCATTTGACTCTGAAGGCAAGAAAAAAACCTGTATCCTGGCTCAAAGCAGTCAGGCAGAAGTTCCGTTTTACTCTTAGGAAGATCAGCCTTTTTGTTCTATTCTGATCTTCAACTGATTGGATGGGACCTACTCATTAGAGAGTACTGTCTGCTTTACTATCTACTTATTCCAGTGTTATTCTCATCCAGAAAAACCCTAACAGGCACATCCAGAATAACATTTGATCACATATCTAGGCACCAAGTGGCCCAAACTAGTTGTCATATGAAAATAACCATCACAACTTCTGACACCAAAAACTACAAGATAATAAATTTGTATTATGTTAAACCACAGTGTTTGTGGTAATTTGTTACCGCAAGAATAGGTAATTAAGAAACAGTCTTAGCAAAAAAATGCATACTCAATAGGCGAGAATGGAAGAGAAGACCCCTTAGTGATTCTCTATATTCCACAGAATATTTCTTGTTTCATTTCTAATTGACTTTATTTGCATCTTCTCTCTTCTATTCTTGGCTAATCTCACTAATGGTCCATCAATTTTATTTATCTATTAAAAGAATCAGCTTTTGATTTCATGTATCTTTTGTAGTTTTTTGTTTCAATTTAATTTAGTTCTGTTCTGATGTTCGTTATTTTCTTCTGCTGGGTTTTGGTTTGGATTATTCTTGTTTCTCCAGTACCATGAAGCATGACATTAAATTGTCTATTTGTGCTCTTTCAAACTTTTTGATGTAGGCATTTAATGCTATGAACTTTCCTCTTAGCACTGCTTTTGCTATATGTCAGAGGTTTCGATAGGTTGTGTCACTATTATCATTTAGTTCAAAGAATTTTTTTTTTTTTTTGAGATAGAGTCTCGCTCTGTCCCCAGGCTGGAGTGCAGTGGCACGATCTCCTCTCACTGCAAGCTCCGCCTCCTGGGTTCACGTCATTCTCCTGCCTCAGCCTCCCAAGTAGCTGGGACTAAAGGCCCCGCTACCGCGCCCAGCTAATTTTTTGCATTTTTAGTAGAGACAGGGTTTCATCGTGTTAGCCAGGATGGTCTCAATCTCCTGACCTTGCTATCCGCCCGCGTCGGCGTCCCAAAGTGCTGGGATTACAGGCGTGAGCCAGTGCACCCAGCCAGTTCAAATAATTTTTTAACTCCCATCTTGATTTCACTGTTGACCCAATGATCGTTGAGGAGCAGGTTATTTAATCTCTATGTATTTGTATGGCTTTGAGGGTTCCTTTCAGAGTTGTTTTCCAATTTTATTACACTGTGGTCTGAGAGATTACTTGATAAAATTTCAATTTTCTTAAATTTACAGAGACTTAATTGTGGCCTATTATGTGGTCTATCTTGTAGAATTTTTCATGTGCTGATGAACAGAATGTATATTCTGCAGTTGTTGGGTAGAATGTTCTGTAAATATCTGTTAAGTGCATTTGTTGTAGGGTATAGTTTAAGTCCATTGTTTCTTTGTTGACTTTCTGTCTTGGTCACCTGTCTAGTGCTGTCAGTGGAGTGTCAAAGTTCTTCAATATCATTGTGTCACTGTCAATCTCATTTCTTAGGTATAGTAGTAATTGTTTTTATAAATTTGGGAGCTCCAGTGTTAGGTGCATGTATATGTAGAATTGTGATATTTTCCTGTTGGATTAGTTCTTTTATCATTAATGTCCCTCTTTGTCTTTTTAAATTGCTGTTGCTTTAATGTTTGTTTTGTCTGCTAGAAGAATAGCTACTCCTGCTTGCTTTGGGTGTCCATTTGCATGGAATATCTTTTTTCACCCCTTCACCTTAAGTTTGTGTGAGTACTTATGTGTTAGGTGAGTCTACTGAAGATAGCAGAAACTTGGTTGGTGATTTCTTATACATTCTGTCTTTCTGCACCTTTTAGGTGGAGCATTTAGGTCATGTGTATTTCATGTTCGTAAGGAGATGTGAGGTGCTATTCTATTCACTGTGGTATTTGTTGCCTGAATAAGTTGTTTTTTTTTTCATTGTATTATATATGTCCTGGGAGATTTATGCTTTAAAGAGGTTTTAACCTGGTGTATTTTGAGGATTTGTTTTAAAGTATAGAACTCCTTTTAGCTGTTCTTGTAGTGCTGGCTTGGTAGTGGCAAATTCTCTCAGCATTTGTTTGTCTGGAAAAGACTGTATCTTTCCTTTATTTATGAATCTTAGTTTCACTAGATACAAAATTCTTAGCTGACAATTGTTTTGTTTAAGAAGGGTAAAAATAGATCCCCAGTCTCCTACCTTGTAAGGTTTCTGTTGAGAAATCTGCTGTTAATCTGATAAGTTTTCCTTTATAGGTTACCTGATGCTTTTGCTTCACAGCCCTTAAGATTCCTTCCTCTTCATCTTGATTTTAGATAACTTGATGACTATGTGCCTAGGTGATGATCTGTTTGCAATAAATTTCCCAAGTGTTCTTTGAGCTTCTTGTATTTGGATGTCCAGATCTGTAGCAAGGCTGGGGAAGTTTTTTTTCATTTATTCCCTCAAACATGTTTTCCAAATTTTCAGATTTCTCTTCTTCCTCAGGAATACCAATTATTATTAGATTTGGACAGTTAACATATGTCCAACCTTCTTGGAGGCTTTGTTCAATATAAAAAGTTTTTTTTTCTTTGTCTTTAATGGATTGGGTTAATTCAAAAGCCTTGTCTTTGAACTCTGAAGTTCTTTCTTTTGCTTGTTCAATTCCACTGCTGAAATTTTCCAATGCAATTTGTATTTCTCTAAGCGGGACCTTGATTTCCAGAAGTTCTGATTGTTGTTTGCTTATACTATCTATTTCACTGAAGAATTTTTCTGTCATATCCTGTATCGTGTTTTTGGTTTCTTTATGTTGGACTTCACTTATCTCTGGTGCCTCCTTGATTAGCTTAAGAATCGACCTAATGAATTCTTTTTCTGGCAATTAAGATATTTCATCTTTGTTGGATCCATTGCAGTGAACCTGTATGATCTTTTGGGGGTGTTAAAAAACCTAGTTTTGTCATATTATCAGAATTGTTTTCCTGGTTTATACTCATTTGAGTAGACTGTCAGAAGGAAGATCTGGGATTCAAGTGTTGCTGTTCAGATTCTTTTGTCCCACAGGGTGCTCCCTTGATGTAGTGTTCTCCCTCTTTTCCTAGGAATGGGGCTTCCTGAGAGCCAAACTGTAGTTATTGTTTTTATCTTCTGGGTCTAGCCACCCAGCAGAGCTACTGAGCTTCAGGCTGGTACTAGGGAGTGTCTGCAAAGCATCCTATGATGTGATCCATCTTCAGTTTTTGCAGCCATGGATACCTGCACCTGCTCTGGTGGAGGCAGCAGAAGAGTGAAGTGGATTCTGTGTCTTGGTTGTGTTTTTGTTTTAGGGCACTGATTTTGTGTTGTTTGGCCTCCATCCAAGAGGTGGCACTTTCAAGAGTGTATCAGCTGCAGTCCTATAGGGAGGATGCAAACTTGCCCTAGAGACATCTGGTTAAGTATTTGGGTTTCTCAGGGGTAGGCAGGGCCATAGAGCTCCCAACAGATTATGATCTTTGTCTTTGGTTACCAGGGTCGGTAGAGAAAGACCACTAGTTGAGGGCAGGGACAGGCTTGCCTGAGCTTAGCCTCTTCTTGAGTGGGGCTTGCTGCGGCTGTGTGGGGAATGGGGATGTGGTTCCCAGTCCAATGTAGTTGTATTCCCAGGGGGATTATGGCTGCCTCTGTTGAGTCATGCAGGTAACCAGGGAAGTGGGGGAAAACTGGCAGTCACAGGCCTAACCCCACTCCCATGCAGCCTGCAGTCCTAAAGGCCAGAATCATTCCCACCGTGTCCCCCCAACAGCACCAACTCTATTTCCAGGCAGCTGATGGCCAGGGCTGAGAACCTGCTCCAGACCACCAGCTTCCGCACTGAGAAAGCAAGCAGACTCACAGGGAGCCTGCATCACAGGGAGCCTGCAGCAGTGATCCATTTCCTTCAAAGGGTGGGTGCATTTTCTCAGCTTTCCTGGTATGTTCCTGTGATAATTCTTGAAGCAGAAGTTCACAACGTGAGTTTCCACATGCTGCTCTGTCCATTCGAATACGAGCTGCAAACTAGTCCTGCATCTTATCCAAGAGTTTCTTAAATTGTGTTAAGCATACAACTTTGTTTGTTAGTTCTCTGTTGGAGTCTGGAGCTTTTATCAACTTTTCAAATTGGTGAGATTCAGTGGCGTCTTGATAACCAGTGGCTCTCTAGAAAACAACAATAACAACAAAATGCCTGATTGGCTGCTTTTGTCGATATCCGTGGTATATATAGTCCTGTGTTGACTGATTTCAAGCTACCAAATATTTATAAAGCCTTCATAAAATTTCTGAATATTTAATAATTGGCTCTTGTGAGGTAGTCAGTTCTGGCTACAACCCAATGTCAGGTAAGAATGGGGAAAAAAGGCACTATGGAATTGCCCGTGATTATCTGCATATAATTTAGATCTTGTGTATCAATTGCCCTTTAAAATCTTCCTATTAACGTATTCAAATATTTTAAGCTCAATTTATCCCAAACTAAATTTATAATGTTTCTCCTCATATTACTGACAGTTCTAATTTATAAAACCTTACATAATACCATCAATAGCTTTTGACTGCAAAATAATAAATGCCCAGTTTACTGTAGTGGGTTGGATAGTGTCTCCACTCCCAAAATTCATATCCATTTAGAAACTCAAAATAAGACCTTATTAGAAAATAGCATCTTTGCAAATGTGCTTTGTTAAGGATTTTGAGATGAAATCATCTTGGATTTAGGGTGAGCCCCAAATTCCTTGACTGGTGACTGTATTAGAGAGGAAGAGGACACAGAGACACATGATGGGGAAAGGCTTGTGAAATGGAAGCAGAAACCAGAGTTATGCTGCCATAAGCCAAGGAATACCTGGAGCCACTAGAAGCTAGAAAAGACCAGAGGAGGTTCCTCCCTAGAGTCTTTGGAGGAACTGTGATCCTGATGAACCTGGATTTTGTATTTGTGGCCCCCAGAACTGTGAGAGAACACACTTCTATTGTTTTAGGCTACCCAGTTTGTCAGTTTGTGATAAGTTGCTATGGCGGCCCCAGGAAACCCAAACTCTTACCATGGCATGAAAATGTCTTCATGGCCTAACCACTGTTTATTGCCACAGGCTCATTTTATGATCCATATCCTATTTTCCAGAACCTCTAAACTACTTACGGATCCCTAAATATATCATGCATGTTTTACTTCCAGTTGTTTGTTCCCTTTGCCCATTCCCTCTGGAAGATGTCAGCAGCTCTTCTTTGTCTGGCCATTTCCTCCCTCAGTAGTAGTTTAATGTTACCTTCTCTGGAAAGTCCTTGTGAACCCTTTAAAGATACATGAGGTTACAATGGATTCTTAGAGTATCTCGTGTCTATCTTATCACAACACAATATTATAATTGCCTGTTTACTCTTATTGTCCTCTAGACTGATTGGCTCTGTAGAACAAAGACTGTGCCTTTAACATCATTCTAATTTCTGTGACTATCACAATGAAAGTCATCTAGAGATGACGCTATAAATATTTGTTAAATGAATTGATGACACAGAAAGATGATGCACACACACACACACACACACACACACAAAACTGCCAGGGAAGAAACTTACGTTGAAAAGTAACAGTGCGTTGATAACTTCAAGTGAAGGCAAGCTTTAAATGTATAAACACATCATAGTATGTCCAGATGAATGTGATCATATATATAAGAGCAAAAAAAAAAAAAACTACTTTATAAAAAAAAAAAAACTATTCCACCCAATAGAGGAAATGGGTGGAAAAGCTGAAAATGCAAATTTCAGGTAATTTCAACAGGTATCAAATAGTATATGCAGGAACAATATTCACTCAGTGGTTTTCAGTGTCACAATGGTATCAATGGATAGTCATTGGAATTATTAAAAAGCTATTGTAAGAATATATTCTATAATTATAAAAATCATTCCAAAATCTGATGAACTTACTTGTGAAGTAATGTACATACTCCCGCAGGGGGACAAAGTTTGGGATAAATAACCTTAAGGATATTTATGTAAGTGCTGTACAGCAAGAGATTGGATTAGAAGAAAAATCAGTAATTTTACTCTAATTTTCATCAAGGGACACAAGCAAATACATTATTGATTCCTATACTCAGCAATACTGAAGAACACTTTTTCCTGAAGCAATACTGCTCTATACACTTTGAAATTCTTTTACCACTGGTGATAACACAGTAACAAGAGTTAGGGCAATTTAGTTGAATGGTTCAGTATATTCTACTGTCAGGTAGTATAGATATGCTAAAGTGAGACAATCCCAAAAATATGATATCAACTTACTTAGTTATAGTCATCTTTCATTATTGAATTATTTTGTTAATTATTGGATTACCTCATATTCTCACTTAAATACTGAATTTGTGTTTTGATTTACTTGTTTATCCTGTTATAATAGATAATAATTTTCAGAAATAATAAAATCTGGCATTAGTCTCTCTTTTTTTTCTAACAGGCATGTTTCTCTGCTATCAACTTTCTTAAAATTATTATCTTTTCATCCTCAAAAATCATTGATTGCCCCAGGAGTCTGTTAATGGTATAAAGAATAAATTATCTTCTTATAATTTAGGTCCTTGGATATAAATATAAATTGAAAATAACCTTTTAATGCATGAGAGAAGCCTCTTGGAACATTTGTTTTCAAGTACCTGATCAGTAAAAATAGTATTTGGAATTAAAATCTGAGTCAGTAAAACAGCATTTTCTGCTAAGTACACACACACACGTGCGTGCATACACACACATATACACACAATTTCTCAGCAGGCTATAGCCAAGGGGGCAACAGAATTCAACTGCAGTGAGGCTAATAGGGGCATCTGATACTGAAATAGAATTAAATTGAGAGTCAGGAATTAAACTTGACAGAAAGATTAACCATTCAGCTGGAAACATAGAAGGCAACACAAATGGTTTCAGCCTTTGCTTGGTGATTGTGTCATCTGAAAAGTAAATAAATAAAATAATGTGAAATGAAATCAATCACACTGTGGACCTTGATACTTTTGGAAGTAGAACACTGACTGCCTGCCAGAGTCCCTGAAGTTAATCTTGTGCCCCGTGGAAGGCTGCTTTCACCAGTTTTTCCTTACGCTGATCTATTGATTGGTCATAGCTGGCAAGCATTAGAGGGAGAAAGAAACTTACTGGAATCATATAATAATGTATATATTACATATTATATATATGCAATATATTAAATATATTTATATACACACATTTAAATAGATGCATTATAATTTTACATATTTATGAAGTATAGAATGATATATCCATACCTGTAGACAAGTGTAATGATTAATTTAGGGTTACTAGCATATCTATCACCTCAAACAATTATTATTTTTTGTGTTAGGAACATTCAGAATTATCTCTTCTAGCTGTTTGAAAATAGACAATAAATTATTGTTAACTATAATCATCCTATAGTGCTGTAGAAAACTAGAACTTATTCCTCCTATCTAGCTGTAATTTTGTATTTATTTGCTATCCTCTCCTTACTTTCTCTCCCTTCTCTTCTTCACAGCCTCTGGTAGTCACTATTCTACTCTCTACTTCTCCAAGCAAAACTCTTTTAGCACCCATATATGAGTGAAAAAATGTGGCATTTTTCTTTCTGTGCCAGCCTTATTTTACTTAACTATGTTCCCCAGGCTTATTCATTTTGCCATGAGTGACTGGATTTTATTACTTGTTATGACTGAATAGTATTCCATTATATATAATCCAATATATAATATATATTAATATACATATAATATACATTTATATATTATATATAAATATATTCTATGTAATATATAATATATAGGAATATATATAATATTATATATATATCCCATTTTCTTTATCCATGTGTCCATTGATTGACACTATATCTTGGCTATTGTGAATAGTGCTGCAATAAACATGGGATTGCATATTTCTTGTTGATATACTGATTTTATTCCCTTTGAATAAATATCTAGTAGTGAGATTGCTGAATCATAGGGTAGTTCTATTTTTAGTTTTTTGAGGAATCATCATACTGTTTCCATTAAGAATATACTAATTTACATTCTCATCAGCAACATGTAAAACTTCTTTTTCTCAGCATGCTTGTTAATATTTGTTATTTTCTGTATTTTTTAAAATAGCCATTCTAACTGAGGTGAGGTGATATCATATTATGGTTTTGCTTTGCATTTGCATTTCCCCAATGATTAATGATGTTTAACATTTTTTCATATACCTGTAGGCCATTTGCATTTCTTGTTTTTGAGAAATATATATTCAGCTAATTTGCTCACTTTTAATCAGATTTTTGATGTGTTTGAATTCCTTGTATATTCTAGATATTAATCCCTTGACAGATGAATACTTTGCAAATAATTTCTCCCATTCTGTACATTGTCTCTTCACTCTGTTGACTCTTTCTTTTGCTGTACGAAATATGTTAAAACCAAAAACAAACACTGCCCATCTTACTTGTATGATTCTATTACTCCTAGTCAAAATGGTAGGAAGAAGAGGCAGAGCAAGATGGTGGAATAGAAAGTTCAACCAACTGTGCACCCCCCATGCAAGCACACCAAGTTACCAACCATCTACACAGAAAAAATACCTGCATAAGGACCAAAAATCAGGGAGCGTTCGTAGTACCTGGTTTTAAATTCATATGGTAAGAAAGGCACTGAAGAGATAGAAAAAACAGTCCTGAATCGTCGATGTCACTCCTGCCCCAGGCTTGGCAGTGGTGGATGGGTGCCGAGAGCTTCTTGTGGCACTGGGAGAGGGAAAACACCACAATTGTGAGGCATTAAACTCAGTGCTGTTCTGTTAGAACAAAAAGGAGAACCAGACAAAACTCAGCTGAGCCTGCCCACAGAGGGAGCATTTAAACCAGCCCTAGCTAGAGGGGAGTCTCAAATCCCAGTGGTCCAAACTTGAGTGCCCACAAACCTCACCAGCGAGAGCCAATGAGCTCTCAGTCTCTAAGTAAACTTGACAGGCAGTCTAGGCCATAAGAACTGGAACCCTTAGGCAAGACCTATGGCTGAACTAGGCCCAGAGTCAGTGAACTTGGGGGAACACGACATACTGATACACCGGCTGGGGCAGCGAGGAGCACTGGCATCACCTATGTCCTAACCTCAGGCTGCACAGCTCATGGCTCCAAAAGAGACCACTTCCTCCTACTTTAAGAGAGGAGAGGGAAGAGTGAGGAGGACTTTTTCTTGCATCTTGGATACCAGCTCAGCCACAGCAGGATAGGGAACTGGTCAGAGTCATGAGGCGTTAGCTCCCAGATGACATTTCTAGACACATCTTGGGCCAGAATGAAACCTGCCAGCTTGAAGAAAAGGAAACAGCCCTGCCAGCATCTATCACCTGCTAATTGATGAGCCCTTGGGCCCTGAAAAACAAATAGCGATACCCAGGTACTTCATCAAAGGCCTTGGTGAGCCTCTGAGACTTGGCTGGCTTCAGGTGAGACTCAGCACTTTATCAGCTATGGTGGTTACAGGGCAAAACGCTTCCTGCTTGAGAAAAGAAGACGGAAGAGTAAAGGAGACTTTGTCTTGCACTTTAGGTGCCAACATTGCCGCAGGAGGGTAGAGCACCACCTGGATTCTTGAGGTCACTGGTTCTAGAACTTCACTCTTGGACAGCATTTCTAGAGCTGCCCTGGACCAGAGGGGAGCCCACCGAGCTGAAGGGTGAGCCCCAGGCCAGGCAACATTCACCAAAAGCTGACTTAAGAGAACTTGAGCCTTAAGGGAACATCAGTGGTAGTCTAGCAGGATTTCTCATGGCCAGGAGTGGTCATGGCTACCAGGTGAGGTACAACTGCCTTTGTAAAGGAGAGAAAAGAGTAGAAGGACTATGTCTTGTGCTTTGAATGCCAGCTCAGCCATAATATAATAGAACAGCAAGTAGATTGCTAAGGTTTTGACTCTAATCCCTGACTCCCAGATGGCACTTCTGGATCCACTCAGGGCCTAAGGGGAACTTGCCACCCTGAAGGGAAGGACATAGGCCTGGCTGGCTTTGCCACCTGCTAATTGTAGAGCCATGGGGCCTTGAGTGAACATAGGCAGTAGCCAGGAAGTGGTTACAGCAAGCCTTGGGCAAGGCAGCGTTGTCCTGGCTTCAGGACTGACCCAGTGCAGTCATAGTGGTGGTGGTCACAAGGGTGCTTTTGTCACTCCACCATCAGACTTAAGTGGCTCAGAACAAAGAGAGAGACTCTGTATGATTGGGAGAATATAAGGAAAGAGAACAAGAGTCTCTGACTGGTAATACAGAGAATTATCTGGGAACTTGTCCAAGACCATCAAGGTAGTATCTCTATGTGTCTGCAAGAACCACGGTGTTACTGGGCTTGAGGTATTGCCTACAGCAGAAACAACTTAGATCATAGCTCCCAAGTCCTTTCAAGTATCTGGAAAGCCTTCCCAAGAGGGACATCTACAAATAGGCCAAGACAGTGAAGACTACCATAAATACATAACTCTTCAATGCCCAGAGACTGAAGAACATCTACTAGTATCATCAACATCTAGGAAAACATGGCCTTACCAAATGAACTGAATAAGGCATCAGGAAACAATCCTTGAGAAACAGAGATATGTGACCATTCAGACAGAGAATTAAAAATAGCTGTGTTGAGGAAACCCAAAGAAATTTAGGATAACAAAAATAGAGAAGGAATTCATAATTCTATCAGAAAAATTTAACAAAAAGATTAAAATAAGTAAAAAGAATCAAGCAGAAATTCTAGAGCTGGGAAATAATGTAATTGGCATACTGAAGAATGCATCAGAGATATTTAACAACAGAATGGATCAAGCAGAAGAAAGAATTAATGAGTTTGAAGACAGGCTATTTGGAAATACACGGGGAGAGGAGATTAAAAAAAGAGTAAAAACCAATTCAGCATGCCTACAGGATCTAGCCAATAGCCTCAAAATGGCAAATCTAAGGGTTATTGGCCTTAAAAAGGAGGTAGAGAAATAAATAGGGGTAGGAAGTTTATTCAAAGTGATGATAACAGAGAACTTTCCAAATCTAGAGAAAAATATCAATATCCAGGGACAAGAAATTTATAGAACTCCAAGCATATTTAACATAAAGAAGACTACCTCAAGGCATTTAATAATCAAACTCCCAAAGGTCAAAGATAGAGAATCATTTCTTTATCTCTGGATAAAGAAGAGCAAGATAAGCAGCAAGATGAAAAGAAATGAATAGCGTAGAATGGAGCTCCACTATGTTTGGCAGCAGACTTTTCAATGGAAACCTTACAGACCAGGAGAGACTGACATGACATATTTAAAGTGATGAAGGAAAAAGATATTTTACCCTAGAATAGCATATCCAGTAAAAATATCTTTCAAGAATGAAGGAGAAATAAAGAATTTTCCAGATATACAAAACCTGAGGTATTTCATCAATACCAGACCTATCCTTTAAGAAATACTAAAGGGAGTACTTCGATCAGAAAGAAATGGTCATTAATGCACAATAAATAATCACCTGAAGATACAAAACTTACTGGCAATAGTAAGTACGCAAAAAACACAAAATATTATAACATTGTAACTGTATGGTGGGTAAAATATTCTTATCCTAATTAAAAAGACTAAATGATGACCCAATCAAAAATAATAACTACACCAACCTTTCAAGACATAGTCAGTATAATAAGATATAAATAGAAACAACAAAAAGTAAAAAAGCTGGCAGGGGGAAGTTAGGGCGAGTTTTTACTAGTGTTTATTTGTTTATTTTTTGCTTATTTGTTTATGCGAATAGTGTTAAGTTGTTATCAAGTTAAAATAATGGGTTATGATAGCATTTGCAAACCTCATGGTAACCTCAATCCAGAAAACATGCAATAGATACACAAAATATAAAAAGCAAGAAACTAAATCATATCACCAGAGAAAATCATCTTTACTAGAGGAAGACAGGAATAAAGGAAAGAATGAAGAGAACACCACAAAATAACCAGAATACAAGTAACAAAATGACGGGAATATGTCCTTACTTATCAGTAATAATATTGAATGTTAGTGGACTAAATTCTGCAATCCAAAGACATAGACTGGCTGAATGGACGGAAAAACAAGACCCATTGATCTCTTGCCTGCAAGTAACACACTTCACCTATAAAGACACAAATAGACCGAAAATACAGAAATGGGAAAAGATATTCCATGACAATGGAAATGAAAAAGTATCAGGAATCACTATACTTACATTAAAAAAAAAGAGATTTCAAGGCAAAAACTATAAAAAGACACAAGGAAAGTCACTATATTTTATGATAAAGGGGTCAATTCAGCAAGAAGATATAGCAATTTTAAATGTATATGCACCCAACACTGGAGCACACAAATATGAAAAGGAAATATTATTAGAGCTACAGAAAGAGATAGGTCCTAGTACAAAATAGCTGGAAGTTTCAACATCCCATTTTCAGCTTTGGACAGATCTTCCAGACAGAAAATCAATAAGGAAACATCACACTTAATCTACACTATAGACCAAATGGATCTAATATATACTTAGAGAACATTTCATTCAAGAGATGTAGAATACACATTTTTTTCTTCAGCACATGGATCATTTTCAAGAATAGAATATATTGTAGGTCACAAAACAAGTCTTAAAATATTAAAAAAACTGAAATATCAGACAAGATTGGACGTTTTCAGGATGGTATGATCATAGACAAAAATACTGAAATTATGTCAACCATCTTCTCTAATCACACTGGAATAAATCTAGAAATTAATAACCAGAGGAATTTTGGAAACCGTACATATACATGGAAATTAAACGATATGCCTCTGAATGATCAGCAGGTCAGTGAAATAAGAAAGAAACTGAAAAATATCTTGAAACAAATGATAATTGAAACACTTCATACCAAAACCTATGAGACACAGCAAAAGCAATACTAAGAGGGAAGTTTACCTCTGTAAGTGCCTGCATCAAAATGATGAAAAACTTCAAATAAGCAATGTAATGATGCATCTTACAATACTAGAAAAGCACGAGCAAACCAAACCCAAAAATAGTAGAAGAAAATAAATAATAATGATCAGACCAGAAATAAATGAAATCAAAATGAAAAAATTAGAAAAGATCAATGAAATAAATTTTTTTTTTTGGAAAGTTAAACAAGAGTGACAAATCTTTAGCTGTACTAAGAAAAAAAGGATAAAAAGATCCAAATAAACAAAATCAGAAATGACAAAGGAGACATTAAAACCAATTGTAGAAATTCAAAGCATCATTAGTGGGTGCTATGACCAACTCTATACCAATAAACTGGAAAATCTAGAAGAAATGGACAAATTCTTTTTTTTTTTTTTTAAGGCAGAGTTTCACTGTGTCACTCAGGCTGGAGTGCAGTGGCACTATCTCGGCTCACTGCAAGCTCTGCCGCCCAGGTTCACATCATTCTCCTGCCTCAGCCTCTTGAATAGCTGGGCCTACAGGTGCCCACCACCACGCCTGGCTAATTTTTTTTGTATTTTTAGTAGAGACGGGGTTTCACCGTGTTAGCCAGGATGGTCTCTATCTCCTGACCTCGTGATCCACCTGCCTCAGCCTCCCAAAGTGCTGGGATTACAGGCATGAGCCACCATGCCTGGCCAAAATGGACAAATTTTTAGACACATACAACCTATCAAGATTGAACCAGAAAGAAATCCAAAACCTGAAGGGTTCATAACAGTTAATGAGACTGAAGCCATAATTAAAAAAAAATGTCTTTTTATAGGAAAGCCCAGGACCTTACAACTTTACTACTAATTTCTACCAAACATTTAAAGAACTAATACCAATTCTACTCAAACTATTCTGAAAAATAGAGGAAGACAGAATACATCCAAACTCATTTTACAAAGCCAGTATTACGTTGATACCAAAACCAGACCCAAAACCAGACCAAAGACCCATTAAAAAAAGAAACTAAAGGCCAATGTATCTGATGAATATTGATGTGAAAATCCTTAACAAAATACTAGCAAACTGAATTCAACAATACATTAGAAAGGTCATTCATCATGACCAAGTGGCATTTATCTATAGGATGAAACGATGGTTCAACATATGCAAATAAATCAATGGGAACATCATATTCAATATAATGACAGACAAAAACAATATGATCATTTCAATTGACACTGAAAAAGCATATGATAAAATTCAACATCTCTTCATGATAAAAACTCTCAAAAAACTTGGTACAGAAGGAACACACCTCAACATAATAAAAGCCATATATGACAGACCCACAGCTAGTATCATACTGAATGGGGAAAATCTGAAAGCCTCTCCTCTAAGATCTGGAACACAATACGGATACCAATTGTCACCACCATTATTCAATGTAGTGCTAGAAATTTTAGTAGGGCTCCCATAACAAAGTACCGTAGACTGGATGGCTTAAGAAATAAATGTATTTTCTCACATTTCTGAAGGCTAGAAGTCCAAGATTATTGTATTGGCAGCTTGATTTCTTCTGAGGCCACTCCTTGGCTTATAGATGGCCATCTTCTTCCTATGTCTTCTCATGGTCTTTCCTTTATAATTGTATGTGTCCAAATTTCCTCTTCTTATAAGACACCAGTCATACTGGATTAGAGACCACCCTAATGATTTTATCATAACTTAAGTACCACTTTAAAGACCTATTTCCAATTGCAGACATGTTCTTAAGTGCCAAGGTTCAGTACTTCCATATACGAGTTGAAGGGACACAATTCAGTCCATAACAGAGGGTTTTGGATTTGTTCGGGTAGAAAACTATCTTTTAACATCTTAAAAAGAGTCCAGTTTCCTTGTCCCTCACACTCCTCATTCTTGAACAGCTAAGTGTGTTGGAGTCATGGATGGTATTTTGCACATGAGGTAATGATAGGAAGATGAATTATTCTTCCTGGCATGAGCATCATTAACTCTTACTGGACAGTTAATGAGTTCAGTGCTAGACGCTGATGACTTTATACCTTTGTAAGTAATAGAAGAGAAAAAATAAATTAGTGTATTCCATGGATTCATGGGTACTCTATGGGCATACAATTACAACTCTCTTACAAAGCTGAGATGTTTATTTTATTTTATTTTTGTCCATAGATATTCACATACCTCATATGGATCCTTCTAGTATATAATATTAGCCAAAGAGTTTTAACTCCAAAAGCAACAGATGGGTCAACACTAGAAATTCTGAAGTACAAAATGGGGAGGTGTCAAAGACATCATCATGTATACACGGCTATGGCAAAGATGTATCTCAGTATTTTCCTCTTTTCACTATACACCTGAAAGAATGAGTTTCTGTGATCCACATAGACTTGAGTCAGTTTATTCTCTTGAGACCAAGTTAAAGCATTACTTTACTTTTTCATATAGTCTCTCAACTTTGGGAGGATATTAAAGTCCCTAAGTTATTACTAATCCCTTTCTTATTTTCTAGGTTAATACGGGACTGTCAAAAAGCTGTGGTTGTTTTTATAGAGAGGGTGGCTGTAGAACTTAAAAATTATTAAGTTTTATCTAGTTTTTTTTCCAGTGGCAAAATACAATGTAACAGCCTAAGCAAAATTATTAGGTACACATAGAAGCAGTGAAGGTAAGCAGAATTTTTGAGTACCTATTATGACCAGGAACATAACTAGGTATTTGCACATAGTATCTTAATCTTCACAATAACCTTATAGGTAAATGTTATCATAAGCGTTTACAGATGGAGAAAGAGCTGACAGAAGTAAGTAAACAATATGCTCAAAGTCACTATAGAGTAAGGACCAGAAATTGAACAACTTTACTCTTCTCAAAATCCATGCTCCTTTCATTACACATTAAGACTGCTTTTGCTAGTAAAACCATCATCCAGTTCAGTATACTGTGGTTCCTCAAACAACTGGTTCCACGGGACTGGTGTAACTGCATATTAATTTCTTCTTGTCTTCTTCCTTTTTCCAGGTGTTGTATTATTGTTATGGGATTCTGGTAACCATCATGGGGGCAATGCCAACATGTCTTATTTTTATTTCATATCAAGCACTTTATCAAGAAAATAACACATTTAAACTCAAATGTAATTCAACATAGCCATCAGACAATGACTTTTCCTTATGCTCAATTTTTTTTTTTT
The DNA here is from genome assembly GCF_028878055.3 of Symphalangus syndactylus. Taxonomy (NCBI): domain Eukaryota; kingdom Metazoa; phylum Chordata; class Mammalia; order Primates; family Hylobatidae; genus Symphalangus; species Symphalangus syndactylus. The sequence goes on along the minus strand of NC_072436.2, from coordinate 106,238,341 downwards.
AAACTAGGTTTCCTCCTTTTCACCCAGGCTGGGGTGCAATGGTGCGATCTCGGCTCACTGCAACCATTGCCTCCTGGGTTCAAGCAATTCTCCTGCCTCAGCCTCCCGTGTAGCTAGGGTTATAAGCATGTGCCCCTACTCTTGGCTAATTTTTTGTATTTTTAGTAGAAACAGGGTTTCACTATGTTGGCCAGGCTAGTCTTAAACTTCTGACTTCAAGTGATCCACCAGCCTGCTCCAGTTCTTCTACCATTCATTATTCAGGTATCTGGCACACACCCACATGCACCCACATACACACACACAGAGACACATGTACACTATCTCTTCACATAAGACAAACTTTCAAATCAATTTAATTCTAGCACTGAAAATAGTAATAATTAGTTTCATATAGGTCTGTGAGTGTTTAAAAACTTTCCTAAATCTCTCTGGCTCCACCTGGCAGAGCAGTCCCTAAGTGCCAGGCTACAGTTTTCTATGTCAGGAAATGACTTAAAACCAAAGCCAAGAGTATAACTACCTGCTCCAGATTAAAAGTCATTCATTTGTTTTAGTGTTGGATACATTTACCCATATTCTTAGATTCTGAAGTATTTTCTCCAATTTCCAAGTTGGCTTTCCATTTCCTTCATAATTTCCCAGTTTATATGTGTCTAGCTTGAACTTCGGGCCAGATCTGTATATTTGCAGTCACTACTGACTGTTTCTCTTCTCTTAACTCATTAACTTATTCATTTATAAATATTTATTAATCAATTGAAATGTGGGTGTTTTTCAGTTGCTGGGGTAGAGTACTCTAAAAAGACAAAGTTGCTGTTTTTGTGTAGCTTATACTTAATTAGGATGTATAGATAAAAATAATGGCATGGATGTATAAATCTAGGTAGAAATTCAAACTTTAAAGATAAATTAAAGAGTAAAAGGAGATAAAGATATATGGCGCTTAATAATTTGTTAGGGTGGCAGGGAATGTACTCCTAGGGAGCTGATATTTGAACAAAGACCTGAATGGAGTGAGGAAGAAAACTTCTAGATTATTTGGAGGGAGAGTTTCTAGTCAAAAAGGCAACAAGTGCACATGCCTTAAGGCGGTAGCTTGTTGGGGATCTTGAAGAACAGCAAAGAAGACGATGTGATTGGAACATTAAGACCAAAGGAAAGCATGGTAGGAATGTGAATACACAAAGTTGTAGCAGTATCCAGAGGCTAGAATATGTAGCCTTTGTGAGCTATGGAAAAACATTTAGATTTTGCTTTCTGTGCTATGAGAAGCCACTAGAAGTGTTTGATTTACTTGGAATCATCTGATCTGATCAAGCCTTAAAAGATTACTCTGGCTGCTGTTACTCTGACTGCAGTAAGTAGTGTGGACTGAGAGGTCAAAGCAGCAACAGGAAAAGCAATGAAGAGGTCATGTCTGTATATATACCATAGCATCATGTTGTAAACCTCAAATGTACACAATAAATTTTATTTTACCTTTAGTAAGAGGCTGGCATAGCAATCTGGGTGAAACATAGTGGTGACTTAAAATGTAACAGGAACACTGCTCGTGGTAATAAGAGGTCAAATTCTGGATATAATTTACACACACATATTTAGTATCAACAGAACTTACTAATGGAAAATTAAGGAAAATCTCCAGGTTTGGTATTTGAATTATAACATTGACAGAGATGATAGTGATAGCAAAAACAACATCTTTGGGAGGGTAATGAAGAGCTCATGTTATGTTTCATTTATGTACTAGGAATCCTAGTGGATATGACAATTAAGTAGTAACATGCAAGTATGAAATACAGGAGAAAATTTGTGGCTAAATTTGTCATAAATAGGGAAATAGTACCTTTACAGTTATGACCTTAGATGAGACCAAGAAGCGAGGAAATGTAGATCTAGAAAGAACAAAGTTTGAGAATTGAGCCCTAGAACTATCCAATTTTTATAGATTAGACTAAGACAGAGTTTTCTACAAGGAAAACTGGGAAGGAGTGGCCAAGGCAGTATGTGGAAAATCAGGAAAGTGAAATAACTTAGAAGTCAAGTGAAAAAAGTGATTCGAGGTAAAGGACTTGCTAAATGATGCCAAATGTTACTGAGAATGTAAGATCATAACCTAGAATGTGGAAATGTGGAGGCATTTGGTATTATTTGCAATAGCAATTCCAAAGGATGAACAGAGACACAATGCTGGTTGGAGGGAGTTCAAGCAATAATAGGAGGAGAATAAAGATAACGAATATAGACCCTTTCTTTGAGGGAAACAGAGAAGTGAAATTGTGCATGGAGAAAAATATAATATATGGGGGTGTGTGCACACATGTGCTTATAAACAATCTTTCTCATTGTTTATACACACAATAATTATACACAGTGAGAAAGATACAGTAGATACTGAATTAAATTATAGATTCTGAAGAAAGAGATAATTTTATTATCCACATCCTTACTAGGATGCAGTATACAAACGAGGGATTTCTTAGGATCAAACAGATGTTATTTGTCATAACTGGGGAGAGGATACAGTAGGTGGATTCAAATAAAGTAATCTAGGAAGTAGACATGGTCATGGAAACATGTTCCAATTTTCTTCACTTTGCTTTTTTTACCCCTGGTAAAATGAAAATCAAGGTCATAAACTGAAATGTGAACCAGCTGCCTGGGACAGGAGGAGAATGGATTGACAAGAGGAATCTAATAGGAGTCTCAGGCAGCACAGTCCCCACTTGTCATTGAAAACATTGATTTGTAAGTTAAATCACCAGCTTTTCTCTAGTTACATGAGACTGTTGGGTTCACTTATGGAGTAGGCGAAGAATAAATATGTTCTGCCTTGACAGCAGAATATGTTGGAGGGGCAAAGGACCAAGAGAGTGGAGTATGAATGAAAATGCATTAGTATGGACATGAATCATGGAAACAGGGTGGATATAGATGAAACTGAGGAGATAAAGAGAATGAAGGGTAGTGAGATGTTGGTAGGATCAATGAATCTGAAGTACTGATAGGACTGGGCATTGTGATTCTAGACTGCTAAGTTAGAAAGACAGGTCGTACTGTAAAAGTGGACACGTGAAGTGAAGTAAGTATTATGAGGTACAATAGTAATTGGGAAAAATAGTGTTCAATAAATAATCCTGAGAATGAGCAATTGAGAAGGGATGGAAGATAAAAGCATCAGTAGTGGGGAGAAAAAGGATGAGAAACACAGTGAGATGGATGAATTATTTTAAAACACCAGCAATAGTGGCCAACATCAGAGTGGAGAGACAGCCGTAAGCCACGTGCAAAAAAATCTTCCATGAAAGACTATATGCCCAGGAAAAAGGAAGTGCCTTCAAAGGAACATAAATGAAGTATCTGATGACAGATAATTTAATGTTGTTTTTATAAATTTTTGTTTTAGGGATGAGGCAATGAGAAATGAGAAAAAAAGTTCTCCTCTACAGATCCACTATAGTTGTGTTGCTGAGGAAACACAAGCAGCACCATGAGAGGACTATTGGGGATGTAGTATTATCTTCAGTGAACACCAACATTACATTCCCCCTCCCATTCTGCTACCATAACCCGACGGGAAAATGTGTCTCCTTTTCTTTTTTATTTTTGTGAATATAGTGTCTATGTCAGAAATGATTAAAGCATATGGCTTACACTTTAACCAGAACAATAGATTATAAGCTGTAGAGGTTTCTATGAGATAATCCAATCATAGATTTACTACATTCAGAGCAAAAATAAAATGAAGGAGAACTTCAGAGAGGCAGTGGGTATAAGAGGTTTTGCTGATAATAAACAGTGTGCTCTGGACAGCACAGTGTAAAGAATAAGACCATGAGTCCAGCAATGGTTAGTACATTCTAATGGATATAGAAACCTTTATGATATGGGATAGCTAAAAACAAAACAAAACTAAAAAACAAAAATAAGGCTTCTAGTGGTGACTTGGTAATCAAGGAATCAGTCAGTATTAATAGTCTCTAAAAGAAATATAGACAATCAGTTATTACATTAGTTATATTTCTTGGGACTGCTGGGTAGTTTAGAGACTTTAGGAGAGTCAGAGTTCTATGGGTCTCCCTTGAAATCCTGCTGAGAGCAAGACTGAGACAGGTAGAGATGCAATCTAATCAGAAATACTTGTCGTTGGAACAGTTCCTTCCCCCTCCCATTCTGCTACCATAACCCGACGGGAAAATGTGTCTCCTTTTCTTTTTTATTTTTGTGAATATAATGCCTATGTCAGAAATGATTAAAGTATATGGCTTACACTTTAACCAGAACAATAGATTATAAGCTCTAGAGGTTTCTATGAGATAATCCAATCATAGATTTACTGTAATTTAACACCTGCCAAATGCTTGCCTAAGACATATGATATTCGAGAGGAAGAATAGCTGGATAGAGAGACTGTGTATCAATGAGGGTCTCTCTTAAGTGACTATCCTTATAATTTAGATCACTAGAATGCAACAGAGCCTAACACATAATTATCTCAGCTTCTCACTGAGCTATGATTTAGTAATATGCCTTCTCCTTTATAAAGATTCAATAGTAGATGCATGCATTTGAAAATTTCTGTCTTTTAGGAAACCATAGATTATACATTGTGTTAATTGCTGTCTCTTAAGCAGAGACTTTTGCTATGAATTCATTTTTAGCTTTATTTCAAGAAAATAATTGAACTCTATAAGGGAATTTTTGCTAGATGTCTAGCATTTTGCCAGAGGAAAAAAAATTATTTAATGACTCACATTTCCCTTTTTTTCTAGATCTTAGGAGGCCTAGGTCCTAGAAAGCTTAGGATCCTATGCAAAACCCTACTATAACTCATTTCAAGTGTCTGGAAATGTAGTACATGCCATGGACTTACTTCAGGTATTCTCTTCTGAACCTTAACTATACTATTAAACTTTATGACAGAATTCAGACTATCTCAAGTTCTTTAAGAAGTAGGCTAAGAATACGTAGAATATATAAAATATATCTATTCCATCAGTTTTACTCTATGTTAAGAAAAACCCATATTGCTTTTTATATGTTATATAAACATAGATTTTCTATGTTCCCAGATAAATCTGAAAAAAAAAACCATATGCATTTATGAGAATGCATAGATCTTAGAGTACGAGGAAAGGGGATAAAATAATGTTAATAATACTCTTAATAGCAGATTCAATTAGTCCATTTTTTGTGTGTACTTTTAAATACCTTCTTTAGTCATGACAATTTTACAATTTATAATCATTATTAACCATGGCAGCTTAGAGAGAGTAATTAAAATTTCTGCTCTCACATTGCCTGTAGATAGCAGAATGGGAATAAGAATTCATGTCTGTTTGCCTTCAAAGTTTATGCTATTAACCTTTCACCTATTACCTCCTAACTTCATTAAAGATACTCCATTTTTTCCTGCATTCATATTTTTACTACCTCTGCTTCCTGCCAAAGTTCTTGCAAAGACCCTGGTGCAGAGGCAGAGCAAACCCTTATTACATTGCTGACCTTGTGATTAGAGACCAACTGAAATGGCCCAGGAAGTTTTGCAATTCTCAAGTGTCTTACAAAGCTCAGTAAACATCAATAACAGAAATTCTACTAAGGACTAATACGGTATAATTTTTCCCAAGTGGATATGCTGCCTTCGTTTATTTTACCTTAAAAAGTGATATTAGAGGGAAGGTTTAGATCAGAATGCATCAGCACCTAAAACAAAAGCCAAGAGGAAAACAGATGGGGATAGGCATCTTTGTAACATTTGAATTGTCTAAAATAATTTATGAAAAATATCTAACAAAACCTTTTTCATTTGATCAGTCAATTGAAATCTGTGTGGCTCAGTGGGGATTTCATGGGGTTTGAGCTGTTACACCTGGGTTTTCAATTTTGATGTGAGCCTTGATCAGTTGTAGCAACTTGGATCAGTCAGTCAGTCAGTCAGTCAGTCAGTCAGTCAGTCAGTTATTCCAAACATGGGATACTCATGAGTAGCATAATGATGATAAAATAATATCTAACTCATAAACTGTCCTGAAGGTCAAAGGATATTATACTTATGAAGACACTATACTAAGAGGTTTGTGGTAACTTTTTTTTCTATTTTAATACACAATGTAAATAAAAGTAATGGTTTCTACTTTAATGAATGTTTCCATCATGATTCTATAGATTAAAAACATTTATAATGGTGTATTCTTTCAGAAAATACTTTTCTCGTATCCCTGGAGCTTAATTTTAGTAGAAAAATGTGGTTCAGTTTATCTCAGAAAAGAGATTCTTTTACATGCACTACTTTTAATTCTTAAGGAACATGTGGATTCGGAAATGTATATGGGGCTCCTTTCACTAGTTTTAATTCTTTCTTTTCTGGTTCGTGTCCTGAATGCTTTTGAAAAGTAAAAGATCATTGTGGAACTCAGGATCCTCTAAGAGTGTGCAGCTCATTTAATAAGAAACTCTGAGAAGTTAAATTTATTGTGAGCTAGCTTTCGCTATACTGTCCTGGGATACATCCTGAATTTACCCTACAACTCTTCCTTCCTTCTCGTTTCTCTCACCCACGCTAAAACCCTTTATTTTTTTCTGTCCTAAAGGTAGGCATTGAACAATTTGAACAATGGCTTTCTAAGTAAAATCTTTGAAAATGTGGTTTCAAAGATTACTTCAATGCTCTGAACTAACAGAGCATTGCAGAAAGGTAGTTTCTGTTAGTGCTAGCCTTCTAGTATTTACATGTAACTTCACTTGAGTCTGAAATGAGTTTTCATTATATAGTAAATTCTAGCAAGGCAGGAGTTTTGTTTGTTTCTTTTTAATTTGTATGTTTGTTTATTTTTTTCCTTTTTGGTATGTTTATTCACTGATTAACCCCTAACACCCAAAACAGAGGTTAACACCTAGAAAATATTGCAGAAGAAATAAGTGAATATATTTCAATTTCAAAAATAAACCTGATGACAAGCATTTCTTAGTACTTTCAGCTAAACAATTATGGACTCATACTGGACTGCATCTCAGAATGAGAAAATACATAGTAATTTTCTAAGAGAAGTAGGTAACAAGGCAAATGCAAAAGCCTATAAGAAGTACCAGCTTTTGATTTGACATTAATGGAGATTAGTTAAAATAAAAGCAGCTGCTCTGCAATAATAAACAAAAAATCCAACACCCCTCTTTCCCTTGCCATTCTGTCACTCTAGTCTTATCTTTTCATTAAACCTGAACTTTAAAGTAAGTGTGTCTGGCTTCTAAGTTTATTAAATGGAATATCAATGGAGATTCTAGATTCAGCAATAGGTATGCTATAGAATGCCTTTTAAAAATAAATGGCCACATCAAAAGCTCTGATTTTATTGAAAGTTCATTTATAGTTCTTCTAATGGAAAGAGTAAAAGAAAGTTGTGAAAATTGAAGCGGCTTGATTTTAGACTCCTTTATAGTATTTTAAAGTGCTCACATAGCTTTTATTTGAAGAATTATTAACTTTTATTAAACATGGAAATTTTGCCAAGAAATGTAAAGTTCATTATGGATTATATAATGCAAGCCAACTTGAAACTTCTGAATTTATGCTTGCTAATTTTTTATACACTATTTTTGTGCTTTGCTTAAAATCCATCTGTATTAGTCCATTTTCACACTGCTGTGATGACATACCTGAAACTGGGTAATTTATAAAGAAAAGAGTTTTAATTTACTCTCAGTTCCATATGGCTGGGGAGGCCTCAGGAAACTTACAATCATGGTGGAAGGTGAAACAGGCGTGTCTTACATGGCGACAGGCAAGAGAAATGCAGAGCGAAGGCAGGGAAAGCCCCTTATAAAACCATCGGATCTTGTGAGAATTCACTCACAATAGAAAACAGCACGGGGGAACCAACCCCATGATCTAATCACCTCCTACAAGGTCCCTCCCCAAATATGTGGGAATTACAATTCAGATTACAAGTCAAGATGAGATTTGGGTGGAGACACAGAGCCAGACCATATCACCATCATAACCAAATGCACTGAATATTATGTCAATCATAGAACCTTTGAGTTAGCAGTGATCAGTGGTTGCTATTTCATCTATTATTTTATCACTAGCCAATGCCATAAACTTGTTAATAATAAAAAATTAAAGGTAATAATTTTGTTTATAGGCATGTGTGAACCACATACAGACACTTAATTTTTGATTATGCTATGGTATATTTAAAGAACATTGGGTATCTGGAGTATGATTTTTAGTCCTGGTTCTATTACTTTGTGTGACTTTGGCTAGTTTAGCATTTTATAGCACCATTATTATTTATAAAAAAAGAATAGTGGCCGGGCGCGGTGGCTCATGCTTGTAATCCCAGCAGTTTGGGAGGCCGAGGTGGGCGGATCACGAGGTCAGGAGATCAAGACCATGATGAAACCCCGTCTCTACTAAAAATACAAAAAATTAGCCGGGTGTGGTGGCGGGCGCCTGCAGTCCCAGCTACTCGGAGAGGCTGAGGCAGGAGAATGGCGTGAACCGGGAGGCGGAGCTTGCAGTGAGCCGAGATTGCGCCACTGCACTCCAGCCTGGGTGTCAGAGCTAGACTCCATCTCCAAAAAAAAAAAAAAATAGTGATATTTAACCTTGATTAACTCTATGGATAGGTAGAAGGATAGAATATATGTTGAAATATTTTAGATAATTTAAATTATGTCAATGCAAAGCATTAAATATTAATCCTTCAGACATAAGATTTTCAAAACAGAAGAGATAATAGTTTTACTATTATAATGATCTTTGTTGCTGTGGTAGTCATTGTTTTATCAATTTGATCTATTATAAACAATCTGTATCTGCATATTTGTGAATATGTTCAGTGTGAGTGACAGTGCCGTATTTAGGTCTTCAGATTTTTATCATACCATTTATATCCACTGGGTAGAAACAAATGTTGAAAAAAGGCAAAAATAGAGGAAAAAGCAAAGTTTAATTGTAGAAATATAGATGATGTTAAATCCTACAATTGATAACATCATAGGAGGTGGTATTTGTCATTTAAAAATAAAATATATAATTACAATGTAATATCATAGAAGAAAGACAAGAGGTTGGTTGTATCTTTTGGCATAAATTCATAAGACTTGCTTGTAAACATAAGCATGTATTATTACCTAGGCTTTGAATTTCAAAATATGGTGTAAACTACTCATGGTAATATAGATCTGGTTAGACAAATGTTCATGTAAAAAATGGTCTGCAAGCATTATTGTAAAAGAAAAATAACTTGGACTACTTGAATAGAATGGTTTACAGTGCTCAGTAACTAAGTTGATACTTCTTCTACATTACAGTATTAGGGTTTTTTTTTTTTAACTTTTAAGTTCAGGGGTACAAATGCAGGTTTGTTACATAGGTAAACTTGTGTCATGGAGGTTTGTTGTGCAGATTATTTCATTTTCCAGGTATTATGCCTATGACCCACCAGTTATCTTTCCTGATTCTCTCCCTCATCCCACCCTCCATCCTCTGAAAAGTTCCAGTGTGTGTTGTTCCCCTCTATGTGTCCATGTGTTCTCATCACTTGGCTCCCACTTATAAGTGAGAACATATGATATTTGGTTTTCTGTTCCTGTGTTAGTTTGCTAAGGAGAACAGCCTCTAAAAAGAGGCAATTTACAATTTAGTGTGTATCTGGGATGGTAAGAAGTCCGTAAGCCATCCACACAAGGAACACGTTAAATACTAGGCCTGATAGAATGCCCTGCCAAAATGCCATCATAGCACTAGGGCACTTTATTATTCTCTGTAACCACATTAAGCTGTCAACCCTATAATATATCATGTTGCTTATTCACTGTAGAATCCCTAATACCTACTGTATATTAATTCTACAGTATTAATTTTTCTTCTGGAGAAAAAAACCTAAAATCTAAAAGTGTTGTAAGATTGGTGCATTCAAAGTAGGAATGGGTAAAACAAAAAGAGTGAACATTAATATGGAATGCTCAAAAAATAGAATTGATCAAATGGATGTTCAGTGAGATTAATTTCAGCTCAATTTAAAGGAAGATGTAACCAGAAAACAAGTCTAAATATTGAGCAGGATATTTCCAAAAGTAAAACCAATCCATCAACAACAATATTTAACCAGAGACTCAATAAACATAGATCAGGATTATTCTGGTAAGGAAATTTCTGTCCTGGGATTGAAGTTTGAATTAAGTAGCATCTAAAAGTCTTTATAGCCTAAATCTCTATTGTTATGTGATTCAGCTCACAAAACAAGAGCCAATAGAAGCATCATCCAAAAGCCAAGATCACAGATCTTTCCCCACCAAAGATGAATCACAGTATGGACTGGCCCAGGGCTACCAAAGATGGTCACTTCCAGATTGTTTGGTTTCTTTACTCCATAGAAGACAGGGACCTGCCGTCAACACATTCTGGCTTATCTTGTGCTCACTAGCTTCACATTCTGCTCGTAAAGAATGGCACAATTGCCTTTCTGGGACCTTTTCTTGTCCTGTACTTGTATTATATCTCATTGTCCTTTATGAGATCATTAAAATGACTAAACACAGTAATTACATTGCCAGCAAGGGGGGTTAATCTTACTACATGTATCTTAAATGTCCTAACTGTTTTGAAAACCAGCTGGTCTGTGTTTCAAATGCTGACAACAAAGGTAATGGCTTTTACACCTAGTCAAGGCAATGGTTTTCTTATATGGGATTTTAGATTTGCCACAGGGGAAAAATTGTAATCACTTCGTTCACAATGATAATAGCTTAATGTACATCATTTGTTGTGAGGCAGCTGAAATGTTGGTGTAGTTCAGAACTGTGCATTATCTCTGAGGGCCAGAACAGGATTGCCATTTTTGGCAAGGAACGGCTAGCTATCCATTTCCTGCCACTTTATTGGAATAATACAGAGATTCATTTGCTTGTTAGGATTTTTTTTTTTTGGCTATGAAATCTAGAAAATGTATTCTGTGTTACTGCAGTGATGCTCATTTTTGAGTCCATGCTTTTGTTTCACTCTTCAGTACTTTCTCTCACCTCTTTACTTCATTCACAACCTAGAAAGAACTACAGGGAAACGATGCAGTGCTCCCACCTGAACTCAGCATTGAAAGGTCTTTTGTTCCCTATCTGAGAATGAGATGGAAATCATTCAAAAGGGAATTATGTGAACACAGCTGCCTTATACCAATTTGTGGCCATATGGATTCTGGTTCTCGATTCTCCAGAAGCCTCTCCACCTCTACTATGCAAAGGCCTGCATAGCCATGAAGAACCCCATGAAAACACTCCAAGATTGGTTTCTACTTGCATTAAGAAGGTCTGCGTTTCCCCTCTTGGAAGGTAGCTGGATTCAATAACTCACTAAATTATAACACCTACATAAGAAGCAAACTTTCCAGCCTGTTGGTGAGAGTTGAGGGTACTGAATGATATTGTTATAGTTTAGTGTAGTGATTGAGAGTGCAGTTTCTAATCAGACTGGTTGGGTTTGAATCTCTGCTCCAGCTCTTATTAGCTATGTGACTTCAGGCAATTTAATAAACTCCCTCTGAAGCAGAATTATAAATAGTACTAGTATCAAGGGATTGTTATGAGAATTAAATGTGATAATGTCTCTGGAGCACTTAGAACAGTTCCTATTTCATCATAAGTGTTTAATAAATTCCAACACACTATTACTATTGTTGTCACACTGCTGCTACTAATAATATTACTATTATAGTGTAAAAGTATTTAATCTCCCACAGATTACCAAGGTAGATAGCCTTATAAAGAAATAAAAATGCAGGAAATGAATTATCCACCTCACCCATCATAAGCCCTCAGTTGTATTTCTGGTGGACTGATATTCATTTGTGGATGTACTTTTGGTGAGCTGGTAACCCAGTATAGGCACAGCTCTTCAGGCATTTAAATGACAATCTTACCCAGGGTAGCAGGAGAAAAGAGAAAGATTTATACTTTGTGTCATTGTTAGTTTTGTCATAGTTGGTTTTGTTTTTAATCTCCTGCCTTAGCTCCAGGGCTTGCTGAGTACAGAGCCAGCTGGAAAGAAAAGCTCCAATAAGTACTTATTTATCCACTCCTAGTGCATAACATCCTCAATATGTTGGAGGATACAGGGAAAAGGAAATTACAGGTTGCATTTTGCCAAATATTTCTGTCATTTCACATGATAATTTTGGCCTTCCTTGCCATCAACTTGATGTATCTAAAAATATGGACAAATTGTCCATGAACAAGGCCACTCAATTGGAGCTGTGTGTGTTAGATTTGGGAGCAAATCCAGATTCCAAAAGTTTGGTTAGTTTCCATTCTCAAGCATGAATTTTTTAGTGTCATTTATATTGAAATGTATCTGAAAATGGATGCATTAGGGAGTTGGTGGAAGTGGCATTTCCTCCAGGGAGCATTCCGTTTGCAGCAATACAGTTACATCCTGGAAAGAACTCTACTTGTCTCAATGCATGATAATAACCTATTTCAAATGGCAAAACAAAATTTCTTTTTTTTTATTATTATTGTACTTTACATTTTAGGGTACATGTGCACAATGTGCAGGTTTGTTACATATGTATCCATGTGCCATGTTGGTGTGCTGCACCCACTAACTCGTCATTTAGCATTAGGTGTATCGCCTAATGCTATCCCTCCCACCTCCCCCCACCCCACAACAGTCCCCGGAGTGTGATGTTCCCCTTCCTGTGTCCATGTGTTCTCATTGTTCAATTCCCACCTATGAGTGAGAACATGCGGTGTTTGGTTTTTTGTCCTTGCGATAGTTTACTGAGAATGATGGTTTCCAGTTTCATCCATGTCCCTACAAAGGACATGAATTCATCCTTTTTTATGGCTGCATAGAATTCCATGGTGTATATGTGCCACATTTTCTTAATCCAGTCTATCATTGTTGGACATTTGGGTTGGTTCCAAGTCTTTGCTATTGTGAATAGTGCTGCAATCAACATATGTGTGCATGTGTCTTTATAGCAGCATGATTTATATTCTTTTGGGTATATACCCAGTAATGGGATGGCTGGGTCAAATGGTATTTCTAGTTCTAGATCCCTGAGGAATCGCCACACTGATTTCCACAATGGTTGAACTAGTTTACAGTCCCACCAACAGTGTAAAAGTGTTCCTATTTCTCCACATCCTCTCCAGCAGCTGTTGTTTCCTGATTTTTTAATGATGGCCATTCTAACTGGTGTGAGATGGTATCTCATTGTGGTTTTGATTTGCATTTCTCTGATGGCCAGTGATGATGAGCATTTTTTCATGTGTTTTTTGGCTGCATAAATGTCTTCTTTTGAGAAGTGTCTGTTCATGTCCTTCACCCACTTGTTGATGGGGTTGTTTGTTTTTCTCTTGTAAATTTGTTTGAGTTCATTGTATATTGTGGATATTAGCCCTTTGTCAGATGAGTAGGTTGCGAAAATTTTCTCCCATTTTGTGGGTTGTCTGTTCACTCTGATGGTAGTTTCTTTTGCTGTACAGAAGCTCTTTAGTTTAATTAGATCCCATCTGTCAATTTTGGCTTTTGTTGCCATTGCTTTTGGTGTTTTAGACATGAAGTCCTTACCCATGCCTATGTCCTGAATGGTATTGCCTAGGTTTTCTTCTAGGGTTTTTATGGTTCTAGGTCTAACATGTAAGTCTTTAATCCATCTTGAATTAATTTTTGTATAAGATGTAAGGAAGGGATCCAGTTTCAGCTTTCTACATATAGCTAGCCAGTTTTCCTAGGACCATTTATTAAATAGGGAATCCTTTCCCCATTTCTTGTTTTTGTCAGGTTTGTCAAAGATCAGATAGTTGTAGATATGTGGCATCATTTCTGAGGGCTCTGTTCTGTTCCATTGATCTATATCTCTGTTTTGGTACCAGTACTTTGCTGTTTTGGTTACTGTAGCCTTGTAGTATAGTTTGAAGTCAGGTAGCGTGATGCCTCCAGCTTTGTTCTTTTGGGTTAGGATTGACTTGGCGATGCGGGCTCTTTTTTGGTTCCATATGAACTTTAAAGTAGTTTTATTCTAATTCTGTGAAGAAAGTCATTGGTAGCTTGATGGGGATGGCATTGAATCTATAAATTACCTTGGGCAGTATGGCCATTTTCACGATATTGATTCTTCCAACCCATGAGCATGGAATATTCTTCCATTTGTTTGTAGCCTCTTTTATTTCATTGAGCAGTGGTTTGTAGTTCTCCTTTAAGAGATCCTTCACGTCCCTTGTAAGTTGGATTCCTAGGTATTTTATTGTCTTTGAAGCAATTGTGAATGGGAGTTCACTCATGATTTGGCTCTCTGTTTGTCTGTTATTGGTGTATAAGAATGCTTGTGATTTTTGTACATTGATTTTGTATCCTGAGAATTTGCTGAAGTTGCTTATCAGCTTAAGGAGATTTTGGGCTGAGACAATGGGGTTTTCTAGATATACAATCATGTCATCTGCAAACAGGGACAATTTGACTTCCTCTTTTCCTAATTGAATACCCTTTATTTCCTTCTCCTGCCTGATTGCCCTGGCCAGAACTTCCAACACTATGTTGAATAGGAGTGGTGAGAGAGGGCCTCCCTGTCTTGTGCCAGTTTTCAAAGGGAATGCTTCCAGTTTTTGCCCATTCAGAATGATATTGGCTGTGGGTTTGTCATAGATAGCTCTTATGATTTTGAGATATGTCCCATCAATACCTAATTTATTGAGAGTTTTTAGCATGAAGGGTTGTTGAATTTTGTCAAAGGCCCTTTCTGCATCTATTGAGATAATCATGTGGTTTTTGTCTTTGGTTCTGTTTATATGCTGGATTACATTTATTGATTTGCGTATGTTGAACCAGCCTTGCATCCCAGGGATGAAGCCCACTTGATCATTGTGGATAAGCTTTTTGATGTGCTGCTGGATTCAGTTTGCCAGTATTTTATTGAGGATTTTTGCATCAATGTTCATCAAAGATATTGGTCTAAAATTCTCTTTTTTGGTTGTGTCTCTGCCAGGCTTTGGTATCAGGATGATGCTGGCCTCATAAAATGAGTTAGGGAGGATTCCCCCTTTTTCTATTGATTGGAATAGTTTCAGAAGTAATGGTACCAGTTCCTCCTTGTACCTCTGGTAAAACTCAGATGTGAATCCATCTGGTCCTGGACTCTTTTTGGTTGGTAAGCTATTGATTATTGCCACAGTTTCAGAGCCTGTTATTGGTCTATTCAGAGATTCAACTTCTTCCTGGTTTAGTCTTGGGAGGGTGTATGTGTCGAGGAATTTATCCATTTCTTCTAGATTTTCTAGTTTATTTGCGTAGAGGGGTTTGTAGTATTCTCTGATGGTAGTTTCTATTTCTGTGGGATCGGTGGTGATATCCCCTTTATCATTTTTTATTGCATCTATTTGATTCTTCTCTTTTTTCTTCTTTATTAGTCTTGCTAGTGGTCTATAAATTTTGTTGATGTTTTCAAAAAACCAGCTCAAGTTTTCATTAATTTTTTGAAGGGTTTTTTGTGTCCCTATTTCCTTCAGTTCTGCTCTGATTTTAGTTATTTTTTGCCTTCTGCTAGCTTTCGAATGTGTTTGCTCTTGCTTTTCTAGTTCTTTTAATTGTGATGTTAGGTTGTCAATTTTGGATCTTTCCTGCTTTCTCTTGTGGGCATTTAGTGCTATAAATTTCCCTCTACACACTGCTTTGAATGTGTCCCAGAGATTCTGGTATGTTGTGTCTTTGTTCTTGTTGGTTTCAAAGAACATCTTTATTTCCACCTTCATTTCGTTATGTACCCAGTAGTCATTCAGGAGCAGGTTGTTCAGTTTCCATGTAGTTGAGCGGTTTTGAGTGAGTTTCTTAATCCTGAGTTCTAGTTTGATTGCACTATGGTCTGAGAGACAATTTGTTATAATTTCTGTTCTTTTACATTTGCTGAGGAGAGCTTTACTTCCAACTATGTGGTCAATTTTAGAATAGGTGTGGTGTGGTGCTGAAAAAAATGTATATTCTGTTGATTTGGGGTGGAGAGTTCTGTAGATGTCTATTAGGTCCACTTGGTGCAGAGCTGAGTTCAATTCCTGGGTATCCTTGTTAACTTTCTGTCTCGTTGATCTGTCTAATGTTGACAGTGGGGTGTTAAAGTCTCCCATTATTATTGTGTGGGAGTCTAAGTCTCTTTGTAGGTCACTCAGGACTTGTTTTATGAATCTGGATGGATGGACGATGAAATGAATGAAATGAAGCGAGAAGGGAAGTCTAGAGAAAAAAGAATAAAAGGAAATGAACAAAGCCTCCAAGAAATATGAAACTGTGTGAAAAGACCAAATCTACGTCTGATTGATGTACCTGAAAGTGTCGGGGAGAATGGAACTAAGTTGGAAAACACTCTGCAGGATATTATCCAGGAGAACAAAATTTCTTTTATGTGTTTGCATTTATGCTTTCTCTGGTATATACATAGCTTATCTTCCTGAAATAACATTTTGAAATTCATAAAAATAAAGCCAAACAAATTTCATGTAACTTTTTCGGTTTTTATTTTACTTATTTATTTTTGTTTTTTTGTTTGTTTATTTATTTATTTTGAGATGGAGTCTCACACTGTTACCCAGGCTGGAGTGCAGTGGTGTGATCTCGGCTCACTGCAAGCTCCGCCTCCTGGGTTCAAGCAATTAGCCTGCCTCCGCCTCCCAAGTAGCTGGGATTACAGGCGCGTGCCACCATGCCTAGCTAATTCTTCGTATTGTTAGTATAAAGGGGATTTCACCATGTTGGACAGGCCAGTCTTGAACTTCTGACCTCAAGTGATCCATCCACCCTGAGTTTCCTAGTCAGCAGCCTGATTCTAGCTTGTCAAGGTGAGGTTCTGGGAACGTTCCTTAATGGCTCCTTCTTCATTAGTTTTCCCTATAGTTGTCTCTCACATGTTACTTATTACTGTAAGTAACTAGAAAAATTAGTAACCTTTATTTCTGAAGTCGGTTACAGAGTCAATGACCTGGCACCAATGGTATGCAAAAATTAACATTTGTGTGAAACATTCTGATTCCGTAAGTAACTTATTTTGCTTTAATGCTCTCAAATTAGACTAAGTGGCATATATTTAAGGATTAGAGAATTGTGATGAAATAATATAAAACTTCAGTGCACTTTTCATTAGTTCTCTAACAGTTTATCAACAGCATATAATAGATAAAATATTAAATAGAATACATTTAGACTGTAAGTGCAATTTATAAAACATTTCATATGAATTAGATTAATAGTAGTGCAATCCTTATACATGAAAGCAAAATAATAGAATATTTCTATTGAATTGGCATTGGTACTTTTTAAAAAAATTTATATTACATAAAACACTTTATTTTAAATAATTTTGCACACAATTAGAAAACTAACTAAATACCTGGGGTTGTCCTTTTTATAATATAGGGGAAGCCCCGCTATAAACTGGAGAAACTGGAAAAACATTGAGACGTGAGTTCTAACCTCAATTCAGACAGTTATTTTTGTAAAGGCAGCCATCTCTCTTTTTATCAGTCTTCCAATCTCCTCACCTAGTGATGCTTGCTTTGTTTCAGCTTCTAAACTTTTACTACCTGACTATTCTGTTGTAATATCCTATTAATAGATATTTTACTAAACAGCTTATGCTTATTAAAATCAAGAAGCATATATTATATATGTATATATCAGAAAGCCTATGCTATGTGTCTTTGATTCCTGTTATCACCTTGTATAATACTATATGGAAAAAAGACTCTGAATAATCATTTCCTTAAATAACATAAAATGATCATTAACAGAATTACCTCTATGAAAGTCAGATAAAAATGCTCTCAAGTGTTAATATTAACATAGATTCTTGTCATCATGGTGAAATTTCCAGAATGACTTTCTCTTTGAAAATGTGACATTTAAAATCAAGGCATTCTTACTCTGTCAGTAAGCTGCTTAATCAAATTGCTTTGTGGCTTTTAATTTAACATTCTTGCTCCTTGAATCTCTCCTATTCAAGTTATGGGCTAGGGGTGAGTACTAGGAAAGGAGGGGGCAACATATGCCACTGGAAGTTCCTGACAGACCAATACATAGTCCTGATTATCACGTTCTGGCACAGTGTCTAGTGAATAATTGATATTCAGTAAATACGTGTTTAATGAATAACAATACACACTCATAAAGTGGTGTATGAGAAAAGCTGAGGTTCTTCACAATCTCTAAATCCATTCCTAAAATATGTATTTTCTGGGGAAGAAAATTGGAGAGTGAAGAAGAGAATATGGCAAAACATCATCCATTTCAGTTCTTTAAAAATAAACTAGAGGAAAGCAATTCCAGAGAAGTAAAGACTTCTGAAAATCTTTTCCTTCCAAAAAACAATGACAAACTGGTAAAAATGGTCAAAATCAAATTTTTCAGAACTACTGAAATTAGTCAAAAACTTAGAACAATTCAGAGAAGTTTCTTAAGAGAGTAAAAACAGTATACTTTGTGGCAATTTAACACTTTCAAACTCATTCTCGGTGGCCAATATTACCCTGATACCAAAACCAGACAAAAAAAATAGCACACATATAACTACAAATATTACTTTGACTATAGATGCAAAACACCATAACAATACACTATTAAACCAAATCCAGCAGAATATTAAAAGGATTATACATTATGACAAGTTGGCATTTATTCCTAGAACTGCAAGTTTGGTTTAACATATGTAAATCAATCAATGTAAAACACCACATTTATAGACTAAAGGACAAAAAAGACACAATCATCCTAATTGATACACAAAAACACCATTTGACAAAATTTAAGAACGTTTCCTGACAAAAACACTGAGCAAATTAAAAATAGAAGGGAATTCCTTCAGCCTGATAAAGGGCATCTATGAAATACCCACAGCTAATATCATACTTAATACT
This sequence comes from Symphalangus syndactylus, assembly GCF_028878055.3. Classification (NCBI taxonomy): domain Eukaryota; kingdom Metazoa; phylum Chordata; class Mammalia; order Primates; family Hylobatidae; genus Symphalangus; species Symphalangus syndactylus. The sequence continues at coordinate 106,219,438 of NC_072436.2, read as the reverse complement.
GAACTGCTGAATGGTTTGACCCTAATATCAGAAACAGGACAAGGTTGTCTGCTCTTATTACTTTCACTCAACATAGTACTGAAGGTGCTAACCAGGGAAATTAGAAAAGGAAGAGAAATAAAGAACATCCATACTAGAAATATAAAGAGATAAAATGATTTCTATTTGCAGATGACATGATCTTTTATCTAGAAAATCCTAAAGAGTCTACACACAAAATGTAACCTAGAGTTAATGAGTTTAGCAGATTGGCAGCATCAAAGACATTGAACAGATATTTCTTTAAAGAACATATATGAATTGCCATTAAGCACATGAATTTATGTTCAATATCATTAGATTTTAGAGAAATACATATTAAAAATATGAAATACAACTGCGTACCCAGTGAGAAAATAAAAAAGACAAACTATAGCAAGTCCTGATAAGGATGTGAGTCAGCTGAAATGCTTATATATGACTGGTGGGGTTGTAAAAATGCTGCAGCCACTTTGAAAAAGGGTTTGCCATTTCCTCAAACAGTTAAACACAGAATTACAATATTTTTCAGCAATTTCAATCATAGTTATATATCCAAGAGAAATGAAAACAAATGTTCACATAAAAATTTGTACACAGATATTAATAGCAGCATTATTCGTAGTAGTTAAGAAGTAAAAATAACCCAAATATGTATCAACTGACGAATAAACAAAATATAAAATATCCATACAATGAAATTTCATAAGAACTTGAAATACTTGTACATGCAATAACATAAATAAACCCTGAAAATATCCTAACTGAAAGAACTGAGTCACAATAGGCCACATATTGTGATTTTATTTATATTAATATGCAGAATAGACAAATAGAACACAGATTAAGGGTTATTAGTGGATTAAGGAGAGGGGACAGGAGTGAGGAGTGACTGCTAAAGGGGATAGGGTTTCTTAAAAGGGATAAAATGTTTTAAAATTAGATAGTGAGAATGGTAGCATACCTCTATCTATACAATAAAAAGCACCGAATTGTGCACTTTAAAGGTGTGAGTTTTAAAGAATGTAAATACACCTGAATGAAACTGTTTTAAAATTACAATTCGAAAAGGCAACACAGTTGCTGAAAATCAAATCCACACAAATCAATATTTTCTGCTTTTAAACTCATTCATTTTCCAATAATTGATTTGACACCTAAACTTTCAGATTGTATGGATTGGATTATAAAGTATGGATCTTGCCATATGGCAGCTCAAAATCCCACATAAAGATTAGCATGTGAAAACAAAAAGCTAAATAAAACGTCCTAAGAAGTAACATATGCTTACAAAGTAATCTGGTGAAACAGGGTGGGGAAGAGAATTTTCTTTCCACTTTAGGGTATGGAAAGTTGTCAGACAAGCTTCACAGAAAAATTAACATTGAGGTCTTTCACAAAGAAAAAGCAAAGGGTCTTTCAAATCAATTAGATGGATCTGAATAAAACAGCATTATGAAATTTTGTGGGTTCTTTGGAGAGTAGAAGAATGCGATGTCTTCTCTGATCTTCTGTGATCTCTTTTTGTGATCATAGAAGAGCATCATTTGTATTTTCCAGTACTAGAATAGAGCCATCATGTTTAACCAAACAGTAGAGTACCTTACCTATTTGGAGCAAAGAAGATGATTTAAAATTTTAAATTGTTTTTCACATGAGGAATTTCCTTTTCATAAAGAAAATGTTATGATAATAAAGCACTCAAAGTTGAAGCATTGAAATGCTTAATGAAACTACTTTGAAAATATGAAAGAAAAGAGATGAATAAATTTTGTGGAGAGCTCAAAGGACCAAGATCTAATTGAAATTATACCTATAAGTTCTATGGCTTGGATTGTACACTGTTGTCAGAAAATCTCAAGAGATTGTGGACAATATTCAACTACTTATAGGCAAAGGGAAGTTTTGCATTTCCTTGCAGTAAATCCGGTTTTTAATTAAACTAAATGTGTAAAGACATTGAAACATATCCTACCCAATCTTCATATTAAGACGTTTCTTTAGGATGTGGTATATAATAGACGGAAAAAAAGAGTCAATAACATTTCCATTTACTCAAATTGCAGATATCTTGTTCTGTATCAAGTTCCATATTCATTTTTCTCATTACTGTTATTAGTTAACAAAATAGAAAACTGCATTCATGTTGCTATTTCTGCTTTTAAAATAAAAAGGTATAGGTTCACATGATGAATTTTGTGCTCTCTAAGAAACTATACTAATGAAAAATATCAATAAGTTAAGTACATCTTTTTCTTTCTCTAATATGATTTTTTAAATTAAGGTATAAAATTACATCCAGTGACATGCACATGAGTATTACAATTACATAATTTTAACGATTGGCAATGAACATTCCTCAATATTCATGAGGAATATTCTAAAATTTTCTTTGTCTGCTATGTATTTTTCTGAATCTCAACAGAGTATTGTTGGTCTCATTAAACGACCTGGGTGGTTGGGTGCAGTGGCTCACGCCTATAATCCTAGCACTTTGAGAGGCTGAGGCAGGCGGGTCACGAGGTCAAGAGTTCAATACCAGCCTGACTAACACGCTGAAACCCCATCTCTACTAAAAATACAAACATTAACCCGGTGTAGTGGCACGTGCCTGTAATCCCAGCTGCTCGGGAGGCTGAAGCAGGAGAATTGCTTGAACCTGGGAGGTGGAGGTTGCAGTGAGCCAAGATCGCACCACTGCACTCCAGCCTGGGCAACAGAGTGAGACTCCATCTCAGGGAAAAAAAAAAAGACCTGGGTAGTGTTCTTTCCTATTCCATGTTCTAAACAACTTTACCTAAAATTTCCCTTCCTTCCTTTTGCTCCTTCTTTAATGTTTAGTATTAATAGTATTCATTAGTAATACCATCCTGGCCTGGAGTTCTCCATGTGGAAGTTATTTATTACTAATAATTTAATTCTATTACAAATACAGAATTATTCTCTTACCTATTTCCTCTTGAATGGGCTTTGCTAATTTGAGTCTTTAAAATAATCCATTTTATCTAAGGTAACATATCTACTGGAATAAACATTTTCATGACGATTTCTTATTAGCTTTTTAATGTTTCTATGATGTATGGTGATGTCCTGTCTTTCATTCCTGAAATCAGTAATCTATGTTCTTATTCTTGTTTACATGGCCAGTCAGGTGATATTTGTTATCTTGTTATTTTATTTCATCTGTATGTATTACTTGTAAAATATCTTTCCTTCTGGTTTTGATTGGATTGAGTATTATTTATGATTGAATATTATCTTTACTCTTATTTATCATTTCTAAATTTTTTTTATTCATTTAGCAGATGAATATAATTTATTCAGGATTTTTAACTTTAACTTATGACAGCCCACACTCAAATACTATTCTGTATTTTCATGTGTAGTCTAGGAACTGTACATATAATATTTCTTTTTTATCATTCCCATTATTTCTATTATTGCTATCACTTGTTTTACTTCTACACGTGTTACAAACCACACAGTACTTTGCTATTATTTTTACATTAAACAATCATTTTTTTAAAATCTTATATATTTACTCACATTTTTCATAATTCTTTCCAGTGTACTTCCTTTTTTTAAATTTTTGTTTTTGTTTTGTTTGGTATAGTTCCAAGTTTCCACTTGGAATCATTTTCTTTCTGCCTTAAGAACTTCCTTTAGCACTTTTTCTAGTGCTTTCTACATAAATTCATTTCACTTTTGTATATCTGAGAAAGTCTATTTGGCCTTTGTTTTGGGGATATATTTTCAATAAGGGTAAAATTCAAAGTTGACAAATTTTTATTTATTATTATTGTCAAGACTTAAAGGTGTTGCTCCTTTGTCTCCTACATTGCATTGTTTCTACTAGAAGTTTCCTTACCTTTGTTCATCTTTACATATTGCCTCTGCTTTTTTCTGACTTAAGACCCATTTTATCAACTGTTTTAAGCAGTTAACTGTTATGTACTTGATATAATTTTCATCACATTTTGTATGTTTGGATCTCTGTGTTCATAATTTTCATCAAGTTCAGAAAATGTTTGGCCATTATTTTTTGAAAAATATTTATTCTGCCACACTCCAACAGCTCACTTGTGGAATTCCAACTTACACAAATATTAGAACCCTTAATATCGCCTCACAGTTCTTCAATGTGCTTTGCTTTTTGTTCAGATATTTTAACCTCTATTTTATGTTTCTGTTTCTGTTTGGGAAATTTCTATTGACCTATCTTAGAGTTCTCTGATTTTTTTCCTTCTGTCACTTCCAGTGTGCTGATTAAATAATTTTTCTTCTCTAATATTTAATTCTGAATTTAAGCATTTTTATTTGAAACGTTTTTAATAGTTTCCATCTCTCTGCTGAAATTTTATATACTTTTATCTGTTTTCTACCAGTTCTATTAACATATTATTCATGGTTACTCTAAAATCCTTGTCTAAAATTTTCAACCTATGTGTTATCTCTTTGTCTGGATTTGTTGAGTGCTGTATGTTTTGACAGTGGGTCACTTTTTCTTGATTTTACTGTGTTTCATAAAGACATTAAATGGCAGACATATTACAATATATTAGCAATAAAGATGAATATTAATTACATCCCAGAATATGCACACTTCTTCTTTTACCTGTGTTTGGGCGTTGAGTCAGAATATTCAGTAATTGAATTTGAGTTTGGGATTTGTTTCTGCATAGTTACCTCCAATGCACTCCAGGATTCAAATTATCCTAGAAATGGGCTGCCACTCCCTTATGCATCCTGTGTGACTGATGATTTTTTCTCATTGTACTAGATTCATCCTCAGCTTTCAGAAGGCATTGCATGTCTACTCCATAGAGAAGATCCTCTCTGGTATTTTCCCCTCCTGCTGTTCTTTATTACTTCTTAGCTCAAGGTTTGGTTGGGAGGCAGAGAGAGTCTCTAGAGCCTTCTGTTCCAGATTCAGTCTTATGGAAGCGCTACTTACCTGGACCGCCAGAATAACCTTTGTTAAAATGTCTATGTATGTTCTTCTTTCCCATGGTAATTGGTGCCACAATGAGATTTGTATCAAATTGGATAGGGGAGGTACCTTATGCAGGCACAGGTTTTCTGCCCTTCCCTTAATGAGCATTGCCTCCCCTTTTATTAAGGCAGCATGCTGCACCCAAGCAGGTTTCCTCTCCCCATGACAGACAGCCTTTTACTATATCTATCCCTTAACTTCAGTAGACATTTGCATGGGAATGAGGGAGGAGGATTATCTTTTTTCTTCTCCAGAAGTGGATAAACTTTGCTTCTACCTCTTCCCTAGAGGCATTCCATCTTTGCTTAGGAAAAGTATCCTTTCACTTACCTACAGTGTCTATGAACCACTCGGGGAGTCCCTTTCAGGTACCCCAGCTTGCCTTCAATCAATCTTTTTCTCTCTCTCCTTCCTTCCTTCTTTCCTTCCTTCCTTCCTTCTTCCTTCCTTCCTTCCTCTCTCTCTCTCTTTACTTCCTCCCTCCCTCCCTCCCTCCCTTCCTTCCTTCCTCCCTCCCTTCCTTCTTTCTTTTATGGAGTTTCACTCTTGTTGCCTAGGTTGGAATGCAGTGGTGCGATCTCAGCTCACTGCAACCTCTGCCTCATGGGTTCAAGAGATTCTCCTGCCTCAGCCTCCTAAGAAGCTGGAATGACAGGCAACTGCAACCAAGCCAGGCTAATTTTGTATTTTTAGTAGGGCGGGGTTTCGCTAAGTCGACCAGGCTGGTCTCAAACACCTGATATCATGATCCACCTGCCTCGGCCTCCCTAAGTGTTGGGATTACAGGCATGAACCACCACGCCCAGCTGACTTCAGTCTTTCTTGTAAGCACCTGGTAGTCTGGAGTGGAACAAATGATATGATGAGAACTTGCCTCACATCTGAGACTCACAGTTTTCCAATCTGACACAATATCCTGCCTATACTTGGCCTTTAAAAATAGGTTAAAAATTCAGGTATGGAATTTAGTTCCTTTGGTTGCCTTGCAACTGTGTGTCTCTGATTGGCTCAAAATAAGTTATTATTTAACAGATTATCCTGGTTTTAACTTGCTATTAGAGTGAGAGTGGCTTTTTCTGCCTGCTAATTTCAAAAGCTTTCTAAAGCTAAGAATGCTTCTCAGCTTTCTTAAGTCTACGTGAAAGTGGATCACCACATGTATTTGATATTTTAAATTAATATTATTATCTTCCAGTGTAAAATCTTGCTATTAACTTTCTCTTTATGTCTTTCCCTCATATCTTTGTTTTATTTTCTCTCCTTTTCTTCCTTCTTTTCAATATATTAAGCATATTTTAATATTTTATCTTCATTTAGCTTTACCTCTTTGTTGTTTTTAAATGACTGTTTTAGGAAATTATTTTACTATATTTTTTATTTTTTATTTTATTATTTTTTTTTGAGATGGAGTCTCGCTCTGTCACCCAGGGTGGAGTGCAGTGGCACCATCTCAGCTCACTGCAATCTCTGCCTCCTGAATTCAAGTGATTCTTCTGCCCCAGCCTCCCGAGTAGCTGGGACTACAGGCACATGCCACCACACCCAGCTAATTTTTGTATTTTTAGTAGAGACAGGGTTTCACTCCAGGCTGGTCTGGAACTCCTGACCTCGTGCTCGACCCACCTTGGCCTCCGAAAGTGCTAGGATTACAGGCATGAGCCACCGCACCTGGCCTATATTTTTTAATTTTTAAAAAATTGTGGGTACATACTAGGTTTATATATTTGTGGGGTACATGAGATGTTTTGATACAAGCATGCAATGTGAAATGATCACATCATGAAGAATATGGTATCCATCTCCTCAAGCATTTATACTTTGTGTTAAGAAAAATCCAGTTACACTCTTATGGTTATTTAAAAATGTACAATTAAGTTATTATTGACAATAGTCACACTGTTGTACTATGAAATAGAGGATCTTATTCAATCTTTCTGTTTTTTGTACCCACTAACCACCGCGCTTTCCCCCCATTCCCTCTACTACCCTTCCCAGCCCCTGGTAAACATCTTTATACTCTCTAGGTCCATGAGTTCAATCGATTTTTAGATCCCACAAATAAGTGAGAACATGAGATGTTTAGATGTGCCTGGTTTAGTTCACTTAACATGATCTCCAGTTTCATCCATATTGTTGCAAGTAACAGGCTCTCATTCTTTTTTATCACTGAATAGTACTCCCTTGTGTATATGTACCACATTTGCTTTCTTTCTTTATCTGTTGATGGCACTTACGTTACTTCCGGATCTAAGCTATTTTGAACAGTGCAGCGACAAGCATGGGAGTGCAGGTATCTCTTTGATATACTGATTTCCTTTCTTTTGGGTATATCTCCAGCAGTGGGATTGCTGGATCATGTGGTAGCTCAGCTCTAATTTTAGTTTTTTGAGGAATGTCTAAACTGTTCTCTATAATGATTGCACTAATTTACATTCCCACCAGTGTAGGAGGGTTCCCTTTACTCGACATCCTTGCCAGCTTTGCTATTGACTGTTTCTTGGATAAGGGTCATTTTAACTCGGGTGAGATGAAATCTCATTGTAGTCTTGATTTGCATTTCTCTGATGATCAGTGATGTTGAGTACATTTCCATATTCCTATTTGCCGTTTATATGTCTTCTTTTGAAAAATGCCTATTTAAATATTTTGCCCAGTTTTTGATCAGATTATTAAATTTTTTTCCTATAGAGTTTTTTGAGCTCCTTTTATATTCTTATATATTCTAGTATTAATCCCCTGTCAGATAGATAGTTTGCAAATATTTTCTCCCATTTTTGCTTTGGTTGCCTATGCTTGTGGGGTATTGCTCAAGATACGTTTGCCCCATTGCTCCACACCAATGCCCTGGAGCATTTCCATAATGTTTTCTTGTAGTAGTTTTATAGTTTGAGGTATTAGATTTAACACTTTAATCCATCTTGATTTGATTTTTGTATATGGTAAGAGATAGAGGTCTGGGTTCATTCTTCTGCATATGTATTTCCAGTTTCCCCAGCACTATTTATTGAAGAGATTGTCTTTTCCCCAGAGTGTGTTCTTGGCACCATTGTTAAAAATGAATTCATTGTAAGTATAGACATTTGTTTCTGGGTTCTCTATTCTGTTCCCTTGGTCTATTAGTTGGTTTTTATGCCAGTACCATTCTGTTTTGTTTACTACAGCTCTGTAGTATAATTTGAAGTCAGGCAATGTGATTGCTCCAGTTTTGTTCTCTTTGCTTAGAAAAGATTTTGCTGTTCTTGGTCTTTTGTTGTTCCATAAATTTTTTGTATTGCTTTTCCTGTTTCTGTGAAGAATATTATTGGCATTTTGATAGGGATTGCTTTAAATCAGTAGATTTCTTGAGGTAGTATAACCATTTTAACTATATTGAATCTTCTAGTCCTTGAACATGGAATATTTTTCCATTTTTTTGGTGTCCTTAATTTCTTTCATCAGTGTTTTTTAATTTTTGTTATGGGGAGATTTCATTTCTTCGGTTAATTGCTATGTATTTAATTATATTTGTGGCTATAGTAAATGGGATTACTTTTAAAATTTATTTTTCAGATTGCTCTCTGTTGGCATGTAGAAACACTACCCATTTTTGTGTGTTGATTTTTGTATCCTGCAACTGTACTGAATTTATCAGTTCTAATAGATATTTTGTGGAATCTTTAGCTTTTTTCAAACATAAGATCATATAATCTGCAAACAAGGAAATTTGACTTACTCCTTTCCAATATGGATGCTTTTTATTTTTTTCTTTTGTCTGGTTGCTCTAGCTAGGAATTCCAGTACTACTTTGAATAAAAGTGATGAAAGTGTACATCCTTGTCATGTTACTACCATCATTCTTCCCTTATGTCTCAATGGCTTTTAAATCAGCTTGTGGTGAATGTTTTGCCTGAGACTCACCCTTTGTGACAGTGGGCTCCCCTCTGGCTCAGGTCAGGTCCAGAAATGCTTTCCAAGGTTCAAGTCCTGAAATTAGGGAACAGAGGAGCCTGCTTGGTGCTCTACCTCCCTGTGGCAACTACAGTGCAAGAAAAAGTCCCCTTTACTTTCCCTCTGCTTTTCTCAAGCAGAAGGAACTCTTCCCCTCAGCCACCACAGCTGGGAATGTGCTGACTCTCACTCAGATCCAATAAATCTCAGAGGCTCACCCAAGTCCCTCGACATAGTACCTGGGTATTGCTGCTGGTTATTCAAGGCCCAAGGGCTCTTCGGTTAGCAGGTGATGAATGCTGCCAGGATGGAGCCCTGCCTTCAAGGCATTGGGTTCTCTTCTGGCCTAGGTTATGTCTGGAAATGTTGTCTGGGTTAGGGCTTGGAATGGGGGTCTCATGACCCTGACAGTTACCCTATCCTGCTGTGGCTGAGCTGGTATCCAAAATGTAAAATAAAGTCCTCCTCACTTTTCCCTTTCCTCTCCTCAAGTGGAAGAAAGGGATCTCTTTTAAAGCAGAGAGCTGTGCAGCCTGGGGCTGAGGAAGGAGTGATGCCAGGGCTCCTTTGGTTGCCCCAGCTGATGTCTCAGTATGTTGCATGGCCCTTTAGTCCGGTCTCTGGGTCAAGCTCAGCACAAGGGCTCCCTTAAGAGTTACAGTCCTGAGGAATCGCCACACTGACTTCCACAATGGTTGAACTAGTTTACAGTCCCACCAACAGTGTAAAAGTGTTCCTATTTCTCCACATCCTCTCCAGCACCTGTTGTTTCCTGATTTTTTAATGATAGACGTTCTAACTGGTGTGAGATGGTATCTCACTGTGGTTTTGATTTGCATTTCTCTGATGGCCAGTGATGATGAGCATTTCTTCATGTGTTTTTTGGCTGCATAAATGTCTTCTTTTGAGAAGTGTCTGTTCATGTCCTTTGCCTACTTTTTGATGGGGTTGTTTGTTTTTTTCTTGTAAATTTGTTTGAGTTCATTGTAGATTCTGGATATTAGCCCTTTGTCAGATGAGTAGGTTGCAAAAATTTTCTCCCATTCTGTAGGTTGCCTGTTCACTCTGATGGTGGTTTCTTTTGCTGTGCAGAAGCTCAGTGATTCCTCAGGGATCTAGAACTAGAAATACCATTTGACCCAGCCATCCCATTACTGGGTATATACCCAAAGGACTATAAATCATGCTGCTATAAAGACACATGCACACGTATGTTTATTGTGGCACTATTTACAATAGCAAAGAGTTGGAACCAACCCAAATGTCCAACAACGATAGACTGGAGTAAGAAAATGTGGCACATATACACCATGGAATACTATGCAGCCATAAAAAATGATGAGTTCATGTCCTTTGTAGGGACATGGATGAAACTGGAAAACATCATTCTCAGTAAACTATCGCAAGGACAAAAAACCAGACACCGCATGTTCTCACTCATAGGTGGGAATTGAACAATGAGAACTCATGGACACAGGAAGGGGAACATCACACTCCGGGGACTGTTGTGGGGTTGGGGGAGGGGGGAGGGACAGCATTAGGAGATATACCTAATGCTAAATGACGAGTTAATGGGTGCAGGAAATCAACATGGCACATGGATACATATGTAACAAACCTGTACATTGTGCACATGTACCCTAAAACCTAAAGTATAATTAAAAAAAAAAAAAAAAGAGTTACAGTCCTTATGGGCTAGGCTGGCTTTCAAGTCTACTTTGAAAGGCACTTTGGCTCTCGGTGGTGAGGTTCATGGGAACTCAGCTTCGGACTGCTGGAATGGGTGATTCCCCTCTGGCTACGGCTGGTTTAAAATGCTCCCTCCAAGGGTAAGCATCAGCTGAGTTTGGTCTGGTTTTCCTTTCTGCTCTAACAAAACAACACTGAGTTCAGTGCCTCACAATTGCAGTGTTCTCCCTCCCCCAGAGCCCAGAAATGCATCTTACTGCAACTGCTCTGGGTTGAGGGATAATAGGTGACACTGGCAATTCAAGAGTGTTTTTCTAACTCTTCAGGTCCTCTTTTAGCCATATGTAGTTAAACGCCGGTACTATAAGGGCTCACCTGATTTTTGATTCTCATGAAGATTTTTGTGTGTGTGTGTAGATAGTTGTTAAATTGGTATACCTGCAGGGGGTGGGGGTAAGGGAACAATTAGTGGAGCTTTCTATTCTGTCATCTTGCTCTGCCTCCTCCAGCCTGTTTTAGGAATTTAAAAATGCACCTATAACTTTTTACAACACAATATAAATTAAAATGATATAATTTAATGTATAATGTAAAAACTATGATGGTTTACTTCCACTTACTTCCCTTGCTTACTTTGTGCTGTTGTAGTCATGCATTTTAATTCTGTCTATATTATAAACCTCACATTTTACTTCTCTGTGTATTACAAACCCCAGAATACATTATTAACATATTTTGCTTTAAGTAGTCAATTGTTTTGAAATTAAGAAACAGTAAAAAATGTCTTCTATATTTTCACACATATTTATTATATCCGGTTCTCTTAATTCCTTTGTGTAGATGCAGATTGAACCTGACATTCTATTCCTTGTATATAAAGAATTATTTATAACATTTCTTGCATTACATATCTACTAGTCACAAATTAATATATCTTTGGTTTATTTTAAAATGTCTCTACACTGTCTTTCTTTATGTAACAACATTTTCACTTGGTATGGAATACTAGAATTGCAATTTTCCCCCACCCCCAAATTTTAAAGATGTTATTCTATGGAGGTCTGAGCTTGCATTAATTAGTGAGGAGAAGTTATTAGCATTGCTTATCATTGTTCTCAGACACATAATTTCTTTAGCTTCCTGTTGTCTTAAAATTTTTCTGTTTTTGCTTTTTAGCACTTTGACTATTATATGGCAGGTAATGTTTGCTCAATGCTTAGTTTTCTTAGCATTCATTGAGATTTTTGTACCTGTGAGTTGATATTCTCTATCACAAGTGAACAATTTTTAGCATTATTTCCTCAATTATTTTTTCTATTCTTATCTCTCTCTCTCTCCTACTTCCTATACTACAATCACCAAAATGTTAGAATTCTTCATATTTTCTCATAAATTAAACTTTTATTTTCTAACACTCTTTTTCTCTCTTAATTTTTGTTTGAGTAGTTTCTCTTGCCACCTCTTTAAACTCCACTGATTTTCTTCCTTTGCAGGTTTCAGTTTGCTATTATTACATCCAATATATTTTTATTTAAATATTTTTATCCTTTAGTTCAATAAATTTTATTTCATTTTGTTTTATTCTTTATATTACAGAGAATACCATTTTTCTCAAACAGCATATTTATTATTTTAAACATTGACTAAATATTGATGTTTTATATCCCCTATATCATTTCGATATGATTTGGATATGGTCTGGCTGTGTCCTCACCCAAATCTCATCTTGAGTTATAACTCTCACAATTCCCACATGTTGTGGGAGGGGCCTGGTGGAGATAACTGAATCATGGTAGCGGTTCCCCCCATACTATTCTCATGGTAGTGAATACGTCTCATGAGAACTGATGGTTTTATAAGGAGTTTCCCCTTTCGCTTGGCTCTCATCCTCTCTTTGCCTGCCACCCCATAAGACATGACTTTTTCATTCACCTTTTGCCATGATTGTGAGGCCTCCCCAGCCATGTGGAACTGTGAGTCTATAAAACCTCTCTCCTTTACAAGTTACCCAGTCTCAGATATGTCTTTATCAGTAGCGTCAGAACAGATAAATACAGATTTTATGTGTGGCTTTATTCATACTGTTTTTGTTTTTCTTAATTACAGGCAAAACTTCTCTGATTCTTTATATGCTTGGCATTTTTTATGTTTTTAAAAATAACTTTCAACGCTATAGTGTTCAAAGTCTGGATTTTGTTGTCTTTCTTTAAAAAGAATTGAGTTTCATTCTAAGAAGCAATTAATTTAGTTGTGGAATAATATGCTACTAATTAGGGATTGATTTAAAGCTTTGTAAGGATAAGTATAGGTTAGGTCTTAATGAATTTCTCAAGTAGTTCTCCTTTTATAGCATGAAATTTTGGAATCTCAGCTGAAAACCTGGGGTATTCAGCATATTTCCTCTACTCTGTCAGATTGGAATTCTTATGTTTTCTTGTACTTTGTGTTCTCTGAGATCTCTGTTCGGTGCTTAGTTTCTCAGTAACTTCTTTTTTTTCCTACAATTCATTAAACTTCATCTTCTACATGTGTAGTGTAGTGTTTGTACAAATACCTAACTAGAACCATCCGCAAATTCATAGAACTCCTTCTTTGTGCAACAACCTCCTTTTCAAGACCCTACACAGCAAATTCCAGCTACTTCTGTAGGTCTGGGGTCAGATTATTGCTTCTTCAGCTCATTAATGTTACCACGCTTTGCTTAGGCTCCATTTCATTATATTGCTGTCTGAAAAATGTTTCAAGGCAGACAACTGGGGTAACCATGGGGAATACCTCATGTGTTTCTCTTCCCTCAGGAATGATGTTTCTGCACTGCCTCTTTTCCAATGTCTGAAAAGTACTGCTTTGTGTATTTTGTCCTGTTTTATAGTTGTTCATAATGGAAAGATAATGGGGTACAAGTTACTCTATCATGGCCATAAGAAAAGACATTTGATTTTACTTTTGGTATTTAAGTGTGTCTAATGAGCCCAGTAGTTAGCTTGAGTAAAAATCATCTACCCTAACTAGATCAACTTATTTTAATGGTTACTAACAACCACTAGTATGTTGATAGACGGTTGTAAAAGCATGCATAAATCCATGGAAGGAACATTTTGGCAATCAGAAGTTAAAACTAAAGAACATAAAACTAGGAAAGTGGTATCTTTTCCCCTTTCACACAGCTATTTGGTTGTTCTTTAATCATACTGGTGTACCCATCAATAAACTACCCCAGGTTTTTCATTGAAAAAAATAATAAAATTATTATCCAATGGTCTTAGAGCAAAAGTAAGCACACAACAAATAAGAATATGATCATGTCCAATCTAGACTGGAATGCCAATATTTTCACTACCTATTTTAGAATGCAGAAATGACAGCAAATAATAACCTTAAATATCCTTAAGATATATGTCAGAACAATATAATATTAATTTAGCTGGAATTACCAGATTTCACTGTCAGACATGACTAGCTCAGTCCCACCATATGCAGTTTCTATCTTTGAGGCCAGTTTTTTTTTTAACTATTTATAAAAATTAATATGTATATAAACAAGGCATTTAAATTAGGCTTTAATTATGACTCTATTTGTATACCCAACCACATGTTCTACAAAAAAAGGCCTTTATTGTAATTAAAATAGTATGTGTTAACATTAATACACTAAATCAGGAAGGGATTAAGTAATTTCATGATACAGACAAAGATTTATGCTGTTCTTTATAGTTGTGCAACCAAAGAGGTTTACATTTGAAGAGATGAGTAGGTTGTATCTTGAGAGAAGACAGAAAAAAGTATTTGTTTGCAGCTTACATGAAGTAATGACATAGGATCATTTTATCATTTTAACTAAGTTGTACAACTGAATTATAAAGTGAACTGGCTTCACCTTGTGAGTAGAAGGTGGCAAGAATAAGTGAAGTGATACTTATTTTATATTCTTTGACAACCCATTAGTGAACTGTATGGAGGAATAGCTACTGGTTATTAGTATTTGCCTGAAAGTCACAGCAGTTGGACATTAAAGGAACCTCAAAAAATTATTTGCTCTAGTCCTCAATATTGAACTAGCTGGAGGTGAAACATTCAAATTTCTATTGCTTTAATTTAGCCCATGGCTTGTTTGGAGTAATTACCTGTATGGAATACAGATATTTGGCATTACTTTAATTATGGTTTTTCATCAAAAGGTGGGTATATTAATCTTTATCTGTCTCCTAAATTAAGTCATTTGAAGTTACAATTATTTTAGCATATATATCAGCATATAAGCAAAGCTTGAGAAGGGGAAAAATTTTCTTTATTGTCCCAGAGCAGTTTCAGCCTCATTAATTCATCCTTTATCTGTGACCTGATTTCTCTTTCCTTTTCTTGGCGGCCTTTCCTTCTGTCATCAGAGCTCTATTATTACAATTCTCTGTTCCTCTACTAAGGCCCTCTTTTAACTTTCGAGGCAGTTAGAATAGTGTCCCCATCCCATTCGCATCCACCACACTCACACTGTTAAATTCAAAGCCAGCTAAACAGCTTTACACATCACGACACTCTCTAAACTCTAACTTGAAAATAGTATAACTGCAAGCTCACATATAATAAATTCAAATAAAATATTCTTTTCAATTCAGGAGATTTTTCTGTGTGTTTATGTTCACAAGTAAACCTCTGAAAGGGAAGAAAGAAATAATTTTAGGATCATTCTTTACAGAGCAGATTTCCTACCTTTGTGAAAAATGAAAATTACAATCCTGGTAAAAACATATGGATCAGCAAATGCTCTGGTCTAAATATTACTTTGGCGTTTATGGCACAAAATGCCTCCCTGTTCTGGCATTCAGCTTTTTCCTATAATAGCACACAGAGGAGCAGTGCCAGCTTGAAGTGCCAAATAAGGTATCCCTCCTAGGGTCTGGTACTAATTGGACAATGCCTGCCCACTGGCCATCAGTGTTGTGTTAGTATGAATATCTTTACGCACATAAGTGGGAAATCAAAAAGCCAAGGTTTCTTGTTTTACAAATGTACCTTTCCAGGGTTCTTTTTGACTATTGGGCAATATTTCAGGTATTGGAAAAGTGCTATAACTAGACCAATCTCTAAGCAGATTTTTGAGTTTAATAATTCAAAATACAGAATGAAGTCCAGGGACCAAAGGTTTAAATGAGGCAAATATGTCTAATTAAGGCAAGTTACATTATTTAGAAAGATATATGAGGCAGTCATAAATATTTTACAGGTTAAAATAAAATTCAAGGCCATGCTAATTTTCCCCATCTCAAATATAATTGCTAAAGTCCTCTAAATATTACCAAAAAGTAGGCCATCAACAGGAGTAAGCTCTTTGTGACAAATTCAACAGCGTCTGTGGAGAAATCCTTTCTGTGTCTCTGTCCCTCTGCTGCAATGCCTGATCCATTTATAATTGGCACTCAATCTCTCTGCTCTCAGCAGCACCAGGCTGCCATTACGAAGGATGCAGGGTTTTAACACCCTCCACTTCAAAGATTTCCTCAGGGAGAAAAGGGGGATTGCTAAAGAGAGTGGAAAGAAGTAGGGAATGAAATCAGCAGCACCTTTAGTCAGACCCCTTCAGTCAGACTAGGAACACTGTTAAGACCTATTGGCTGACAGAGGCCATGATTTCAGATAAGATGCAAATCAGAGGTCCCGACCTTGCACACCTGAAATGGATTCATAGCACTTTTTGACAGAGAAATGATCCTGGGATCTTGGCCAGAGTCCAGTATGGTGATTGCATTTGTTTACTCATCTTCTTCCAGCAGTTTTTCTTATTAATTGGAATTCTAATACATTGTGAAGTGACACATAGAAAAATTTGGCCATGATGTTTCCAAAGAGTATGTACATAAATTAAGAAGGAGAAAATTAATAATAATTGACATTATTTTATTCTCCATGTGTTCATCTTTTGATATTTATGATGTATTTGTATTAAATTCTTGTAAGATACCTTTGTTGTAGCTAAGCAAGAGATTACCATTAGCTATACTTTACTAAGAAAGACACTAAATAATAGAAAGCAAAGATATTTACCCAAAGTTAAGCAGGTAATCTGTAAAGATAAAAAGAAACCAAGCATGTTCCAGTGGACTGAAAAAAAAAATGTGAGAGTGCCTCTGCTTTTGGTTATATGAAGGAAAGTAAATTATTTACCTAAATGTACTTTTTAGTATCCATTACACTTTAACTAGATTTTGCTTACACAAAAAATGAACAAATTCATTCTCTGCCTAAAAAATGAATGTCATTACCTCCATCCTGTTACACTTCTCAGAGGAGAACCAATGCTCTCAGTGTGATTTGTTTCTTTTCAGAAAACATACATGTCTGCATCATCACATACGCACACCTATAAGAAAAATTGTTTGTGTGTAACTTTTTTGGTACTAATGACACCATACTTTATCTGGGCTCTGTGCATTTTTCTCACTTAAAAGAATAATCTTAAAACTCTGCAACATCTTTGCACCTGTCACTTTGTATACATGGGTGAATGCTTCTCAGGCTAGTTACTGAGACACAAAATTGCTGAGTTAATTGATGTACATAAGTTAATTCTGAGATATCTCCAGAGTTGTTTTTGGCTACATATCCATTCTGATTCTTGTAGATCCCTATACCTACTGCATTTCTCCCTTTGTAGCAGTTGATGTGGAGTACCCTGCCCCACTAAGGCTACGGACCCACCCTTTAAGTCCTGGTTCAAGCATCAGCTTTTGGTGAAACATTCCTATCTCACAACTATAATCAAACTTTCTCTCAGGTGAAACCATACAGTACTTTATCTGTACTCAGGCCATGACACTAACTATGTAACTCATTGCATTATAATCATTTATATGCAGGGCTTATCTCCCTCTTATCCCCCATTAGGTTGTAAACTCTCTAAGGGCAGGATGCATGCCAACGTTTTTATATTTGAATCCCCACATCTTGTAGTTGTATGCCTTGCATAGGGTTATTCAAAAATCTCAATGAAATAAACAAATTGATAAATAAATTGATGTATAATGTAACATTTCATGTCAGGCCAGTGGCTATAAAATTCCAGGAAATATCAGTATCATTGTCTATTGTCAATTTCATGGAAGCTTGGTCTAATCTCTAGTTGTCATGTTTCAGTCTAATTACATATTTGCCTTGTTTATGCATCATTTTTTATTACTGATAATGGAAATGATCCTATGTATTTTCATGGTAGTCCTTGTTATACCTAGAAATGAATCCTTGTAAACCGTTTCTGAATTGTTTTTCTCCATCAGCACCATTCTCAGCTGCAGTGAGAGATAAACTTGTTTTATATATTCTGAGCATGTGTTTCATTCTGCATGGCTGATATGACATCACAACAACTCACATCTCTCCCCATAACCCAGTCAGCAAAAGGGATTTTTAAATCACTCAACAACAGCTGGATATCAAGATGAGACGTGTTTTAGTGGATGCAGAAAAACCTCTTCTTTTCTTCCTCCCTCCTTTCTTTTCTCCCTCCCTCCCACTTTCTCTCTGTGTCCCTCTATCTATAAAGACTGGAATCAATTGAAACAAGTTTGAGTTTGGAATACACACAAATTTTAATATACCCGCATTAAACCCAAGGCATTATGGGTAACTCATATGATTTTTAAGGGGAAAATATTCTAGCATTCAAAAATTCATATATGTACCAAAATGGGTATGTGGAGTTGGTTAAAATTAGTTTTATGAAGAACAGCAGTCCGGCCTGCAGCATCTCCCATCTGCAGGCTCCACTGAAACTTCCATTTGAAGATTTTTAAAATAAACTTACAAAATAGTTTTCTCTAGAGTTTTCTATCTCCTTTTTATTATGAAACAGCCAGTATTTGTGTAAAGACCTGCATTGATTCTAATCTTTACCTTTAAAGAACTTTCTATAATTTAATTCCAGTAATATGTTCTATATCTTAAGTTTATGGTACTATACCTGGTTTAGAATATGAATACATAATGGTGACTTACTCGTGTAGTCTGATTTAGTCCTTCTAGATTACATTCTGTTTTATGAATTTATAATAGTCCTTGAAACTTACTAAAATTAAATGCTTCTATAATAGTGAATATCTTAATTGTAATATTGTGTTTTAAATTTTCCTTTCTTCCTCTCTCCATTCCTCTCTCCCTGACTCTCTCTCTCTCTCTCTCTCTGTCTCTGTGTCCCTCTACCTGTAAGCACTGGAATCAATAGAAACAAGTTTGAGTTTGGAATACATACAAATTTTAATATACTTTTATTACACTTAAAGTATTATGAGCAACTTATATGATTTGTATTATCCTTATTTATATAAACTTATATAATCCTTATTCTACAAATAAGGATCAGCCTTAGATATAACCCTCAAACATAAGTCCATTCATGGTTGGAACAAATACATTTCATTGTGTAGATCTTTATATGTTTTCATCAGGAATTTTAGAATTTTAATTAGGAGTAAGATTTAAATTCAATAACTAAAATAGTGATATTATTTCTGGTTTTCATGATGCTATTTTTAAAATATAAAACATATTTAAATTTGTCTAGATTATTATTTCTTTCCTGTTTATGTACCAAGCTCTTCAATTTATTTTTACTTTCCCAAGAAAATTTCAAAATATCTTTAATGACAACTTTGAAATAATAAGACCTTGTTATAAAAACATTTGGTGTATGTATAATATGATAATTGGATCTTCAATTAGATTGATTAGCTCAAAATTAAAATTTTGTCCATTTTCTAAACTGTTACTTTTAGAATCACAGCATTCTACAACAGTTCTTCCTTGGAATAAGTTAAACACTAGACATACATAATTTACATAATGTGATAAGCCATATATAATACATTTATCTTTACTGTCTCAAAAAGAGAAAAAAGAACTTGGTCATTGCTTCCGGAGGCTGACTTTGTTCTTTGAAAGATTTCTGGACATTCCTCGTGTAGTGCCTTAAAGGGAGATAATCAGGGTCTTCAAATCAGGCTTTGAAGTATATTTCAGGAAACTCATCTTTCAAATGCTTGAATTGGAAATTTGATTGAACACTAAACTCAACACAGGTCTCCATTTATCTTAGTAAAAAACTTCCTTTAAAACTATTCTTGCATTCACAGCTGCCAGGAATATTTTTCAAAAATATTTATTGACTGCTTTATAAGGTTAATTGAAATGAAAGACTGGTATTTTTTTTCTTGAAAAATAGTGGGCATTTGACCTACACCTGTAAAATAAATAACAGGTATCTTATGACTTCTTGATTTATTAGAGACATGAAACTTTCTTCCTCTCCATTTTAAAAGATGCTTTTTTTTCTTTTCTTTTCTAGAAGACTGAGTTTTGGTCTCTGTTATCTGCTTTGTGCCACTTTGCAAGACAATTCTTCTCTTTGCACTAATTGAGTACTGGACTTAGTGGTATCCTTTAGAAAGAAAGTGGATTCTTCTAATGGGGCCAGTGTCTACAATTAGCTTAAGACTGTTAGAGAAAGGAACTAAAGCATATTTTTCACTGCAATAACGGTTACACAGACTTCAAAAATTAAGTAGATTCTTCCCAAAACACTAAGCTACTTGGACTGACGTGACAGAAGCAGACAGATTATTAAATTAAACAAAAGATGAAGTGGGCATCAACACAAGTGGTATTAAGGTAAATATCTGCGCACTGGGATGGTTAAAGGACTGTTCTTGCCTTGGAATAGGTCACAGAATGAGGAGAAATTGCCAGAGTAGAGCATTCCTTCTCCTATTTAAGCTTTGATTTTAGGTTTCAGGACCTATGTGCAGGTCTGTTATATAGGCCAATTCATGTTATGGGGGTTTGTTGTGCAGATTATTTCATCACCTGGGTACCAAGCCTAGTATCCAATAGGTATAGTTTCTAATCCTATTCCACCCCCCACCCTTCACTTTCAAGTAGGTCCCAGAGTCCGTTTTTCCCCTCTCTGTGTCTGTGAATTCTCCTTATTTAGCTCTTTCATATACATGAGAACAGAGCATCCTTTCCATATCACGAATTAAAGCATCATATATTTTCTTTTCTCCCGTTAGTTTTTCATCCTTTGTCGCTTTTTTCATCTGCTCAGTGACTACTATGATATAGTTACTACACAAGATATTCTCCACATTCTTTCCTTCACATGCTTTATTTTGTTTCCCCCTTGTAATTCTTTTTCTTCCCCCTCATTTATTGTTCCCTGGTCCTGTGTCATCACGCTGAGTCTATGCTGGCACCTCATGACAAATGCTGCATAGCAAGTTGTTTGGTCATAGGTAGTGACAAAACAAAATCTGAAGCACTAAATTGAAACAAAATTCTTGTTATAAAAAGGCAAGAACCCTACAATTTTACTGAGTTATAACTCTGTTTTATATAAGCAACTAACTGAGTATATTGATCTACTTTTGTTAGCTTTTCCTTACTTTCCAGCTATATAATATCTTCTTACCCATGGGATAAAATGAAATATAATAGATAAAGGAAGCAGGGAACACAACTGTAACTTTTGAATTGTTACCATTTGAAATTTTTTCAGTTATGCACTGACTTTTTGATTAAATATTTTATTTCGTGTTTAATGATTATATTGTGAATTTCTAGATCACTTAAATTGTGTGTTTTTAATGAGTTCTAGTCTAATATAGTCAGTGAGGATATGGTTGTTGATATTATTCAGTATAGATAGCTCAAGTTTTGAAAGGATATTTCTACTCAAACTACTTGTAACTATCTACATACAGGAGATGATGCTAGCATTTCTTTCTTTTTTTTTCTTTCTTTTTTTTTTTTTTTGAGACGGAGTTTCGCTCTGTCGCCCAGGCTGGAGTGCAGTGGCGCGACCTCGGCTCACTGCAAGCTCCTCCTCCCGGGTTCACGCCATTCTCCTGCCTCAGCCTCTCCGAGTAGCTGGGACTACAGGCGCCCGCCACCACGCCCGGTTAATTTTTTTGTATTTTTAGTAGAGACGGGGTTTCACCGTGGTCTCGATCTCCTGACCTCGTGATCCGCCCGCCTCGGCCTCCCAAAGTGCTGGGATTACAAGCGTGAGCCACCGCGCCCGGCGATGCTAGCATTTCTTTTGCAAACAACCAATATGATGTACTTTCCATTCGATATTGGGCTAAATATTTCAAAGTTTTGGGCATAACTTTTCACTTGACTATGAATTTTTATGTTTTAGACCATAGGAGGTTGTCCACACTCTCTAATCCCTTCCATGAAAGGTTTGCAGATGGAAACGTGAGGGCTATTAAGCTAAATTATCCGTTTTGTTTTTTAGTTTCTGGGTCTTAGGCATGCAGCATTGAAATGGGAGGAGAATCTGTAACCTATTATTTTACTTTTGAGCAATCTAGAATATGTCTTCTTTCCATACAGGAAAGAATGATTTCCCTGTTACAGCATTCTTTGAAGAAAAACAGAATTGGATGTTCTGACCCAGCTATGTATTTTTTAAAAATAACTGAGTTACAGAGTTACTGCACACTCTACCCTCTCTGCACAGTTCCAGACTGCTGCCGCTCAGAAACCCAGGCCTCTGCATCACTCAAATGGAACACAAGCACTCAGCAATGGCAGGTTGTTGATCAGCATTCTCTGAGATTTTTCTGTTTATTTCTAACCAATCACTCTGAATGGTGCTGTGGAATCACCACTAATTAATATCCATGAAATGCTAATATGAGAAGGTGATGTACAAACTGTTTTCATAAATTATTTAATCACTGACACATATGGTATAAAAAAGAAAGACACATAGAATTAAAAATGATGTAATATTAATTATACATATATTGATTATATATATGCATATATGTGTATGTCTATATGTACCTATATACATATACATGTAAAAAATGTGTAAAAACTTTCCTGCCTCCCCTCTTGCCTCTGCCTTTAGTGATTTTCCCCATTATAGCTATAGCAATCTTTCAAACAACACAAATATCCTATCTCACACCTGTATAAACTAATGGATCCCCATTACTTTTAAAATATTGTACATCTTCCTTATCGAGGGTTACAAGATCCTTTGTTGCATGGCTCCTTCACAGCTATCCATTCTGAGCAACTGCCACCCACTTCTCATCCTACTCTGTGCACTCCTCAATTCAATTACTCCTAATGTCATGAACATCTTGACCCCTCTCAACCCTCAGCCTTTACATGAGTCATTCTCTGAGTGAAGCATCATTTAACTTCTCTTCCTCCAATGTTTGCCTGGCTAAACAGGTACATTCTCTAAAAAAAGAGTATATTTAAAGGTATACAATATGCTGTTACAAGATACATATGTATGTAGTAAATTGGTTACTATCGTGGAGCAAATTAACATATCTATAATCCCTCAAAGCTACCTATTTTTCCCTCCTGAAGCAAAGAGCAGGGGTTATCTACTTATTTAGCAAAAATCTTGAATCCAAAACACTACTGTTAACTATAGTCTTCATATGGTATATTAGATCTTTAGACTTATTCATCCTATGTATCTGCTACTCTGTATTCTTTGACCATGGCATCCTTGGCACGTCAGCTTATATGGACAGCATTCCCTGACCACTTTTATACACCCTCAAATGCACACGGACGACATTGAATAGTGCTTCTCCCCTACATGTACTCTCATGATATTCTCTACTACCCCACCAATAGCTCTCATTGCTTCGTGTTATTATTTCCTGTTTGCTCATCTGGATCTCTCACTAGGCTTTTATTATAATGAGGCAGGGAAAGTTTTGACCCCGCTCATCATTGCACATAATGGAAGCAGCATAATGCTATCACATAGCAGAGTAGAATCAATGTTTGCTAAACAAATAAGTAAATAAGTAAATGAGGTTATAGGTAGGGGTTATTTCTGAGTCATACACTATGTAATTATGAAGACTATTTTAAAAGCTTCAACAAAATGGTGCTGTTTCCTTAGGCAGGATTTTCAAGAAAGAGAAGCTTACAAGTGTAGGAGGATGAGGATACATCCCTAATTTATGATTCTAGGGGCAAAGTCCAATTATATGCTAACATCTTCATGTAATTTATATGGTAACTGTCCACCCCTCACTCCAATCCCAACCTTCCACTTTCTTACACCACAAGATACACTCTATTTAGGGCTTTATGTTCTAGATATTTTGTGAAAATTTGAGGCATTATTTTTATAATTGCAAAACTAGATAGTAAGCCATTATTACTATTATCAATTAATGAAAGCTACAAATAAGCCAACACTGAAGAACTTAATAATGAAAGTGTTAATCTACAATTGCCACAAAAACTGCCTGCAAAATTTTCTCCCTCAAATTTTGCTACCAATAACAACATTATGGAAGAAATAACATGGCGTTACAATAAGAAATGTTATAAAATGTTATAGCTCTATATTTTAGACCGTCCTGGGATGTAAAATGGTACAAGGAATTCTCAAAATTTTTTGCTGCTATATACTGGGAGCTCTTTGTAAAATTGGTGCTGTTCTATGGATAGATAAGATCACAGTTTTCCTGTTGGTGTGATGTTTATATGCTTCTATTTCACATAGATCACTTACATCTATAAATATAATGAATGAATTAGAAACAGAACCAAGAACCGCATTTAATTTCCAGTTAGATTTGTTTATTAGAATTTTACAGTAATATGTGATTTTTCCTTCAGAATTAGAAATCTGTTATATTTACCTTTGAGATCTCATAGTGCCACGTATAATTTATTTCTACATAGAGTGTATCACTGTATGTTTGTTGAATTTGGTTGAAATCAAAATACCTATGGAGTAGGTAAAAGAATGACACATATTTTGGCAGAGATTTTCAGTGTTTAAACATATTTACCACCAACATATTAAAAATTATGACCTATATGGTCTATATGATCCAGTAATTAAAATATAGGAATGTGTCATCTAAAACAATGTACATATCTGGAGGATGCATAAACATAATTTAGTTGCTTCCACAAAGTAAAAAGGGCAAGTGTATTGCAGTAATTCAGAATATGGGTGTTGGATTCTGATGACCTGGGTTCTAATCCCAGCTCTGCCACTTAATAGGCAACTTTATTTTCAAAAGAATCAGCGAATTCATCCAAAATGGGAGTGATACAAATGCCAACCCCGTAAGTCTGTTCTAAATATAAATATCACAAATGCAAAGTATTTGGCACAGAGCTTGGCTCAGTAAGTACTAACAAAGATCTGCTGTTGTTAGATACGATTACGTTATCTCTTTCTTTCTCAACCTGTAGAATGGAAGCTGTTGGTAAACAGGAAAAGTAATATAAAATTACTCTGCAGCATGTTATATAATTTTGAGTGAGCATGTGTCCTTATTTACAAATTAATAACAGAAAGTTTGAAGCCCAAGCAAGGAGATCTAGAATAAATCACTTAAATTTATAAATTTATGCCTATAAATTGAGAAAAACAATAGCTACTTTGGTTAGCTTAAGTGATTGCCATCAAAAGGAATTTTAAAATATAAAACATTAAACAAATGAAATGGACACAAAACATGCTCTTGACTGTGACAGTCTGTACATAGTGACTTTCAATTTTAAATTGTTCAGAGACATCACAGGATATTAAAAATACGGATGGCAAGAGCCAGATAAGTGGAAAATTAGTTCTGGAAATAATGTTTGTTCAGGTTGTTAGAGCAAGTCCATTTTTTTCCCTCAGGCAGATATTTTGAAGGTTGTACTGGCTTCATTTTCTAAAGAGAAGGGAAAAGAACAGGAAGTTAATCATCTCTGTTCATGTGTCATGTACCTGAGAAGCTGCTCAATAAATATTAATTGATGAAGATGATATTGTAAGGACGATGTTTTGTGAAATTGATTCATAAAAGTCAGCCTTCGGCAACTCTACCAATGTGATTGGGTGTGTTCAGCATGTTTTATTTAACTCCTTTTGTAAGAAGATCATGTTAAATTAAACACGTTTGATTGGGATCCTGAGCCTAGGTATTTCTTTCTTTCCTTCCTTCCTTCCTTCTTTCCTTCCTTCCTTCCTTCCTTCCTTCCTTCCTTCCTTCCTTCCTCCCTCCCTCCCTCCCTCCCTCCCTTCCTTCCTTCCCCCATCCCACTTTCTCGCTCTCTCTATTTCTCCCTCCCTCTTTTCCTTTTTAACTTTTTCGTATCCCTACATTGCTTGTTTATATATTATACACTGAAACCATCATTCTATCTGGTAGAGATAGCAAATAGAGTAGCTTTGAAACATGTTTTCTCTCTAGATGTAGCCCTTGAAAATTTTTACTTGATAAACTTGGAAGATCAGAGAAGAGAGATAAGCTAATGTGTTTTTCTTCACATTGCCATTCACAGACACTCAAGGCTGAGATGGTCTTTCTGAGAAGCCCATTTTATGGAATGTTATGTGACTGTCACGACCTGCAGACGTGAGCACTGGGCATAGTCAGCTGGGAATGGATCTGGCCCAGAGTCTGGTCTGAAACTTTAGTTTAAAAAATAGCGATGAGAACACATGGACACAGGGAGAGGAACATCACACACTGGGGCCTGTCAGGCGGTGGAGGGCAAGGGGAGAGAGAGCATTAGGACAAATACTTAATGCATGCAGGGCTTAAAACCTAGATGATGGTTTGATAGGTGCAGCAAACCACCACGGCACATGTATACCCAGATAACCTGCACATTCTGCACATGTATCCCAGAACTTAAAGTAATAAAAAAAATAGCAACCTGACTACCTGGAACGTTATCTTAGTGCTATATATGCCTGAACCAGTACCTAGAATACGTTCCTGCCTTGTATTAATGCCTCATTATTCCACACGACTTTGGCTTACACACAAAGGAATATTTATCACATAAAACCATACCAGAATAGCTTTTTTAAAAACTCTTTGTTTATCCAAGAGTTTTATTTTTCATGAAATGCCATTATTAATAATTAGAGAAGTCATGGAATTCCTGATTGTAATCTCAAAATATTTATCACTGAGTTGCAGCTTTGCCCTGAGCCCAATCTATGTGCAAAAAAGAGGGGCTTAGGTATGGATGAGAAAGCCAAGTACACAAATAACTAGAACACCTAACAAAATGTCTTAGACTATAGGAATAATCCATGTTATCTAGCAGACTAGAAGGAAATATTGTTTCTGACTTGGTGAGACTGCTGTATTTGTGTGTGTGTGTGTGTGTGTGTGTGTGTGTGTGTGTGTGTGTGTAATATCTATTTTACGATTTTCTTCATTCCCGCTATAGCAATTTGTCTTGATTAGATTTCTAATAATAGCTGTCTCTTCTAACATGGGAATTTTTTTGTATACATGTCTGAGAGCTGCCTATTTTTATTACCTTTTCCTGTACATATGAGGATCTCTGTCTCTGCCTCTCTCTTTCTCACATCTTTGAAATCACAACAGTTTATCCGAAAAAAGTCTTGAAATGTATCATTTTGAATCAGTTATTCTGGAGACATGCTGTACTGCCTCTTCAAAGCTTAGATTCGAGCTTTGAATGATTTCTGAATGGTATTCTCATTAAATAAATTAAAATATGTATTGTTTTACTTTTCTTCGTGTCATCTTTATAGAGGCCACATCTCCCATTTTATGTGTTTTTTAACTTTTTATTTATTTTCAGTTATTTTGTTAATTGTTTCTTTTTGTTTTTGAGATGGGGTCTCGCTGTGTCGCCCAGGCTGGAGTGCAGTGGCGCGATCTCGACTCACTGCAAGCTCCGCCTCCTGGGTTCACGCCATTGTCCTGCCTCAGCCTCTGGAGTAGCTGGGACTACAGGCGCCCGCCACTACGCCCGGCTAATTTTTTATATTTTCAGTAGAGACAGGGTTCCACCGTGTTAGCCAGGATGGTTTGCTAATTGTTTATTAGTCTTGTCCATTCTGGCATTTATTTGTTCAATTGTACTCAGTCTCCTCTTTTTTTTTTTTAATATCTCAAAGTGACCCTTATTTTTGTACCATTTAATTTTTCTCTTCAATGTCATCTCCAAACAATGGCAGCTTTTTTTTAAATGTCCTTCGCCTGCCATGTCATTTTGTCTTTGTTTCCTTTGTGCGCCTGCTTTAAGCTCTTGTTGTCCGAAGACTATTACTCATATTTGAATGATTTACATTCTTCTGAGACAAGTTATTTTAGGCAGTTTATGTGAAGGAAGGGCTAGCATTCTGATCTAGAAAAAATTAAAACCTGGAACAGAGTGTGTGTTGGGTGGGGGGGTGGGTGGGGAGGGTAAGAGAGAGAGAGAGCGAAAATGAGAATACAAGTGCTTTGGTTTGATTTTCTTCCAGACATTCCTTATTCTGACAGATAGCTGGCTGGTCACAACTTGGCCTCTCCTCCTCTCTGCTTTACCTTTGGATAAATCCTTCATTAATCCTGCTTCTGTGGATTCTTTTACTTATTCCAGCAGCTCTAATCTGTAGTATCTAGCAGGATCCAGAGAAATACACTCAGCAGCCCATGTCTCTTATTGCCATTATTCCTAACAAACAGTGTTGGCTTCTTCTCTCAGGGTGAGGCACCTGGCTTGAGACTCTTTGGATTCTCCTAATCCTGTCTGCTGCACCTGTGGCAGCAGGCATGTTTGATATAAACTTTTCTTGGCCTTACAACCCTCCTCAAATGTTGCATGTGGGATTACAGTGTGTCCTAGTTAGATAGAAGAGCTTACGTGTGTACTTCTTATCCTCCCTCTAATTTCAGAGATAAAAACAGAAAAACATATCCTTATTCTGCCACCTTAAAATGAAAAGTCTTGATAGTCCTTTTTTTAAATTCTAGCTGTAATTTTATGACATTTATTTGGGATAAAATGGGAAAAAGAATTGTCAGTCTCTTTAGTCGAATCTTTACTGAGGACTGTTCATATGTTTTGCATTGTCCTGACAACACAAACACAATGAAATAAAAATGATACTAGCTGAGGTTTGAGTGTGCTTACAATATTGTCCTAAGCCTTTACACATACCAGCTCATTTAATCTTCACAATCACCCTATGAAGTAGATGTTATTTTTGGCTGCACTAACTTTAAATACTCAGAAAATAGTATATTGCGGCTTGCAATGTATAGTGTAGCAGAGTTTATGTCGTACTTAGCAACGCAACTTTACCAGATTCATTATTCAATTTTTACCATTGCTAAATGTGTTTCCCAAGTCAGACAAAACAGTGAGGTCAATAACAGATGTACATTTCCTTATCAATCGATTCTTAGAAAGAAATATGTCATTAAATGATTATCACACTTGACAGTGGAAGGACTAGGGAAGAGCTAATCCTTTTGAAGTTGACAGGAGCTTGGAGATGGGGCTGGACAGATCACATAACAGTCTGCTAAGTGCAGGCTTTGCCTAATCAGGAAAAGCTTGGATGCCCACCTCACTTGATGTGATCTTTCATGAGGAAAAAAACCCAAATAACTGAAACAGAGGCCTACATCAGCAAATTTCTGTTTCAGTATATATGGTAGCATCTCACTCTTTCCAGTTATTTTCTAGTGTTCTCAGTGTGATAATATTCTACCATGGAATGGGGAAAAAGCAATGAAGTAAAGAGGAGATGAAGGCTATTACCATGCATTTTTCTGAAATATTTTTGATTCATTTTCTGCACCCAAAGGAGGAGGCCTCCTCCTTTCTTAATTAGATGTTTCGTGATTATATATGTTTAATTTAGTTGAAACTTTCTGGTGGTCCAGAAAAATATTGGAATTGGCTGTCTGTATAGGAAGTTAGCCCAGAAACCATTCTGTAATATTTCCTTTCTGCATTATTTTTAATATCAAGTTCATGTTGATTCATATGGTGCTTAGCACAGTAACTCTTACATAGTGCAAAATCAATAAATGATTTTTGAGTTAAATGTAAATTCTAGTATGGGTTAAACTATTGCCCTCTTTGTGGTATTCTGTCTGATCAGAATTCTTAATCAAGGTATCAGACTAACCACAATTACATGACAAAAGAAAAGAAAGTTCATCGAGAAATGACCAGCAAATAGCTTCTTAGCATTCTTACTGTATAACATATTGTAGCACTCAAGATTATATTATTTAGATTCAAACTGACTTGCTTTTAAATTCAAGAGCTACCCTTCCTTGTTTTGAAAATTTGGGTAAATTATTTAGATTTTCATTTTCTTCATTTCTAAAGTGAAATTAATATGTGTTTCCAAGATCTTTATGAGGATTAACAGAGAAAAATTAATTAAAACACCTTTCATCAAGGCCGCACATTTACTAAAGCAAAAGAGATGAATGCTGTCTCCAAGGCTGTTGAAGTTCAAGAGTCTGGGCAGGCCAGGCTGAGAACAAAGTCCCTGAAATTCTGCTAATGTCCTTTTGTTTTTTATTGGGCTAAAAGGCACTTTTTATTGGGCCACTTTAAAATCTATTGCTGCATCTTAAGTCTTATGTATGATGGCATCCTTATAGGATGACCTAACCTTTTCTGCAGTAAAAAAAAGGTCATTACCCGTTCTCATACAACATTTGTAAGGCAAATCAACATGTGTTCTTATGACAACCAATATATTGAGTAGATCTTTATTACTGAGTGGAAAGATGGCAATAAAAAAGTTAGATAAACAAATATAACATTTCTGGCACTTTTTAAAACCATTGATCTCAAGACAAAATATTCCCATAATCTCAGATATTATATGCAATGTATGTGGTGTTCCTATCTTCTTTTGGACAATGTATTGCCTTCTCCTGAGCTCCTTCTAGAAACTTCCATGCTCTTGTCACCAAGAAAGCTGATGAACATGTTTTTATCTCCATCATTTGAGAAAAGGATTTTTAATCCACCAAGTGCTAGAGCTCTGACCCATAACCAGATCTTGTTGTTTCTAAATCTCAATTTCCTACTTCTGCCATCAGAAATGGAGTCTGCTTCTCTAGCCCACCTTGTACAAGATTCCTTAAATGTAGGTTCATTGATAATTAGCTTAATTATTCTTAGAAAAATTTATTACGGATTATTTCGTGTGTATTCCACATGTTTATCTTCTATTTTACAGCAAACTTTAGATAATAAAAAAAGGAACATCTAGTCATGAGCATACAAAGATATATAATTCCTTTACTCATGAGAGTTCATGAGTTCATTGTAAACAGTTTCAGTCATTTCAAAGTATCATTTTCTTTCCTTTTTGTTTTGTTTTGTTTTTGCTTTTGGTGAAATTATTACCAGGTATTCTTAAGACAGTTTCCTAACCAACATCAAACTTGATATGTGATACATTCAATTAAGAGTAACTGTTTATTATTATTATTTATTGTTTAAGATAATATGGCATTGTGCATACAGATGGCGCCCTGTCAACGAATATCTAAGATTTATAAGGCTTTCTTGTTGCCATACTAAGAATAAGCAAAAAACATAAGTGGAAGGAAGGAAGGAAGGAAGGAAAGAAGGAAGGAAGGAAAAAAAAAAGTCCCTGGAAAAGTCAGACAGAGATTCAAACATTGCCACTTAGTGGCACTTTGACCTGGAGCAAGTTTGTTTGTTAACCATTTTGAGCCTCAATATTCTCAGCTCTGTGTACCTGTATCTCAAGTATATGGTAGTAGCCAAATGAGTTAATTTATATAAGCACTTATTGTTGCGCTTAAGAAACATAAGACAGGCCAGGCACGTTGGCTCATGCCCGTAATCCCAGCACTTTGGGAAGCCGACGTGGGTGGATCACTTGAGGTCAGGAGTTCGAGATCAGCCTGACCAACGTGGTGAAACCCCGCTTCTACTAAAAATACAAAAATTAGCTGGGCTTGGCGGTGCTCACCTGTAATCCCAGCTACTCAGGAGGCTGAGGCAGGAGAATCGTTTGAACTGGGAGGCGAAGGTTGCAGTGAGTCGAGATTGTGTCACTTTACTCCAGCCTGAGTGACAGAGTGAGACTCAATCTCTAAACAACAATAACAAAAAAAAAAAAAAAAGGAAAGAAAAGAAATTTAAGGCACAATGTCCGTTAGTTTTCTGTTGCCCCTCCCCCTATCCTATAGTCATGGACTTTGGCACTTGCAGAGTGAGAGAAAATACATCTATTGAAATGTATGCTCCTTTTTATCCCGAGTCAAAATAATTCTTTTGGGATATTTTTTAAAAGGGAGACACCTAATGAGATAAGCCCAGTTAATAATTTCATCAAGACTGTAGTGCCTAGTACAAATAAAAGCCTTCCTCATTCGATGGTCTAGAATTGCATTCTCTTGAGGTGTATCACATATACAGATGAACAAAACTGAAGGCCTAGGATCCGGGGAAGGAAAGAACTGTACCCCAATAGTAGGATGAACAAATAATTAAGGATGTTTCAGGAAATGTAGAAAAATAATGATTACCAGTAACTTACATTTAATTAGATTGATACGATTATACCAAAGTGAATGACAATCCTTATACTTAACCTGTGTATGTTCTTACTGTGAAAGGGCTGCCAGAAAACACAAGCTGCCATGGTCTGGATATTGGGAGTAGGATGTCTTACAATATCGTTTTGATAGGGTTCTTCTGTCTTAGGGTTAAAGTGAAAGAAGAACTGTAGCAAGGACGAGGAGACAAAAGGTCCTTGGCCACTGAAAACACAAGAAGATCATCACTGGTTTTAGCCACTTAGGCAGCCACAGAAAATGTTGCTTTTGGAACACAATGTCATCCCTTTGACCTTAGGTATCTAATGCTTGGATTTGGGAGAGGAGGACTAATCAAGTCGTATTATCTTCAATAGGTTCTGGAAACCCTGATGGCAGGAAATGACTTGGAAGGAAACAAATGTCTTTAGGACAGTATGTAATGTTGGCTCCTTTCAATATTAAGCACCAGCAACTTCAGAAAAGGCAGGGCCAACAGAAGGAATGGTGACATCTTAAGCAAATGTCAGTAGCCCAGCATTGCATTTGGTGTTAGCAGGGGCAGAAGCATTATACAATTTTGAATGAAGAAAAGTAAGAAAACTGACTTCGTGTAACAAGAGGATTTCATAGAGCATAGTGAGGTCATCTATGAAGACTTTCAGCACAACTTAGGAAGAATTTGAGTGCAAATGCTTTCTCATGACCTTC
Source organism: Symphalangus syndactylus (assembly GCF_028878055.3). NCBI lineage: Eukaryota > Metazoa > Chordata > Mammalia > Primates > Hylobatidae > Symphalangus > Symphalangus syndactylus. The sequence continues at coordinate 106,186,756 of NC_072436.2, read as the reverse complement.
TAGTGATGGGAGAACATTACAGTCTTTTAAAGAGCAAGAAGTGGAATAGAAGTAAAAATATAATAATTTATTATGCCATTTGATATTTCTTTTCGTCCTTTTTTCTCACATCTACATCTCATCCCCAAAATAAGAAACAAAACAAAGCTTAAGTATATTGATTTGTAAACTAGCCGCATGATCTCCTTCTAGATTGCATGCAGATATTCATAAAAAGTAGACAGTTTTAACTGTGAGTCATAAATTAATTTGCTGAATGCATAAGATGAGAGAGAAGAAAGTATTAGTAAAGGAGAGTTTCTAATTATTTTTACTTTTAGTCTACCTCCTCCTTTTAAAAGATTCTAATAGTGAATTTTACTTGGAAAAAGTTAACCTAAAGTTACTGGCCACACTGCCAGAAGCTGACTTGTTTGGCAAATAGCAAGTATTTCATTTTAAATGTTCACCAAAGAGCACCACCAAGAGGGAGGAAGTAATTGCCTCTGCTTTTAAAACATGTTCTCAAATGCATATTTTTAACACAATATCAATTTTTGTAAACTGGATTGTTTTTCTCCTCCTTTTGGAGAAACTGAAGTTCAGATTATCAGTTAGTTTTAAGTTTCTTGAAAGCAAATGCCTAGAACTCTTTACAATAGAAAAAGCAGATAGTCCCCACACAAAGCAAGCTGAACTGATTTCGCTCCAACATTTTCGGGCTATAGTAACATACTTGAAATCGTGTTATTTATGATGTACTTCTTTTCTTCAGCCAAAATTTTGCCAGTGACTTTGAACACATTTATTAACATTTCACAGCACAGTATGTAATCTGTCTTTGCTTTTGATATTTTGTTCAAAACTAACAGAAGGTCTGCCTCAGAGAATAACAGCCAATGAGTTAGGAAAAAAAATAGGGCATAAAAAGTTCACTGTTTTCTTCCCTTTAAAAAAAAAGTCTGTGCATTAGGGGAAAGAGCCCAATGGATCATAGAATACAACCTAGAAGATCATAGCAATGATATCTCATGGGAACCATCAAGGTTGTAGAAACCGGAGGATGTTTCAGATACTGTACAAATCCCTAACAAACTCTGTGATATCATGTGGCACCTGAATCAGTTGAACCCGTGGCTGGAGGTTTGGCTTCTTCCTCATTTGAACTTTGTTTTCCTATTAGCTGACATGCTGGTTAAGGGTGTAAAAACTCTAATTAAATCCTAGTTCTGACCTTAGTACTTGTAGGTCCTCAAACTCATAAAGCATCACTTTCCTTATCTTTACAATGGCAATAAGGAAATAATAAATATTTCATAGGGCTGTTATAAGGTTCAAGTGAGTTAAATAGTGGAAAGTGAGCACAGTTGTTCACACATATATAACTCTCAGTGAGTGTTAGTAATTGTAATAAAGCAGGAGCAGGAATCATAACACAAAGATATTCTGTTCATTGTACAGAATGTGCATATTCCAACACCCATCACAGCCATTGTTACTGGAGGGTTTTCCCTTCTGCACAGAGGATAGGCAGCTTCTCCATCTATGAGATGATCTCACTTCCTAAGAAAGAAAATACAGGAGGAAAAAATTAAGACATTGTGTTTTTGGTTTTGCGGCAAAGGAAAATGATTAACAATATTGACTTTTGCTATATTATGCTGGGAGTGCTCACATGTGAAAAGAAAAGGAGAGATACAAGGATTTCTAAACTGAATGTTATAAATGAGCTTCATCACTGGAAAAAAGAAAATTTCTATGGCAGTGGCAGATTAAAAGTGAACAATAATAATGAATGGTTGCATAGTTACATAAATATTTTTTCAATGTATACATTAATTTTCTCTTCTATTATTCTATCTAATTCCCATATATACTCTCCATTCTAGAGTTTTTTGTTTTGATTTGTTTCGTTTTGTTTTGTGTTCCTTTTGAGACAAGGTCTCACTCTGTTGTCCAGGCTGGAATGCAGTGGCACGAGCATGACTCAGTGCAGCCTCAACCTCCTGGGCTCAAGTGCTGCTTGAGCCTCCTGAGGAGCTGGGACTACAGGCATGGATCACCATGCCCAGCTAACTTTATTTTTAAATGTTGGAGAGACAGAGTCTCACTTTGTTGTTCAGACTTCTAGATACTATTATTATTATATTCATTAGATAAGAAAAAGTGTGGTTTAGAAAGGTTAGGTAAATTGCTTAACATCTCATAGACAGGCCTACTGACTTGAAACTCCACACTAAACACACACACACACACACACACACACACGGATGCATTAACATATATTAACATATATGCATATATATGCACAACACATTTATACACACACACATATTGGAGAGTGAATATGCTATCTGTACCACTGTGTTGAATATACCCAAATATATTCTACCAAATATAAACACATAATTTGGGGCCATGTAAATTAAGATGTTAGTTGTAAAGACAAAGTGTTCAAATACACAAATTATACTTGAAAGTGAATTAAAAGTACAGTAGTACTGCCTTATGCACAGTTTCAACTTCAGTTTCAGTGGTTTCAGTTACCCATGGTGAACTGCTGTCCAAAAATAGTTGAGCACAACGCAATATGAATTTTGAGAGACGGGGAGAGATGACCTTACATAGCTATTATCATAGATTGTTATAATTTTTCTATTATTAATTGTTGTTAATCTCTTAGTGGACCTAATTTATAAATTAAACTTCATCATAGATATGTATGTATAGGAAAAAACATAATACGTATATATACGTATGTATATATACGTATATATACACATATATACATATGTATATATACATACGTATATATACATATGTATATATGTGTATATATATACACGTATATACGTATATATACGTATATATACACGTATATACACGTATATATACGTATATATACACGTATATACACGTATATATATACACATATATATACGTATATACGTATATATATACACATATATATACGTATATACGTATATATATACACATATATATACGTATATACGTATATATATACACATATATATACGTATATACGTATATACGTATATATACGTATATACGTATATATACGTATATACGTATATATACGTACGTATACGTGTATATATATGTATATATGTATGTATATATACATATGTATATATAAGTATATATACATATGTATATATAAGTATATATACATATGTATATATACATATATGTATATATGTATATGTATATATGTATGCGTATATATACATATGTACATATATATACACATATACATATATGTGTGTATATATATATATAATTTAGCATTATCCACAGTTTCAGGCATTCACTGGTGGTCTTGGAACATATCTCCCACCGATCATGGAGGACTACTGTAATTGTTCTAGCTCCCTTTGTTCAAATGATTTTTAACATTTCTGATATGAGATTCAGGTGAGTAAAAATGTATACAGCTTATATAGAAGCACATTACCTATTAGATTCATTTTATTTGTATGTTTTTTGAAGAATATAATCAATTTTAACAAATTGAATTCATTACTTACTCTGAATTGAATTAAAAATATTTCTTGCCTATCTTATGTGGAAGAGGTCACTGGGGTTTTCAGTCCTCTCAAACACAAGTTATGAATTCATTTCCATTCTTAGGTTGATTCTAGGTATAATGAAAGGCTTTGAATAGAATTCAGAAAACATCTTAAAAATTAAGATTTTAATGGTTTTAGGTCTAACATCCGCATGTTCTCACTCATAGGTGGGAATTGAACAATGAGAACTCATGGACACAGGAAGGGGAACATCACGCTCTGGGGACTGTTGTGGGGTGGGGGGAGGGGGGAGGGACAGCATTAGGAGATACACCTAATGCTAAATGACGAGTTAATGGGTGCAGGAAATCAACATGGCACATGGATACATATGTAACAAACCTGCACATTGTGCACATGTACCCTAAAACCCTAAAGTATAATAAAAAATAAAAAAAATAAAATAAAATTAAAAAAATAAATAAATAAATAAATAAATTAAGATTTTAACATTATTCTAAGCAAAAAATGAAATTGAAAAGCAGAAAATGGAATTACAATTACTGAGCACTAATATGTTAGAGAGATTTTCACTTATATTGCCTCATTTAATCCTAGTAACATCATAATACTACAACTATTATCCCCATTTGAAAATGAGGAAATACATTTACAGGTAAGGTGTTGAGAACACCTAGTAAATGGCAAAACTAGTAAATGGCCTTCAATTGCATATTTTTCCAACTCCTGAGACCACACTATTGTTACAAAATTACTAGTTTTCTTTCGAATTGAAGTTGTCAACCCATAATCATTTTAATAAACCAAAAAGATGAAGGATTAACATTCTCATTGGCCACTTCTCAATCCTTTCTGGTTTTTCCATTCTCTGTGAGTCCTCAGCTCTCTCTGAATTTCTGAGTGTGCTTTACTATTAAATCTTATGAGAAAGTTAGGAAACAACCCACTGAAGTTTTTACAACTAATTTGCTTGATAACCTTGGAAAAGATTTTATATTTCACTGGACCTCAGTACATAGGCACATAAATTGAATATAATCCTGCCTAATGTAATTAATTAAGAGGAGAAAATAAGACTATATGTACAAAATATATGCTATAAATTATTTTTATCATGTCTATTTATCCTGTCTTAGGGAATTAATTTATTGTGAATTAGTGTATAAGGTAAGTTTGAATTTTATTTTTCATTAGAGAACCAAGGAAAAATAAAGGAATAAACAATGGCTAAACCATAAGAAAGACACAAACCAAAAAAACAACAAAAAAAATAGAGACAAACTGTACTGGATTGCAATTATAAATTATACTGAAATAGTTCAGTAAATATCTTGGCTAAACATCTTGACCCATGCTTCCTTTTCCTTTTCCTGTATCAGTCTTGTCTCTTAATGGATATTGTTCAAAGATACTTGGAGTTTTTTTGTTTTTTTTTTTGAGTTGGAGTCTCGCTCTGTCACCCAGGCTGGAGTGAAGTGGTACGATCTCAGCTCACTGCAATCTCTGCCTCCCAGGTTCAAGTGATTCTCCTGCCTCAGCCTCCCGAGTAGCTGGGATTGCAGGCACACTCCACCACACCCAGCTAATTTTTATATTTTTAGTAGATACGGGGTTTCACCATGTTGGTCAGACTGGTCTCAAAGTCCTGACCTTGTGATCCGCCCACCTCGGCCTCCCAAAGTTCTGGGTCAACAGGCCTGAGCCACCATGCCCGGCCATACCCAGAGCTCCTATCTGATGTAAATAAACTTATTACCATTGCAGTTCTGACAGAATATTTAGTTCACACCAAAACCTCCTTCTAGATTTGCTTTCAAAGTCAGGATTTTCAGGCTGTGTCTTGCCTAAAATTGCTACCAAGTAGGTCAGTACTTACATGGGCTTTTTTGGAACCTGGTTTCTCCCTTCCTTCTCTCTCTCTGTCTCTCTCATCCCCAGGTAAAATGTACAGAATGTTTGCATTTCTCCAAACCTTTAATCCCAATGTGATGGTATTAGAAGGGCAGGCTTTTGGGAAGTGTAATTAGATCATCAGAGCGGAGACATCATGCTGGGATTACTGCCCTTACAAGATACCTGAGAGCTGGCTAGCTCTCTGTCTGCCATGTAAAGGCACAGCAAGAAAATGGCTTTGTAAACTAGGAGAAGGGGACTTGCCAATAACCCAATCCGGCTAACACATTGATCTTGGAATTCCAGCCTCTAGCACTGTTAGAAGTAAATGTCGATAATTTGAGCCACAGAGTCTATGGTATTCAGTTACAGCAGCCTGAGCTAAGAAACCAGGTTATATGGTAAGTGCTGTTAATATTGGCAAAAGTCACTAAAACCCAATTCATGCCTTCAAATACTTAGGAACATTTTGAAGAGACAAGAGTGCAAACAGATAATTTCAATATATTGTAATTAGAACTAGAGCAATTATTCTAGCCTGGTGTTCAGACTAGAGTTCCCACAGAGATAACAGCTTACACTTGAAGGATGAGTAGGTAATGAGCCAATCAATAAGGCATACAAAGGGCTTTCTAGGTAAGACGAAAAGCAAAAATAAAAGCTCAGTCTGAGGAGCAGTATAGTTCCTGAGATCACATATGCCACACTTTGGCATATAGGATAAAGATTATCTTTCTTTCTTCCTTTTACATTTTAAATTTTGATGCTGATTTTTAGCAGGTGTTTACATAATATAAAAGTAACCATTTTAAAGTGACCAATTCAGTGGCATATAGTGCATTTGAGGTAGGGAAACTGGCAGGACTTGTTTCTGGTGATAACCCTGCTGAACAAAACAATATTTGACCCAGAAAGTATAAAGTGAAGAAACCGGCAGGAGCCAGCAGATGGTGACAAAAGTGATCTCTAGCTGCCCTCATTGCTCATTGACATAAGACACTCCCACCAGCACCATGAAAATTTATGAATGCCATGGCAACCACCCCAAAGTTACTGCCCCTTTTGTAGAAAGTTCTAAGTAATTCACACCTTAATTTGGACTGCTCAGCCTCTTAATCTGCATGTGACTGAAAGTGAGTTTACATGAGTGTAAATGCAGTTGCCAAGAGCCTGCACATTGTTGACTCTGAGTGCACAGCCTATGAGTTAATCCTGCTCCTCAAGAAGCAATACTGTTCAATAAAAGATAGCCACCTAAGACCACCAGCTTACCCTTGAATTTTTTCCTTGGCAAAGCAAAGAAGCCTCTTGGGCTAAGCCCCAAATATGGGGCTCACAATCCCAGTAGAGTGAGCTTTAAAATTTCCTCTGTGTGGCAGTTGTGTTTATTTTAAAACTGCCCTGCATCACATTCATAATGTTGTGCAACTGTCACCTATATCTAATTCCAAAACATTTTCATCTCACTAAGAAAAAACTCTGTACCCACTAAGCAGTTGCTCTCCATTACCCCTCGCCTTAACGCCTGGTAGCAACAATCTTGTTTTTTGTCTTTATGGATTTACCTAATCTAGACATTTCATAGAAATGGAATCACATAATATGTGAACTTTTGTGACTGATCTCTTTCACTTAACATGATTTCAATGTTCATTCATGTTGTGGCATTTCTCAGTACTTCATTTATTTTTATGGCTGAATAAACAAAACATCATGTATTTATATCACTTATAATATATAATTAAACATGATATAGGAAAGAATGTCAGCACTCAAACACTGGTTCCCTGAGATAATTCAGTCAGACAAAAATAAGGAAAAAACACTAAAGAAGATTGAGCAACTTCCAAGAAATATGGGACTATGTAAAGAGACCAAATGTAGCACTCACTGGCATCCTTGAAAGACAGGGAGAGAAAGCAACAATTTGGAAAACATATTTGAGTATATCATCCATGAAAAATTTCCCAACTTTACTAGAGAAATTAACTTCAAATTTAGGAAATGCAGAGAACTACTGTGAGATACTATATAAGACAGCCATCTTGAATACATATAGACATCAGATTCTTCAAGGTCGAAATGAAAGAAATAATGTTAAAGCCAGCAAGAGAGCAGGGAAAGTGACCTAAAAAGAAACTCCCATTAGGCGAACAACAGGCCTTTCATCAGAAACCTTACAAGCCAGAAGAGATTGGGATCCTATATTCAGCATTATTAAAGAAAAAAATTACAACCAGTAATTTCATATCCAGCCAAACTAAGCTTCATAAGCAAGTTTGAAAAATACAATACTTTTGAATACTTATTATTCATAAGCAAAGTCTGAAAAATAAAATACTTTTCAGACAAAAAAGACTGAGGGAATTTGCACACAAACTAGAAAATCTAGAAGAAATGGGTAAATTTCTGGAAGCATACAGCCTTTTATGGTTGAATCAGGAAAAAATTAAATACCTAAGCAGACCAATTTTGAGTTCTCAAATTGAATCAGTAATAAAAAGCCTACCTATCAGAAAAAGCCCAGGACCAGATGGATTCACAGCTGAATTCTACTTGATGTATAAAGAAAAGCTGGTACGATTCCTACTGAAACTATTATAAAGAATTGAGGAGGAGGGACTCCTTTCTAACTCATTCTGTGAGGCTAGCATCATTCTGCCACTGAAACCTGACAGAGACACAACAAAAGAACTTCAGGACGATATCCTTGATGAACTTAGATGAAAATATCCTGAACAAAATACTAGCAAACAAAATCCAGCAGCACATCAAAAAGCTAATCCACTGGCTGGGCACAGTGGCTCACACCTGTAATCTCAGCACTTTGGGAGGCAGAGGAGGGCAGATTCTGAGGTCAAGAGGTCGAGAGCATCCTGGCCAACATGGTGAAACCCCGTCTCTACTACAAATACAAAAATTAGCTCGGAGTGGTAGCAAGTGCCTGTAGTCCTAGCTACTTGGGAGGCTGAGGCAGGAGAATCACTTGAACCTGAGAGGCAGAGGTTGCAGTGAGCCAAGATCATGCCACTGCACTCCAATCTGGTGACAGAGTGAGACTCCATCTCAAAAAAAAAAAAAAAAAAAAAGCTAAAAGCTAATCCACCATTATCAAGTAGATTTTATCCCTGGGATGCAAGGATGGTTTGATAAAATGCCAATTATCCTTAAGTGATCTTTAAATACAATTCAATCTCCAATCAAAATTGGGTGAGACTTTTAAAAAAAGATTGACAAGCTGATTCTGAAATTTACACAGTGAATCCAAAGGTCTAGAATAACACAGTGAAAAACAATGCTGGAAAACTTGCCTTACACGATTACCAGCCTTACAATAAAGTTACAGTAATCTAAACAGTTTATTGGCATAAGGATAGCAAATAGATCCATGACACAAAAGGGTACCCAGAATTATACCTGCACTTATATGATCAATTGTTTTTTTAAATAAATGATTTGAGATAATTTTAGATTCACATGCAGCTGTGAAAAATATCTTCAGTAACTTTCCCTCAGTTTCTCCCTCTGCTAGCATCTTGCATAGCTATGATATCATATTAAACCAGAAAATTGACCACGATACAATCCACTAAACTCATTCACCTTTTCACCATTTTATATGCCCTAATTTGTGGGTATTTGTATATTTAGTTCCAAGTAATTTTAGCATATGTGCACATTTGCATAACTGCTATCACAGTTAACATATGGAACAGTTACATCACAACAAAAATTCCTCATGCTATCTTTTAGAAGCCACTTTTCTACCTAACTGCTGTTCCCATCTTGAACCACTAGCTAATGACTAATTATTTTTTGATCTCTAGAATTTTGTTATTTCAAGAATGTTGTATAAGACAAATAATGCAGTATACAGTATAATAACCTTTTATGGTTGGATTTTTTTCAATAGGCACAATGCAGTTAAGATTCATTCAAATAGCTGCATGTATCAATAATTTGAATAAGATTTCCAAATACACTGGGCATTGATGGTTTCCAAATTACAAACCACAATCATACATTTTCTTTTCATAAGATTAAGGATTAAAATACTGCTGGATGAAAATTACATCAGGGGACTGTTATGTAAGAATGGTCAAGTAACATTATTTCTAATGACTTAATAATTGCTAAATATTATTTTTTGGCATATTCAAATTTTAAGTCATATGGCACTGTAAGATTCAATAAACTAGGTGAAAGGTCTGAGAATTCTTCAGTAAATTTAGCAGAAGCTGCAATTGTTCTCAGGAAGAAGAATATCCTTTGCATATTGGATCAATAGACAGACTATAAGAAAAATTGGTCTTGAGTAAATGCCTCTAGAACATGATCTAAGCTGAACTTTCATAGACATAGCATTTTTTGTATTATATATTTTTTATGAGTCATATGTTTCCTAATTTCCTCCAATACACAAATTGTTATTTTTAATAAGCTTTGATTTTTTAGTTTTAGGTTCATAGTAAAATTGAAAGGAAGGGGCAGAGATTTTTTTTTTAATTTTATTTTAAGTTCCAGGATACATGTGCATATACCCCCTAATCCTTAAATGCGTAGCCTATCTCATTGTCAACATCTCCTACCAGAATGATACATTTATTATAGCTGACACATCATTATCACTCAGAGTCCATAGTTTGCACCATGGTTTACTCTCAGTGTTGTATATTTGGTAGGTTTAGACAAATTTATAGTGACCAGAATTGTAGTGTCAATCAATCATTTAATTGCTCCCCAAATCCTTTATACTCTACCTATTCATTCCTCCATTCCCCCAATGTCTAGTAAGCACTGATCATTTTACTGTCTCCATTGTTTTGCCTTTTCTAGAATGTTATCTAGGTGAAATCATTCATTATGTAGTTTTTTTCAGTTAGCAGTATGCATGTATATAGTTTCTTTCACTCAGTAGTATGTATTTGAGTTCCCTCCATGTCTTTTTATGGCTTGATTGCGAATTTCCTTTTGGGGCTAAATAATATTCCATTATCTGGATGTACTGCAATTTATCCATTCAACTACTAAAGGACAGCTTGGTTGCTTCCAACTTTTGGCAATTATAAACAAAACTTCTATAAGTTTCCTTATGCAGGTTTTTGTATGGACATAAGTCCATGCATAATTTTTCAACTCCTTCTGGTAAATATTGTAGAGTGCAGTTGCTGGGTCACATGGTAAGAATATGTTCAGTTTTTTAAGTAATCTTCAAACTATCTCCAAAAGTGGCTGTACCAGTTTGCATTCCCAGTGGCAATGAATGATACTTCCTATTGGTTTTACATCCTCTCATCCTTTGGTTTTGTCAGTGTTCTAAATTTTGGCCACTTTAACAGGTGTGCAGTGGTATCTTACTGTTGTTTTACTTTGCATTTTGCTGATGACAAGATACAGAGCGTCTTCCCATATGCTTTTTTGATATATCTCTTTGGTGAGGTGTCTGTTAAGTTCTCATGTCCATTTTAAAATCAGTTTGTCTGTTTTCTGATTGTTGAGTTTTAAGAGTCATTCGTATATTTTGGATGACAGTCTTTTATCAGATATGACTGTTGCAAATATTTTCTCCCATTATGTGGATTGTCTTTTCATGCTCTTGAAAATGTCTCTTGTAGTGCAGATATTTTTAATTTTAATGAAGTCCAGCTTACTGTTTTCTTTATGAATCATGCCTTTGATATTGTATATAGAAATTTACTGCCAAATATAAGCACTTGTTCATTGTACTATATAGGAAATTGACTAACTTTTGTATATTAATCTTGCATCTAGCAATTTGGCTATAATTTTGTATAAGTTGAAAACATTTTTGTAGGTTATTTCAGATTTTCTACAAAGGTAATTATGTCTTTTATTTCTTCCTTTCCAACCTATATCCATTTTATTTCTTTTTATTTCCTTTTTTTCTATTATTACGTTAGTTAAGGCTTCTAGTATGATATAAAAAAACGAGTGGCGAGAAGGGACATCTTTGTCTTGTTTCTGATCTTAGTGGGAAAGCTTTGAGTTTGTCACCAATCAATGTTTTTGATTATGTGGAAGACATAATTCATGTGATTTTTGAGGTGGCATTGTGAAGTAATTGAAGGCACTGTTGATTTCTGAGTTCCACGGAACAAACATATATGGGTCTCATTAGTTCAGATAAGTTTTAAACTTATTGTCTACAACACTCGATCTTAGATATGTTCTATACTGTCTTTTTAAAAAATGTTTGTATAATTTTGAATATTCATAGGTTTGTCTTTATGTAATTTTTTTCCAATATCTTTCAAATAATGAACTATTTTTAAAATACTAAAATTTTTCCTCAGAAACTTAGCCAATTCAATCAACAAATGTATAGAATCCATTTTAGAACTATCCAAATATGTATAACTTGGAAAGATTAAAGTATCAGCTTGAAATAGACACAGAAGGAAACTTTATAATTTCAGAGTTCTAACTTAAAGCCTGAAAGAAATAAGATGTCCCTTGGTAAAGCCTTGAACCATTACTGTCTATCTATATAATAACTTTTCCCAAGGCAAATATTGACTATCTGTATAAAATAAGAAACCAAAAAATGTCAATTGCATGTATTACTGTGGAGAATTTTGCAGAAGAGACTAGGTGATATATCATATTTGCACTAGGCACTACAGAAAAGTGAGGAATATATATTTTAATTGCTTGCAAATCTTTTTTTTTTGAGACGGAATCTCGCTCTGTTGCCCAGGCTGGGGAGCGCAGTTGGGCGATCTCGGCTCACTGCAAGCTCTGTCTCCTGGGTTCGTGCAATTCTCCTGCCTCAGCTTCCCGAGTAGCTGGGACTACAGGCACCCGCCACCACACCCGGGTAATTTTTTTTTTTGTATTTTTAGTAGAGACAGGGTTTCACCATGTTAGCCAGGATGGTCTCGATCTCTTGACCTCGTGATCCACCCGCCTCAGCCTCCCAAAGTGCTGGGATTATGCTTGTAAATCTTGAACAAACATATAACTTTATAATTTGGTTACTGGTAAAATAAGTATTATACACACAAGTATTAGGGATGATTATTTTCTTTTCTATTAAAATAAGATAGATCTGTGTACTCCTCAAGTTTTGAGAAGAAAGATTATGCTACTTGTAACTTCAGAAAGTAACAAATTTGTTACTTTCTTTAGTTATGTAATTCCTAGTTATATAATATAATTATATGTAATATATAATATAGTTGTATAGTATAATATATAATTTGCTAGTTATATAATAACTAAAAATATCAACCTGAATGCTAACCTGTTTAACTTATATTTTTAACAATATTAATACATTCATTTGTTCATAAATATTTTGTAAGATTATCTAATTCTTAATTGCTGATCAATGATTTTCTAATATTTACTTTAGGAAAACAAATATTAAAATATCAGCTATAAAACAATTAAAGGTATAAAATATTCTGGGAACTCTGTTCACAGTCTTTGAGTTAAACATTTTTTGGCAGTTTTAGTTGTACAGTAAATCTCTGTGTATAAATTTGATAATAAATTTGATAGGATAGTTTCTTAAAAGAGAAAGAAGTTCTCTGGTGATAATGGCCACAGCAGGACAGTTAAAGATTTATACATAAAGATAGAGTTGAAATTATTAGAAATTCATACTATTCAAGTGAGAGTAGAAGAAAGGATCTGCCTTTCTATAATAGTGAAATTTATGATTGAAATAATGGCTACCACATCTACAAGAAAATGCCATTTCTGTTGAGTAATTTCTTGAAAGTTAAAGGGATAGGCAGTTATTGAATGCTAAATGTCTTCTTCAAAGCAGCATCATTGAGTAGGTTTGGGGGAATTGGCACATTTTTGTGTTAATATTGATACTAGCTGTCTCAATAAAATGTTTCATTACAATGTCTGAAAGTAAACTTATCAATAGGCCCTTAGGTCTTAGATGATGTAGAAATTTTGGATTATTTTTCTATTGGGGATCAGTTATTTATTTGAGAGGCCATATGTTTGTCTTAAATGCCAGTTTTTTAGGTCCCTTTGGAAATATCCTGTTACATGATAGAGATATACCAGATCTATAATTTTCCATCCCAATTTAGTCTTCTGACCAAATTCTCATTTAGGTCTTAGATTACTTACAAAAAGAGAGGATAAGGAACAATTTTTATCAGTTGTGACCAATCCAATGTAAAATTTAAAAATATCTTGAAGTCAGTTACTGAAGTCTTCTGGGGATTCATCTATTCCATGTTTAAAGTTTGGATTTTATCAAATGATCTTTTAAATAAAAACTTTATATATATATGCATATATATAGAGAGATTATACATACATATTATACATATAATTTTTATATTATATATATATACACATAAATATATGGTTTTGCCATCTGTTGCTTGTTCTCTAATCTCTGTTGAGAATTATATAGTTGGAATTCTTACTTTATTTTGTTTTCCACACAGTGGGAAACAAAAACGACTTCCACCATCTTTGTCCACTGAGGGACTCACACTTAAAAGGAAAAATGAATAAAAAAGTCTTAGAGCCCTGGAATACAGGGGTTGAATATTATTTGAACTTCAGTGGTAAACTTCTTTTCTATCCTGTTTTCTTTGAACTTTTTAAACAGCTCTACGAGATATCATTTATGTATCATAAAATGTATCCATCATAACTGTATAATGTGATGACTTTTACTGAAAAGAATGGGGCAACTGTTATCACAGTCAAGGCTATGAAATTCTGGTGACACCCAAAATTCCTTCATGAACCTTTACAGGCAGACCCTATATCTACCATGAGACCCAAGTGACCACTGATGTTCTTTGTGTCTTTATATTGTTGCGTTTGCTACTAATACCATGTAAATGGAATGACATAAAATGTAGAATTTTACATCTGGCTATTTTCACTTAGCATAACAAATTTGAGGTCCATCTGTGTTGCAGCATGTATCAATAGTTTGTTCCTTTTCATTGCTGAATAGTGTTGCATTGTATGGATATTCCACATTTTGTTTATCCTTTCACTTGATGAACATTTGAGTTGTTTCCAGATTTTGGCTAACAAAAATAAAACTGTTAGGAATGTTTGAATACAAGTATTTTGTATGAACATCTGCTTTCATTTATTTGGGTAGAAATGATGGATTAGAATAGATTGTCTTGTGGTAGCTGAATATTTAATTTATAATGAATAGTCAAAAATTTTTTTAATTGATTGTAATATTTTACACTAACTGGCAATGCATAAATAAGAGTTCTAATTTTTCCACATCCTTTCATAACTTAGTTTTGTTAGCTTTCTAGTTAAAATCTTTCGGCTGGCCAGGTTGCTCACGCCTGTAATCCCAGCACTTTGGGAGGCCGAGGTGAGTGGGTCACCTGAGGTCAGGAGTTTGAGACCAGCCCAACCAGCATGGTGAAACCCCTTCTCTACTCAAAATACAAAAATTAGCTGGGCATGGTGGCAGGCACCTGTAATCCAAGCTACTCAGGAGGCCAAGGCAGGAGAAATGCTTGAACCTGGGAGGCAGGGGTTGCAGTGAGCCGAGATCGCACCATTGCACTCCAGCCTGGGCAACAAGAGCAAAACTCCATCTCAACAACAACAACAAAAATCTTTCTAGTAGGTATGGAATGGTCTTAAATTTTGATTTTAATTGCAAATTAATTGATCACATTTTGATGTGTTTATTAATCTTTCATATACATTGTTTGATAAAATGCCTATTCAAAACTTTTATCAGTTTTAAAAATTAGGTCGTTTCCTTATTATTTAGTTTTGAGAGTTTGTTTCATATTCAGATATAAGTTCTTTATGAGATATATGATTTACAAATTTCTCCTAAGAAGTGGTTTATATTATTGTTCACTTAATAGTGTTTTCAAGGAGCAGAACATTTTAATTTTGACAAAATCCCATTTATCACTTTTTAAATGGATTATGTGTTTGGTAGTGTGTCTAAAAACTTTTAGCCTAACCCAAGGCCATGAAAACTTTCTCCTAATCTTTCTCCTAGGACTTTTAGGATTTTCATTCTTACATTTAGATCTTTGATTTATTTTTGGTTACTTTGTATGCATGGTCTGTAGGATGGACTAAGTTAAGCAAAGGAAAATAGATAACTAGGTTTGATTAAAATTAAAACCCTTTGCTCACCAAAATATACTGTTAATGAAAGAATACATAAGCAAGAATACATAAGCCACAACTGGGAAAAATATTTGCAAAATATCTCTCAGACAAAGAACCACTATTCACTAAATACAAATTACTCCTATAACTCAATATTAAAATGACAAATAATCCAGTAAAAATGTGCAAAATATTTGAACATACACTTCACTTAAGAAGATGTATAAGTGATGAGCAAGATATGAAAAGTCTCCAACTTCATTTAGTCATCAAGTAAATGCAAGTTAAAAACATAATGATACATATGCATAACAGAATGGCTAAAATGAATAATATTAACACCAACAAATGTTGGCAAAGATATGAAACAATAAATCTCTTACTCTCATGCCTTGCTGATGGCAGTGCAAAATGATAACATCTTGCAAAATGTTCTGGGAATTCTTTCATATTTTATACAAAAATTAAAAAGGCACAGGCACTAATTTTATGACCCAGAAATTTTACCTAGGTGCTTACCCCCCCAATTACAAACTATGTCATCAAAAATGTTGTATAACAATATTCACAGCAGCTTTATTTTAATATCCAAAATAGAATGGTACAGATGTCCATCCATAGGTGAATTGTGTTGATATACTAATACGATAGAATCCTACTCAGCAATAAAGAGGAGCAAACCACAGATACACAGAATACCATACATAAATCTCAAACATATTACAGTAAGTGTAAGAAGTTTTACCCTAAAGAGAATAATCATATGGAAATATGCAATAAATAGGAAATATAAAGTATGCCAGGCAATCAAGACAGTAATTTTTTCAGTGGGATTAGAATTTGGATTGACTGTAAGAAGGTATGAGGAAACACTCTGAGAAGACGTCAATGCTCTGTGTGTTGATGGGGTTGGGATTCCACAGGATTTTGTATATATTTGTCAAAACTCAGTGAATGTACTCTTAAGATCTATGCGTTTCATTGTATGTAAATTTGACATGTAAAACAACAAAAATTTTAAGCAAATTTTCAATTCTATAGTTTATAAAATCCATGAGGAATTGTTTAGGTAGAAGTATACTGATGTCTGCCACTTATTTTGAAAGATATCAGAAACATTACTTCAAATGCATTAAAATATTAGATTAAGAGATGCATTGAAGGATGGTCAAGTAGATATATGTGTGAAAAAGCAAGAATAGTAAAATTTTAATGGTTGAAACTAGGAGATATGTGAATATTCGCTCTAAATTTCAACTTAATATTTGAAAATTTTTATGATAAGATGTTGGGAAAAAATAAAGAGGTAAGTTTTAATATTTATGAGGTGTTTGTTACATGGGTGCATATCTTAACCAACATTACTGAATTGTAGTTTTAAGATGCTTGCATTTTACTTTTATATAAATTTTGTTTCAATGAAAAACAAGCCTTTAAATATTTGCTTTAATTTCTATTTGAACAAAGCATTTTAAATAAGAATACTATGTACTAAAGAACTAACTTAGGGAATTACTGTAGTAAGATTTCCCTATGTTTGTATTTTCTATGTATATTTTTAAGTAGGGAAAATGTTAATATCATGATGCAAAAATGTGTAGAATATTGCACATTTACTAGATCCTTTCTTAAAAACTTAACATTTATTCCATGGTATTGAAATATTTAACAAAATAAACATTTATCTAGAATACAGGGCACAATGAGAAGTAAAATGAATAAAGGCTTGGATTTTTGGTATCAAGTAACTTACATTCTATTGGTTAGCTTAGAATGTAATGGTAAGCTGATAGTCTTTGATATGTAGTTCTTAGTAAGAATAGTTCCAGGCACTTAAAGATTAATTTCAAGGTAACAATCCATGGGATGATGAAATACACTTACTTCACTGATTTTGTTTATGATGATCCCCAAGGAATACATTTGTCTAGCAAAGAAATAAATTTTTAAATGTTCATATCATCTTGCTTAGAATTAATCCCCATGAAAAATGCCAAACAAAGTTTGTTTCACTAAGGAGATCTGTAGGACTTAGTGTCGTTCATAGGTAACAGGTCTGTTCATAATAGTTGTTGTGAGAACTTCTCACTATGATTTTTTAAATACTGCCTTTCTTCAGGGGAGTGCTATCAACCTGGGCTTTCTGGTTGTGTGCTCTTATCTCTAAGGGCATATGAAACTGTCCTAGTATAAACACATTTTGTCTATATACTCAACTTCACTGCAAGCTGAATAACTTAACATACTCTATTTATTTTTAGAAAACAGAAATGCATTATAGAATAGAAAGCAAATTTCCCAGGAAGTTTTAAAATAAAATATGTGACTTCAAAGACACTTGTTTGTGCTGAGCTGCTTCAGACTCTGCCCTGGGTCTCCCTGAAGGCACACACAATCTCCTATGCTTTGGGGGACACGTTGATGGAAAAAGAGAAAATCTGCAACTGCAATACAATACCAAGAATGGAATTACGTGGAACTCTACTGATATAGATTTCATCTTAGCAGGTACAGCTTGGGGAAAAAAGACACTTTTCTTCTCAGTCTCAGACTGTGCTTCTGTAGGGGCACTTTGATGTTAAACTTAATCATTGTAGTTAAAACCATCCAGGGAAGTGTTTAACATCTAGTTCCCAATAACAGGCACAGAAATCTGTTAGAGATCGTGAAATGTCATTGTGGCTCTGTCAAAGAATACATATAGCTCAGCAAGAGAATCTGAACTAATTTCAGGATGTACAGATAGAATAATTACTTCTGAAGGGAAGAGCTATGCAAGAAATATTTAAATAGGTTGGAAAGGTTTTACTCTCTAAGCTTCAAAAGTGTAATTCCTGAGATCATGTATTAGAATATCAAACTAAACTTGGTAACAGTTCTCAAGAACCAAGCTATTTCACCTGTTCCACCTTTATGTGAAATGTGTCCAGTTGAGGCAAGGATGTACTAGCCAGTAAGGATAATTGAATGCATTTTTATTCAAGTAGTTGTGTTTAAATTCAGAGACTAAAATCTAAAGAAGTCAAAACGTAGTTTTTACCTTTGGGATATAACTCTGAGAGGAAAAATACTGGTAGTCGAAACAGATTCTTAGAGTTTTCTAATATTTAAGGACTGGGTGATAAAAGTAGAGTTAAACAAAGAATCAAAGAATAAGCTACCCATATGCCCAGAAGAGAGCAAGCATAATGAGGTATCATGGAAAACACATAAATGTTCCCAGAATTTAGGAAAAGAAATAAGAGAAGGTCATACATTCCAAGAACTAGAGAGGTGTTAAGGAGAAAGATGGCTGAGAAAGAACCATTGGATTCTGTAAACACAACCTACTACTGACTTGGGCAAGAAGAGGCTGTTGATTCACAAATCAGTTGTTAATTCATCTCATATTCAGAACTTTGCTCTTCAGGTTTTGGAATTATGCGTAGAACTATCATTCCTAAATCATTAGATTATAAGACCACTATTATTGTCCAAGAGCTTACTCTAAGCTCCATGCATAGAAAAAAGGTAAGAGAACAGATATATCCTGTTCTTTGTGTAATATTTTAATTCATCATAATTGAATTTACGCATGCATCACACAACAACAACAAATAATTTGGAGAAAGACAGTCCTTAGATTTTTTTCTTTTTTAACCAACCAGCTGACACATCCAAGATATCATTAGAACCATAATATTTTACCTGTTCCACCAGTTATGAAATGTGTGCAGTTGAGGCAAGGGCGAACTGACAAGATAAGAAAATAATACATGCACTTGTGTCCAAACAGTTTGTATTTATATCCAGAATGTGAAACCTATAAATCTAAAGAAGTCAAAAATGCAGTTTTTATCTTTGGGATATATATCCCAAACTCTGTCTATACCAGCAACTATAAAAATAAATAATGTATCAAAACATCTAATAAAAAAGATAAGCCTGGAGAAAATAGGTTTCCCTACAAGCCTTCTATACAACACAAGACTTGTTATGCCTGTATTTAGTTACAACAATAGAATATAGTGAGGTCTAGAAGTTTGTCTTCAAAATTGCTCTCGACTTCTTTGGAAACTAAAATAATTTCTCATTTTCTTAAGGGCTTGTGATCAATCTAGGCCCTGACAATGACACTACTATGTGTTATGATAACTGAGGACCAACTGCTTTCTTATTCTATGCTTTCATTCACAATTCTACGCAAACACCCTGGTATTCCTTCCTTTTTTCCTTTCCTTCTTTCTGTTCTTTCCTCCCTCCCTCCCTCCCTCCCTCCCTTCCTTCCTCTCTTCCTCCCTCCCTTCCTTCCTTCCTCCCTCCCTCCTTCCCTCCTTCCTTCCTTCCTTATTCTTTTTTTCCTTCTTTCTCCCTCCTTCCCTTCCTCCCGTCTCTCTTCCTTATCTCCTTTCTTTTTCTCTTTCATCCTTCCTTTCTTTAGTAAAGCTACTACATATTTAATAAATATTTAGAAAGTGCTAATTTCATTGTCAAAAGCCCATAAGGAAAAAAATAATAATTAAAACATTACAAAATTCACTAATAAAATTTCCCCAATTTTCTCAACCTGTATTCTGATTTAGCTGGGCTTTATGTGGGTTTTGTTGCAACGGACCAAAGGTAGGTGACATTTGATTTCTTGTATATTCCCTTGTATGCCCACTTTAAGTTTAAATCCAGCCATTTAAAAATGAAATGTGTCATCATTTTTATATAATTCAAACTGCTTTTGTTAAACAGGGCTTACCACTTTGGATTAACATTTAATTCCTGTATTTTCACTATTCAATATTGTTCAAATGCTATACACATTTCTAGTTTCTCCTTACCTCTTCTATGTTTCTGCTCTTTTTCTTAAGGCATAGCCTTAGGAAAAAGAAATGTCTCCCCAATTTGAACACCTTAACTTTGTGTTTACTATCTGCTCCCAAGTAATTGAAAATAAGAAATAGAAATGCTACTTAAACCAAAAGAAAAAACCATGATTCCACTAGAGTAGTTACAGTCTTTCCCTGGAAGTCTTCATGCTGAATCAGAATTACCCCTACTTCAGGATGCTAAAGATGTAGAAGAGGCAGAAATGATATCTGCATAGGACAGAGATTTGAGTTTGATGCTCTTTCAGATATTTTTCTCACCTTAGGTTGTCTGATTTTATTTCTACACCTTTATGTCCCTTAACTCTTCTACGTGAACTCTATTATCTTTCTCAGAGTCTGAAACTCATTATTTCCTGAACATGTCTGTGCCTTTCTGCTTCCATGCATTTCCTGAAACTTGGCACTTCCTGAAACTTGGCACCTCTACCAGAAAAGCCTTTTGACGTCCCTCTTCAATTGTCCATGCCCGTGGTATAATTGAAGGAATGTGAGGGAGGACTAGCTGGCTGTTACCCATAAGAAAAACCAAGCATTCTAGACCGTAAAAAATCAGCTTACTAACCTTAATAAACTGGTTGGGATACCCTTATAAACTGGTGAGATCTAGAAACTTGTCTGTCAAAATTGCTCTTCTTTGGAAACAAAAAACAAAAACAACAATCAAGATCAGCTTATTAATCTTAATAAACTGGGTGGGATACCCTTAATAAACTGCTATCCCATCCAGTTTATCAAAGTTAATAAGCCGATCTTGCACTCTAGGGCATTGCCCTCCCTGCTTGTCTTATTTAATTCTTTTTGCTGTGAAAGAGACAGCAATGAATTAATTCCTATGTTCAATGAAGAAAATGGCTGCCTTCAAGCTTCGTTTATTCCACAAATCCTTCAATGATGTGCCTGCCTTCCAAAAAATTGGCAGTAAATGCCAACCTTAGCTCTTTAGTAGCAGGATCATTGCATGAATAATGGGTGGGGGAGAAAAAGAAGCATGTAGGGTGATATAAGACATGTGATTCTTCTTCATCACTTCCTCATCCAATGGGCTACTGGCCCCAGTTGCTCACTCAGCAGTAGTGCACTTAATTCAGCATTCTTATTATTTTTACTGAATATAAAGAACTAATTCAGGCTCTCTGAATGGTAAATTGAACACGTGTATTAGTTTATACTCCTTTTATACTTTATTATAGTTAGCTTAATCACACACAAAATTTATTTCATAAATCCTCTTTTAATGAATCTTACCATGACTTACACTGACCATCTATAACATGCTTGAAATTTTTGATTTGTCTTATACTACTTCTTTCTTAAATATTCAATTAAATTGTAGGAAATAATTTACTATATAAGATCCTTACTCATACAAAATTACTCTTTCTTCATATCCTTCCTTGCAAAAAAATATATTTTCTATTCATAACTTTCTTTATGTCTCTCTTCTATGCATTGGTTCCCTCATATTTTGAACCAACCTTTTAATAACTTCTGAATTAGACAAAAGTTTTTTTATTCCAATAAAGAATACATCTTCTTTGACACATTTTATATAAACCTAGGAAAGAAGTCCTGAACTTCCCACCAGACATTGGTAGTCTATAGATGAGAACCATTTTATAATTTTGAGACTTTTACTATACAAAACCTCACTGTTTTTGTGTATTCCATTCATATGTATTTAATTTTTTTCAGTTTTACCTAGACCACCTACAAGAAGCAAGATACTATGCAAACCTAGTCACCATTTAAAGCCATTTTAACCATCTTAAAGCCCATGAACATCAGTGATTTACATAGATAAAAATCTTGTTAAATTTTAGAAGATACAACATTCTCTTCAAACTAATAAGTTTAGACTAGTCTTGTTCAATTTATGAGTGATAATTTATTTAAAAGCCATTTGACAACCTGCTAGACACAATGCACATCACAATATCTGCATATACACCTAAACAAATCAAATAAAACCCCCTAGAAATGACAACTGATTTCAAATTATTTACAAAATTGAGATTCATTTACCTGTCCAAATCACGTTTGTCCCAGTAGGTATGGAAGACAGAGGCAGAGAAGGGGGTCCTATAACATCAAATAAGGAAGGAAGCAGGTGAACTGTGTTGCTCAAAGGGAGATTTTGGAGTTCCTGAGCCTCTGTAGAAGTCACCCAACAGTGGTGACACTGAACAAAAATATTCAAGTGGCCACTTGTCTTCCACTGTGGAAAGCTGTTTATCATGTCAAGGGTCAGAGACCCCGGTAAACTTACTTGAGCAAGGCAACTCTCTGGGCTAGTGAAGATGATTAACTCTAGAATTGATGGGGTGCTTTTTTGTCTCTCGCCAGGTACAATCAAGATATTCTCATCGTCAATAGCCCTCTGGCTTACAGTAGTAGTCATACTAATTCTGGCCCATGGGCTGGCAAGTCAGGGCCTCTTCTGAGCATCTCACTGATTCCACAATACTTTCTCAAAATGGGTAACCCTGAGAGGGCAGCGGGTTTCAAGTATTGGCTAATATTTGCACCTTTGGGCTATTTGTTTTATCAACCCTTTTGCCCTGTTCCTGTTGTTGCACACTTTAAATGCCATGTTTAGAGTTGGCTTATAGGGGTTTGAGGTCCCACTGCTGCTTTTTGTGGCTTCCTTCTGTTGTTAGATGCAGATTAATAAAATGTATACCCGGGAGAGCTTGCCCTTCTGGGGAGTCTGGGTCTGTTTTAGCACATTTCCTGAGTACCTCAACTGAATGACTTTTCCCTGAGCTATTTCTCTAACCTTGTCATAATTGACTGGCTTAACCACATACTTTTTCCTCTTCTTTTTTCTCACAGCACAGAAGCAGATGACAATATTTGTAAGTCCTGACAAGTTAAATCAAAGAACATAGATTAACAAACTCTTCCATAAATTTTTCTGGGTTCTCTGAAAACTGGCCAAATTTTTTCTTGTATAAAGCCAAATTAGACATAAAAATGGCACATGTACTCCAAGTGTTGCCCCATTTCCATCAGCTGCCTCCTACATTTAACATAGCTTTGACTTTAGGGGCTGATATGGGGCCTCATTCCTGGTGGTACTGGTTGAGCTTACTTTCTTGGGCAGTGAGGTCTATTATAGGCTGAGGCTATGGATAAGGGAGAAGGGATGCCTGATGATCTTGCAGTGGGATCCTTCATTAGAGATCTAGTTGGACTCCGCTACCCAGAATTGGAGGACTGAAGAGATTCTGGGGAGGGTGTAGGCCTTCTAAAGGGAGTAGCTAGGAGGAGATCCCTTAGGTGCAGCTTCCTAGTGACCGGAAGCAACATGAACCAGTAAAGGGCCACAAAAACCTGTACATAAGGGACTTCTTTTTATTTTCCTTCTTTTTTACAGAATAAGTCCAATTGTGAAATATCATTATCACTTACAGAACCATGTTTAAGCCAAATCTGTTGGTTTTCTAATTGAGATTAAACACAATGTTGCAATATAAAGCAAGTTTCTTTTTCTTTAAGCCAAATTTGAATTTGCTCCAATAGCCTAAAAGATACCCAGCGCGATTCCCCTAAAATGCTTATCATTGTCCCCATGACTAGCAAGGATTTTTACTGGACACAGAAGTTTTTCTAAGTCTAGAAAGAGGGAACACAAGTAGGCCCTTGCTATCTTTCCCTTTTCAGATTCTCACTTCCTGCAGAGAAGGTGTAAGTATAGATATCAAGGTGTTATGAAAGTGGATTATAAGCATTTGCTGGTGAAAGAAATACAACAAAAGAAGTATTTTTATTAAGCAATAAGGAAAAGTAAATAAAGTGATAGTAAGAAAAGAAAATGCTGTTATAGAAATGATAACTTTAGGGCAGAAAAAAAGAAAAGGCAAGACTAAGATTCCCCCAGGGTGGGCCTCCAACACACAATCCTAGAAGGAATGCCAATGCTGAAAACCCCGGAGCACCCAAGAGCTGGCCAACAATACCAAAAGCCAAAAACCCGGAATACCCAAGCATCAGCCAAGCAGGGTCCTGACACCAAATGCCAGAAACCCTGGAGAATCTGAGGACCAACCAAATGCCAAAATCCCTGGAGCATCAGGGAGGTATCCAACAGTGAACCCCAAAGGCCTAGTTGGAGCCACAGAACAACATGACTCTGGCCTCCATAAGTCCACACAATGGGGGACCTCTCACAATCAATTGTCCTGCCTTAAACAATTGCCCAGGGAGTCAAAGAGTAAAAAAGACTTCACACAAAACATTCACTTTTTTAAACAGAAAAATAACGTGGCTGGCAGAGCAATAAAATGGAATCAAAGGAGAAAGGACTGAGGGAAGGGGCGACAAGAACATGTTTTGGGGGCACTCAGATGACAATGGACTTTTAACTACCACTTAGCCAAAGGCTTTTATTCCCTAGCTTAACTAATATTGGTTGGTGGGTTGCTGGAAGTGGATAGGGGGCGTTGGGGCGTGGCAGTCAAAGAGGACACTCACCCATCTAGAAGAGCCCAAATGGCATTGACCGATCTTCCATGTGGGACCCAGGTGAAGGTCTCTCCAGGTTTCCTTGGCTTGGGTGGGCTTGGCCGCCATGCCAGGGGCAGCGCAGGGACAGGTGACTTGCTGGCCTCCTGGTAGGAGTAGCTGGTCTCACATGAGGTGCTACTATGGCCACTTGCCAATTCCCTTAGCTCTGCTGCCCATTGTGAAGGATGATGGCTCTTCAAAAGAGCCTTTGGCTAGTGGGACAGCTCTGTAGTGTTAACAGCTCTTGATTGATACAGACTCAGGGTTACAGCTCTGCAGCTTTTGATCAATGTCTTGCTGTCTCTTGTCAATCTCTGCCTCTCGCTGTCTCATCCTCCCACTGTCTCAAGCTTCTTGCTGTCTCACCATCCTGCTGCCTCTCTGTCTCTCTTCAATCGCCGACTCTCCACTGATCACTGACTACCACCATTGCCACTATCTCACAACCTATGGCTAGTGACTACCATAAGAGACAGTGCAAGACAAGACTTTTCTAAAGACATTCAACAAGAGAACTGAACTGAGCAGAAGGTTGCTTTCTGACCTTGGAGTTAGTATCTCATGAGTTAATTATATAATTTGGATATTTAATTGTCTCAGGCTAAGATAATGAGGCATATGTTATGTTCACAGAAAGCATATGCCTTGTCTGGGAATAGCACAGGTTAAGTGCTTGGACCAGGAATGTCTCTTTATATTAAGCAGTGCCTAGTTGGATAAAATCCATGTTTACCTCATTCCTTTTTGTTTTTCTAAGTCTAGTGGTTAATACATTCTTTCTTTAAATATGTTAATCTCTTCAATCAAATTGGAGTCATGTCCTACTTAGGGAAAGTTTTCCACCTTATAGTAGCTTGTCTTTCCTTTCTGTATTCCACCATTTTCAGCCTTGAAGAACAAACTCCTTTTCTCTTACTAACATGGTTTCAGAAAACATTTTATCACAGCTCACAAGTATGGGTAACTGGAATCCATATTCCACATATATGATTGGTATCTCCTCATATAAACTCCTATAGACATGAAGCTAGCAGGTTAGCAGGTTGAAAATATGTAGCTAGGAGGTTAGCAAGATTAGCAAGTTGAAAACACGTAACCTCACAATTCTTATATTTGAAAATATAAATTACATTTTAAATTTGCCAAAATACTCGAAGTATAACATTTCTGAAATGTTAATTACTTTTCATTGTTTTTAGTAAAAAATTAGTGTTTGGTTGTTTCAAATATATTTTATTTATAAACTGTATAAAATAATAATCATTATACAAGTGTTTCAAAAATTCAATTAGATAATATGCAAAATATATACATTATAAAACCATAAATGACCATATTTAATATCACTAAATATGTATGTTAAATTACAAAGTAAGGAATATACAACTGGTACATGTCAGCAAACATTTATAGGTCAGGAATAAATGCACTTTATTTTTTTTTTTTTTTTTATTTGAGACGGAGTCTTGCTCTGTCGCCCAGGCTGGAGTGCAGTGGCGCAATCTCGGCTCACTGCAAGCTCCGCTTCCTGGGTTCACGCCATTCTCCTGCCTCAGCCTCTCCGAGTAGCTGGGACTACAGACGCCTGCCACCACGCCCGGCTAATTTTTTGTATTTTTAGTAGAGACGGGGTTTCACCGTGGTCTCGATCTCCTGACCTCGTGATCCGCCCGCCTCGGCCTCCCAAAGTGCTGGGATTACAAGCGTGAGCCACCGCGCCCGGCCTATAAATGCACTTTAAATGACAGGAATGGACAAGAAGCACCTTTTTAAAATGGCAAACATTTATAGAAATAAATATGTAAAACTGTAAATACAAATACCATTTTTCCATTATACCTCATTTCCCAATTTCTCATCAGTTATTTTCCTGGCAAGTTATCTCAGCAAAACATATTTTTTACATTATATTTGACAAATAATAGAAGCTTTGTATTGATAAGATTAGCAATTAGTTGGTTAGTGAAGCTGGCTTCAGGAACTCTTCTGCTGCAAAGTGGGACATATTGTTTTGTTTATCATGTGCAAAAGAAGAGATCAGACAAAATTATCCTGAAGAATCTTCCTGGACTCTAACATACAGAAATATACATATGACAGGGCTCAAATGTGAATACTCCTGTCCTTGACAGTCACTCTGCCTACCTCTTTGAAACTTAATGAAGATTTTCTAGAACCACTAGGAGAATTGCCAAGTTTCTTGGAAGAATATAAGCTTATCCATAATTTTTCTTTTTCTTTTCTTTTTTTATTATTATTATTTTTTGAGACGGAGTCTTGCTCTGTCGCCAGGCTGGAGTGCAGTGGTGTGATATTGGCTCACTGCAACCTCTGCCTCCCAGGTTCAAACAATTCTCCTGCCTCAACCACCTGAGTAGCTGGGGTTACAGGCGCACACCACCATGCCCAGCTAATTTTTGTATTTTTAGTAGAGACGGGGTTTCACCATGTTGACCAGGATGGTCTTGGTGTCTTGACCTTATGATCCACCCGCCTCGGCCTCCCAAAGTGCTGAGATTACAGACGTGAGCCACCACGCCCAGCCCTATAATTCTTCTTGGAAGAATATAAGCATACTTCCAAGGCCCCAGAAAATCAGATATCCTGGATTTGAGTTCAGCTTTTACTATTGCATATAAGACCTTGGGCAAATCACATAATAGCCTTTACCTTCAAAATCCTCTTATATAAAATAAAGATAACTTTTACCCTGCCTCTCTCACATGCTTGTTGAGATGTATGGGTGTATGAGTGTTTATATCCATGTGTGCACGTATGTGTGTATGTATGTACACCTAAAAATGCCAAACAATAATAAAATGAAAAGTATTCATATATTTTATTCAAGTCAAGAAGCATTTCCTCATTTTTACTATCAGCTCTAAGTCAGGTGTGATGCTGAGAACTTTACTTCCATTGCCTCTGTTTATCTCTGTG
This sequence comes from Symphalangus syndactylus, assembly GCF_028878055.3. Lineage (NCBI taxonomy): Eukaryota > Metazoa > Chordata > Mammalia > Primates > Hylobatidae > Symphalangus > Symphalangus syndactylus. The sequence goes on along the minus strand of NC_072436.2, from coordinate 106,158,915 downwards.
AGGTACAGTGACTATTCTTCTTTTCCAGATGAAGAAATTGAGAATTCAAAGTGTTAATTAATTACCTAAAATAAGACTGATGGTAAATGGCACAGCAGGGATTTAAAAATGGGAGTCTAGCCTAACTTCAAAGCCTGTCTAAAATAATTCTGGAACAATCACAGTAGTTTAGGGTTAGGGCTCGTAATAAGCAATGATAAAAATATACTCTCCATTACTTAGAATTCTGTGACCCTATTTATTCTAGGTGTCCCCCAATATCTCTGACTGCCTATTTCTTCTTTTTTTCTTTTTTTTTTTTTTTTGAGATGGAGTGTCGTTCTTGTTGCCCAGGCTGGAGGGCAATGGCATGTTCTCTGCTCACCACAACCTCCACCTTCCAGGTTCAAGCAATTCTCCTGCCTCAGCCTCCCGAGTAGCTGGGATTACAGGCATGTGCCACTATGCCTGGCTAATTTTTTGTATTTTTAGTAGAGACAGAGTTTCTCCATGTTGGTCAGGCTGGTCTCGAATTCAGGACCTCAGGTGATCCGCCCACCTCAGAGTCCCAAAGTGCTGGGATTACAGGCGTGAGCTACTGTGCCCGGACATGACTGCCTATTTCATCTATGAATTTCTAAGCTTCTGTTATCTCACCAGTTAAATTATTTAATGAGATTCGAATCCTACCCAGGTTCCCTGCAGACGTAAACATCTATTTTTGTTTTCTATTGGTTGGTTTAGGTCTTTATATTACTCCCCTACAGCAGCGAGTATTTTCTGAATTTGAGGTATTCTTTGCATCCTTCTTATCTCTCTAACTTTCTTTCTCTATCTCCTCCCTCCAATTTTATTCCAATCTAACATCTCATCTCTATTCTCTACAGTAACAACATCTAAGTCTGTGTGTTCCATTATCCTAAAACAATGCTCTCTTGCCTTGCCTTTTAAAACAGCTAATTGTTGTTCTATAAACATTTCTTCAGTTAATGCCCCCACTTCTGAATTATATTACACAAACATTTTGTTCTGCTTTTCCTTCCTTCCACTGCACTTGAAACTGCTCTTTCACAGTCAGCAATGGCCTGTAAAATGCTTTTCTCTTCTTATTTAGTTTACATACTTTTTCTGTGGCAATTAGCACTGTTGGCCACCCTTTCTCTACTCTTTGATTTCCAAAATCTCCTAACATTCTTACAATTTTCAATAATCTTTATTGAGTTATTAGCTCCTACTTGCTCAAAGAAATAAAGGAGAATGGCAAGCAGGGAGAAATCCATGGCTCTATCTTGTCCCTTGTGGGAATAAGCAAAGACCACTTACATGAGAATGACCATAGGCTATTGTCTTAGTCCATTTTCTGTTGCTATAACAGGGTACCTAAAACTGGATAATTTATAAAGAAATTTATTTCTTACAGTTCTGAGGCTAGGAAATCTAAAGTCAAAGGACTGCATCTGGAGATGGCCTTCTTGCTAGTTGGGACTCTCTGCAAAGTCCTGAGGTGGTGCAGGGCATTGCATGGCAAGAGGGCTCATTACAGATAGTCAAGCTGGCTTTTATAAAATAACCACTCTCATGATACCTAGCCCATGCCCTTGAAAGTCCCTTAATTCGTTAATCTATTAGCCCATGAATAGATTAATACATACATGAGGGCAGAGCCATTACGACCCAATGACCTCCGAAAGGTAACACAGTGCTGAATTGAGCACCAAATTTCCAACACATGAATTTTGGGAGACACATTCAAACCATAGCACCTACTTATTTAGGTTTTGCCATAGCAAGAAAATCAGCCACCATTGCTTGCATTTGGCAGATATTCAAAGGCAAACAAGGAAGTGGGAATGCTTCAGAGCAGAGGGCAAAAAAGGGAATGCTTTAGGTAAACCTTGGAGGTTGTTGTTATGTGAAAGCTAGAGCTGAGATAACCAGCATTCTATGTGATTGGTTTAGGAAGCATATTTGTTTACCCTAGATGATCCTGAGTTGGAAGCAGGGATGGAGGGGATAAAAATTAGGATAGCTAACATCCATTGCCCAAGTCCTGATCATTTGGGGATACTTGCTGTAGAAGCTGTGGTTTGCCTTCTCAAAGTGGTTACTCCTGGACTGTGATTAGAATTCTACTTTTATATATGGCATAGACATTGTTTGCTTCTCTCTCACCATAAATTCCCTATAGAGGCTGCTTTTAGAGAAATTAGCCCTTGCTTCTGACTGTGCTTTTTGTTGTTGTTTATTTGTTTGTTTCTTTGTTTTTGCCATAGATCATATATATAGGCCATAGCCAAAGAGTGAGGACTGAACAGATATTCTCTCTTTCAAACCTGCTTCAACTATAGACGTGCTAATGGAACAGCATGTTCATTATAATTCATACAGTAACTGGGTGATCACATGAGGAGAGAGCTTCTTAAATATATGGTAGGGCCATTTTGTTTCTAAAATGGATTTAAAGGTAGATGCCCAACTGGAAATAATGAGTATTTAATTTTTCTCCTGATTTACACAGACCAGAAGACACCTTAAAAAATTGGATAGACTACTTTTTATCCATCTTCATTCCTTTTTCTTCCAAATAATTTCATTTTTTCTTCTATCCTTTAATTATGCTTCACAGAGAGTGATGCATTTCCATTCTAAAATCTATATAGTATCACCTGAACCAGGTATACCACAGTGATTTGAATCAAGAAGCAGATAAATCATGTGTGATTGATTATTATTAATAGAGTTATACACTGAGAAAAGAAAATGAATTACAATAAAGAATAATCAGCCCTGTTGAGCTAGAAGGCAGGTATAATGGGGCTTAATGTTGTATAAATATGAAGCTCTAAGACTTTAGACTTTTATGCAGTACTACCATAAATCATGGCACAAAACACTTCTGTATTTCACAGATCATGCACACACATTTCTTTTTATCATCTGACAGACACATTTCAAGATTCATTAGCCTAGCTTCTGCTGTGCTTCTTTGAGTAAAATGTGTCCTATTCCTATATATATCCAAGGAGAGGGCAAAAATGTTTCAACAGACCACATATAAGAGCCCTAAAAAAAATGGATCTTCCTCCTAAACTAATAATAGAGCAAACTACAAAATTTTCAATGTTACTCAACCATATATTGAGACAGTGACACAGTTATTTTTATTTATTAATGTTATAATTTTCATGTAAAATTCAATGAATTTTGGCTGTAATACTATTACATTTCTATCATATGAAAAATTTCCTCATGCAATTCACCCACCGGTCCATCTAACCTAATCTTAACTCCTTGTCAGAAGCCTACCACTATTCAGAATTCAATTTCCAGATATTAGTTTTCTCTGTTCTTGAACTTCATGTAAATTATGTACACTTCATACAGGGTGTATTGTGTTTGTGGCCAGTAGTTCTTTCCTTATCATTGCAGTATGGGATTCCATTTTTAATTTTTCTTCAATTTTTTATTATTATACTTTAGGTTTTAGGGTACATGTGCACAATGTGCAGGTTTGTTACATATGTATCCATGTGCCATGTTGATTTCCTGCACCCATTAACTCGTCATTTAGCATTAGGTATATCTCCTAATGCTGTCCCTCCCCCCTCCCCCAACCCCACAACAGTCCCCGGAGTGTGATGTTCCCCTTCCTGCGTCCATGAGTTCTCATTGTTCAATTCCCACCTATGAGTGAGAACATGCGGTGTTTGGTTTTTTGTCCTTGCGATAGTTTACTAAGAATGATGTTTTCCAGTTTCATCCATGTCCCTACAAAGGATATGAACTCATCATTTTTTATGGCTGCATAGTATTCCATGGTGTATATGTGCCACATTTTCTTAATCCAGTCTATCGTTGTTGGACATTTGGGTTGGTTCCAAGTCTTTGCTATTGTGAATAGTGCCGCAATCAACATACGTGTGCATGTGTCTTTATAGCAGCATGGATTCCATTGTGTTTATATACCACAATTTGTTTATTATCCTATGGATGGAAATTTGAGTTGTTTCTTTCCCATTGAAAAAATAACACTGCTCTAGATATTCCTTTAGGTATTGTGTGTATATATGCCCTCATGTCTCTTGGACATTGTGGAATTGCTAAGTTATGTCTGCTTAACACTGTAAGAAACTGAGAAAGAGTTTTGCAAAGTGGCTGTACCATTTTACATTCCACCCAGCAGTATATGATAATTTCTACGCCTCCATATCCTCACTAACTCTGGGTATTGTCAAACTATTACATTATAACCATTTTGATAGATGTGAAGTGGTATCTAGTTGTGGCTTTTCACTTTCATTTTCCTGTTGATTAATGATGTCAAGCACCTTTTTCATGTCTTTAGCGATCATTCATATATCCCTTAAGTGTATATTCATGTCTTCTGTCCATTTTACTGTGTTGTTAGTCTTGTTTGTCTTTTTATTATTAATTTGTTGATGTACTTTATATATTCTGGAAACAAATCTTTTGGGCTTCAAATTATTCTTGACGTGTGTCTCCAGTGGATCTCTACATACTATTAAACATTTTGTTGAAAATTAGGAAATACTTTGTTTAAAATTAAGAAGTAGTCTAGACAAACAAAAATTCACTAAGAGTGATGGAACAAACACTTCCAAATCTGTTCATCACACCAGATATGCCGACCATAATTTTCATACAGTAAAATACTGCAAATGTAGTCCAATTATTCTAGTACGCCACTTTCTAGTTGCGTTTCCTTATAGCAACATCAGGAAAACACACAGAAAGCATTTTCATGGTAGTTTTTATCATTCTATGTGCTTATTTATGCTTGTGTAATGCATATGTGTATACCTGATGATAAATAATATTTTAAAACCTGATTATAACAGTATCATGTTATATGTATTTTTCTAATATTGTGTAATTTAGAATATCTGTAAGACATGTTTTGAATGTTCTCACCACAAAGAAAGAATAAATATATGAAGTGATGGATATGTTAAATACTCTGACTGGATTTTTACATAATGTATACATGTATTGAAACATCATGCTCTACCTCATAAATATTTAGTACTGTGTGTCAATTTAGAATGAAATTTAAAACAATATTTGTAAGGTATATATTGCAGTTATACAAAATGAATAACAAATCGGTATTGAGAAACATGATTACATAAGACTTTAATAAAAGAATCATATTTTAATGGGAAACGGAAAAATATGAGTGATATAAATTTTCATAAATTTGTTTTAGGCTTATTGTAATTTCATAAAAATATCAATAAAAGTTAAAATAATTTTATCAATTTTATTTAGAAGAATTAATACAAAGGATCCAATATTATAACTAAAGTAAAAAGGGAAAATTCACTAGCGAATTGAAAACCACAATGAGTTCATAGAGGCATAAAATAAAGCAACAAGATACCAAGTGAAAAAAGAGAAAATTACCAAAAAGAAATTAGTAATAACAGCCATTTAATTTATTAAAATATTAAATCCCATGATAATCAAATAAGAACTAATAAAAAGTTATACTATTGTATTGCCATAACTGGGAGTGTCAATATAAATTAATTAGTTAATTTTATTTCAGTTAGTGTTTGAGTATTAACATAAACATTCATTTTTCTACTCTTCCATATTGATTCTTGTATGCCTACATCTATAGATCTTTGAGTAAAATTCTTTGGAATATGTTCCTAAGAACAAAATTACTGTCATAAATAAGTTGACATATACAGTTATCTCGCTTGGAACAGGCTTGAAATAAGTTTATTGTCTCAGAGTAAATATAAATAGCTTCCTCTTTCAATCTCAAAGTTGTATGTTTACCCTAATCATAAATTATATGCACATTTAAATGACTTTGCAGGTTACTCTTCACAATGGCTATATCAGTCTATACTGTCTTCAGAAATGTGTCAGAATTTCTATATACCAACATCACTGCTAGCATAAGGCAATATGCAGCTTTCTGATTCCTTTAGCCAAATAGATATGAATAATAGCTTACTGTGTTTTTTAATTTTTATTTTTGTGAATACTAATAATTTTGAGCATATCTTATGCTTATTAGCATCATTGATTTCCTAGTTTATAAATTGCATGTTTATACTAATACCATTTTTATCTTTGTACCTCAATATTCCTAACTGATTTTCATAATTAAAAGCAAAATATTCGCTTCAAAGAAACCATGGAATATTAGGACCATAAGCAGCATTTAAGTCAAATAAAACAAATATTTCCTTGATAACAGAATTCCTCTTAGCTTTTTTTAGATGATTAAATACAATATTATTTGTTCTCAAATATGACCTACATTTAGCTCTGTACCTAATAATACTTTTTATGTTTTATTCAAATAACCTGATTCCACAATCCTGGCATTGAACTTGAAGTCAGGGAGCACAGCGAATAAGGAAATGGGAAAAATAACTATAGCCTTGGAACTGAAAGGCTAACTCTGGGCATGACATGAGTTGAAGAAGTCTCTGTATGCAGCTGAGTTGGAATATCTATCAGATGCTCTTGTTATAGTGAGCTTCCCCCGGTAGATTTGAGTTAACCTTTAGGAAATGAGATGTAATTTCAATATATGCCCTCCAGACTCTAAGACATTAGGTTTTAACATAGAGCTCCATAAACTTTGTTTAGGTATAAGGAAAAAGTATAAGGTATCACTTTCAAAGTTAATGATATAAATCACTGAAGAAAGAAATTAATTTTAATCTCTCAGGTCACACAGCCAGAATCTCCCAGTTTTCTATTTTCTAACTGTTAGCATCCTTTTGTGCAGAAGATGCAACCATTTCCTCAGGAGGTTAACTTGAAATGAGTGCACAGTATAATTAAACACTGTTTGTCTTGGAAAAACGTCCTATACTACAGATTCAAAAAAAGCACTTTAAAATATTATTAGTGTATTTGACCATTAAGAATTGATTTAAGAGTTGTATATGAGAAATTGGGATAAACAATTATAGGAATCTTTCTCCATTTGACCATCAACTGGGGAAATATCTATGTATGTTATTTTACTTTTTATTATGCCATGTCTTGATAATGACTGTCCCTTTACATTAAAAAAAAAATCTTAACAGACTGCACATGGTCAGTTGTATAAGTTTAGCCATTTTAACGGCTTATTAATATTACTTCCCTATTGACTAGATTTATTGCTGAGCAATCAGTCTTTAATGTGACCCCACATTCCAAATCGAGCATAACATGTTCGATTTGGTAGGGCAATTTTAACACTGCTAGCATGGACACTAAATTTTTGTCAGTCTCACTCTGTGTCCTTGGTCAGTTCATTAAATTTTTGGGTGGATGAATATCTTCCTCTATTAAGTTGATGATATTCTACTTGTCAAGAATGGAAGAAGAAAGAGCTAATTAAATGTATGAAACACTTTTAATGCTAACAAGTGTAAAATAAGTGGTAAGTTGAACAGTGTTAAACCTTAATACTTGCACTACATAACTATGAAATATAATTAGTTACAATGTTCACTTTACCTTTTATCCAAAACGATTTGCAATTTGATTATATATGGCACACAATATAGATAAAGTTTTGGTTCAGGATATATATCAGGTTATTCTTAATTTTAGCCAGGAGTGAAAAGGGAATGAAGATGATTGAACAGGTCCAGGATAGTAAGACATTATTCATTATATTAATGACAATAATTTTAGCATGTGAAGTATGAGTTTTTGACGTTTTAAATACCCAGATGTAATTTATGTAGTTGGTTGCTTAACCAATTTCACACTTTCTCTAAAATAATCTGTTTATTTTCTATTGTTATCTCTAACTCATTCAACATAGACTCCCCCTCCAGCTTGCTCCTACTCGCAGCTCCAAGCTTGGTTATGACTGGTCTACAAGTAAACTTAATCCCTGGTGAAAGTATAAAGTTCAGGAACTCTAATTATACCAATTACCTAATGGCATTCCTCTGACCACAGAAATAGATATATGACACAATCCATACCATTTTTTAAGGTATATTTGCCAGGATTTCCATGAAATAAGTTTACTTTTTAAAAATATTTTAAGAATAAAGGACAACAAAAAAAATAAAAATTCTCTTTATCTTCAGATATCTCAGGATATCATGGTATATGATTACAAACCTTGAAACAATTATAGACCTTTTTAATGATGGGAGATGCTAGCCAGAGGCTGAAAACAATATATGAAAAGAAGGATGTAGCATAGGCAGACCAAAGAGTTGGAGGCATAACCATGAGAATTAAGTCGTTTGCATTTGTTCTACTTTTGTACTTCCAGTTAAATGAATAGTACATTTAATTCTTGTTTAGGATCAAGTCCCTCTGCATATGGTTGCACAGGTGGTGTTTTATAGAACTCCAGTGGGTGCTATTTGCATGGACTGCAATATGAAGGATGTTTCTGGATTGTTTACTGTGGTGACCCTGAGTCAGGAGTTATGTTACCTTGGGGAAAAGCATCCTAAGTAATGCAATGGTTAATGCAACCTACAGTTAAGATTCTTTCCAATGCAGGAAATCAACATGGCACATGGATACATATGTAACAAACCTGCACATTGTGCACATGTACCCTAAAACCCTAAAGTATAATAAAAAAAAAAAAAAAAAATTCTTTCCAATGCTTAACACTGCTAAAAGTTTACTTGTTGCTAAAAAGGTTTAGGACTATCGGGATAATGGTAATATTAGCAAAAGTTTGGGCAATAGCCATAATTCAATTATATTCAGCTTGATTATATTAACATTTTTGCTTAGCACTTACTGTGTGCAAAACAATACACTGGGGGATACAAAGGTTAAAAATGTCAGAAAAATACAGTTCCGACATTCAGGGATGTTACATAGTTTGAAAAATATATCAACAGAAACATCATACAAAAAATCAACAAAAACCACAAAAATATCCAAGTGGTTAGTAGGAGACTTAAAGAAGTAATAAATGATATATAATTCAGATTCTAAATTGCCTCATTAAAGAGGTGCCTTGAAGTATGCAGCTTGAAAGATTTTGATAAATGTAAATGTAGCAGTGGTATTTTGTAAGCAAAGAGATAGAAACTGAAAAAAAATCTGCAGATGAAAAGTATAATTATTGTGAACAAATCATTAGAGAATTTCAACAACATATTTCAGCTAACAGCAGGAAAAAAAATTAGTGAGTTTTAATATAGATCAAGTAGAAAGTATGCAATCTGAGGAGAAAAAAATTGAAAAAAATAAATACTTGGAGATCAATTATACAACATTATAAACATTACACACACACACACACACACACACACGCACATATTTAATGGTAGTCTGAGAATTAAGCAAAGCAATAGCAATGTGGTGAAATAAATTTTGAAAATACAAGCTTTTCAAATGTGCTAAAAATTCTTAATCTACAGATTTAAGTAGGATAAGTACATAAATCACACCTAGACACATCATAGTCAAACTGTTGAACACTAAAGCAAAGGAAAAATCTTGAAAGATGAAAGAAAAAATCAGATAACTATTTAGAGGAGAACAGTAACACACATAAAGGCTGACAGCTCATAATGATGCAGACCAGAGGGCTGTGGGATGGCATGCTAAAATTGTAGGAAGAGACATTGTTAACCAAGAATTCTGTATCTAGCAAAACTATACTTCAAAAAAAACAAGTGAAAAAAGTCCTGGATAAACACAATTTGAGAGAAAGTATTGCTAGACAACTTACCTTCAAAAAATACTAAGAAAAATATCTTCAGCTTTAAATGAAATGACAGGAGAGATAAGTGCACAGAAATATAAAAAATAATACTTCTGGATTTATACCATATGTGTATATGGCAATAATAGCTAAAAGGAAGGAGCAGAAAGCAGAGCTGTATTCAAGCAAATTTCCATATTGTGCCAAAATAAAGTTAGTAAAAATCTAAAGTAGATCGTAGTTTACTAATTTGCATATAAACTGTAGAGCAACCACTAAGAAAATAAATCCAAAAAATATTCAAAAAATTAAGAGGAATTAAATGATACAGGAAAAGTATTTGTTTAGCACAAAAATAGACAGCAAAAACAAAACAAAACAAAAATCAAAGTGAAATATCTAGAAAAATTAAAATATGAGAAAGTTTACTTTTTCTTTGGGTTAAATTAGAAAACACAGAAGGCCTACAATCTTTATAACAAAAGGTAGTTTTTTTTTAATATGTAGTTTTTTATTATATTTTAAGTTCTAGGGTACAACTGTACAACGTGCAGGTTTGTTACATATGTATACATGTGCCATGTTGGTGTGCTGCACCCATTAACTCGTCATTTACATTAGTTATATCTCCTAATGCTATCCCTCCCCACCGACCCCATAACGGGCCCCAGTGTGTGATGTTCCCCTTCCTGTGTCCAAGTGTTCTCATTGTTCAATTCCCACCTATGAGTGAGAACACACGGTGTTTGGTTTTTTGTCCTTGCGACAGTTTGCTGAGAATGATGGTTTCCAGCTTAATCCCTGTCCCTACAAAGGACATGAACTCATCCTTTTTATGGCTGCATAGTATTCCATGGTGTATATGTGCCACATTTTCTTAATCCAGTCTATTGTTGTTGGACATTTGGGTTGGTTCCAAGTCTTTGCTATTGTGAGTAGTGCTGCAATAAACACATGTGCATCTGTCTTTATAGCAGCATGATTTATATTCCTTTGGGTATATACCCACTAATGGGATGGCTGGGTCAAATGGTATTTCTAGTTCTAGATTCCTGAGGAATCACCACACTGACTTCCACAATGGTTGAACTAGTTTACAGTCCCAAAAAGTGTTCGTATTTCTCCACATCCTCTCCAGCACCTGTTGTTTCCTGACTTTTTAATGATCGCCATTCTAACTGATGTGAGATGATATCTCATTGTGGTTTTGATTTGCATTTCTCTGATGGCCGGTGATGATGAGCATTTTTTCATGTGTCTTTTGGTTGCATAAATGTCTTCTTTTGAGAAGTGTCTGTTCATATCCTTCGCCCACTTGTTGATGGGGTTGTTTGTTTTTTTCTTGTAAATTTGTTTGAGTTCTTTGTAGATTCTGGATATTAGCCATTTGTCAGATGAGTAGATTGCAAAGATTTTCTCCCATTCTGTAGGTTGCCTGTTCACTCTGATGGTAGAAGGTAGTTTTTCAATTTAGAGAAAAGTGCCCACCTAAGTCAGACTCCTACTATTCTACAGAGGCTGTAAGATAAGGCGACAGCTTCCTTGATAATTACCTTTGAAAGGGATGGTTCCCAGGTCCTCCAGAAAGTGAAACCTGAGTTGTAAATCTGCTAAAGACCCTTAGAACAGATTTACATGTCAAAGCAGCCGGGAATGATATACAATTACAAGTTTTCCAAAGCAAATGCTGTAAGAAAAGGGAGATTAGAGGCCTTGAGACACAGAAAAATGTTGACCTAAAGTTTGGTCAAGCTGAGGGAAAAGTTTGGTCAAGCTGAGCAAACGAAGCAATTCATTATATAGACTATATATATAGACTATATATAGTCCTAAAAAATACATACAAATATACCCATTATTAGAATTGATTAGTGACTTTAGCAAGATCACTTGATACAAGGTCAAAATGCATAAATAAGTATATTTTTCTAAATTAAAAAAATAAAACTTTGTAACATTTCTATTCATAACAGCATTAGGAAAAATATATAGTCAATTCTCATTACTTCTATACGATCCCCTTGAACACTGAATTAGTGAATATTTACTATTGTTCCTCCTAGGAGAAAAACACATATAGATCTATATCTAATCTATATCTATCTATATACATCATATACATAATATGCTATAATTTTAAATTTTGAAAACATCTTATCCTAGTAGATTTTATTTGCTTTATTTTACAAATGAGAAAAGAAGGTTCATGATTGTTAAGTGATTTGCCGGAAACCAACCCACGATGCCAACGCTGGAATTCAAACCTTATACACCTGTCACCAGAGCTGAGGCTTCTTGCATTGCATTGCAGTGTCCCCACCGTATCTATGCTCTGGCCATCTCTGTATGAAAGCTGAAACAAGAAGAGAGAGCATAACTCTGTTCAACTTCAGCTGGATGTATACATGTTGGCTGACTAAAAGTTTTGGCCACTTTGCACATGTCCTCAAATTGTCTCAAAAGTACCATGAGTATTGATTTGAAAGTTAAAAATAAATTTTACCAAGTAGGTGAATTCACAAATACAAAAACTGCAAATAATGAGGATTATTAAGTCTACTTAAAAATAAACTTACCTAAAATGTGCAAGACTTTAAACTTGAAAATGATATAATAATGCTGACAAAATTATTGAATGTTTGAATAATTGGTGAGACATTCCATGTTTCTCACTTTTTTTTTTTTTTTTTTGAGACCAAGTTGCTCTGTTGCCCAGGCTGGAGTGCAGTGGTGCAATCTTGGCTCACTGCAACCTCCACCTCCCAGTTTAAAGTGATTCTCCTGCCTCAGCCTCCCAAATAGCTGAGATTACAGGCATCCACCACTGTGCCTGGCTAATTTTTGTATTTTTAGTAGAGACAGGATTTCACTATGTTGGCCAGGCTGGTTTTGAACTCCTGACCTCAGGTGATCTGCCCTCCTCAGCCTCCCAAATCCTAAAGTACTGGGATTACAGACATGAGCCATCGCACCTGGCCAATATTTTTAAGACAAAAATTCTCTAAAAGTTAATTTATAGATTTAATAAAATCACTATTAAAATCATAGCAGGCTTTAATTTTATTTTCTGTAGAATTTGACAAACTCTTCCCAAGATTGATGAAGTAATATGAAAAACCTAGAATAGCTGCAATGATTTTGTAAAAGAACAATGTTGAAGGACATACACTTACCAATATCATAACTTTTTAAGGCTGTGGGAATTAGTATGGGGTGGTACTGGTGTAAGAATAGGCATATAGATCAGTGGAACACAATGGAGGGTTCAGAAATAAGCCCCATATGTACAAGTTCAATCAATTTTAAGCAAAGACGTCAGGGAAATTCAATGAGTAAAAGTAGTCTTTTTTAAAAATTGTTGATGACACAATAGTATAACCACTAAAAATGCCTTTAACTAACACCATACTAATGCCCAATAAATTTGGCTCATAATGGATCATGAATCTAAATGTAAGAGCTAGAACTATAAAACTATTTGTTCTTACCGAACAAAATATGGGAGAAATGTTTTGATCATGGATTGAGTAAAAAGGTATTAAATCAATATCAAGAGCATGCATTAGTGAAAAATTCATAAATTAAACTTCACTGGAACTAGAACTTTGTTCTTCAAAATACATTATTAAGTAAAAATATAAGCCACATATTTTTGATAAAATTAGCAAATGATACATCTGACAATGGATTTGCATTGAGAATTTATAAAGAATCTTTATAAGTCAATGTTGATATGACAAAATCCAATAACAAGTTCAAAAGACTTGAACAGACATTTCAATAAAGAAGACTACCCATGACTAACGATACATTAAAACATGCTTAACACTATTAGAAATTAAGATAATGCAAGTTAAAACCAAGTAAGATAACACTACATACTTCCCTGGATGGCTATAATAAAAAATGCAGGCAATGCAAAGTTATTTTGACAATGGAAAATCTTGAGTGTTCAAACATTACTGGTGGAGACATAAGATGGCATAGTCATTTTACAGACATTTTGACAATGTATTTAGAAATTAGATATAGTTACCATATGACCAGTAATTCCACTCCAAGCTATGTATCTCAAAAAAATAAGGATATATGTTAACACAAAACTTATATGTGAATGTTTAGAGCAGCATTATTCATAGCTGAAAACAAGAATCAATTATAAATTCATCAACTAGTGGAAGGGTAAAGTATAGTATATCTATACAATGCAATAGTATTCATCAAGAATAAGGGATGCATTACAGAAATAGGCTGAAGTATATATTACCTCATATGTGTTGTGCTATGTGAAAGAAGCCAGACCCAAAATACTATATTTTGTAGAATTCCATTTATATGAAATGTCCAGAATAGGCAAATTATAGACACAGACATTAGTACTATGGTTTCCTAGGCTTGAAGATGAGAGCAAGGATAGATTGTAAATGGGAATGTGGGAGTTTTATGAAATAATAGAAATGTTCAAAAACTGAGTTGTGGAATGATTGCAAAAAACTATAAATTTACTAAAAACCTTTGAATCGAACATATGCAACTTTGTGGTACAGAAATTATATCTCAATAAAATTTATAAAAAGAACCAATGAGACCATGACTTAGCATGTTTTTTGGAACACAGTTAAGTCAACTATATAGTTATAATCCATAATCCTTGGCATTTTACAAAGGATTAAACAGTTGAGAAAACATGGGGAAGAGGAGGAAGCAGTTTTCTAGAAAACTGGAAAATAGTGTTCCTAATGAACAGAAATAGAGAAATTAGGAAGATAAAATTATTTTGGAGAATAGACACTGACTTTTATCATTAGGCAGTTAATAAATATGAAGGTGCTGTAGGTTAAAATATTAGATTACAGAGTAAAAAGTGAGTTAGGATTTGAGAACTATATTTTAGAGTCATATTTGCGTATGTGTGTGTGTAGCTATACTTATCTACTGAATTCTAAAATTACCTAATATAATTTAGGTAATTTATGAATAACCAGGAGAATTTGCGAATAACCAGACGATTATTCAAAGATAAAACTAAGGTTTTAGATGATTTTTTTCCAATACCAGTTCTGGTCATCATCTGAATGCCATAAAATGATTTGCCTACTGAGATTAAATAATAGACAACAAGCTATTTTGATCATCTTTATCTTCTCAGCATCTATATTTCAGATGCTAGCTGAGACCTCTATAATGGCCATGCTTGCAAGCCTGTATTTTTTTTTTAAGTCTGGACATATCCTTGCTATACTGCAAAAGTCAGCAAATTATGGCTTGTCAGCCAAATCTGACCTGTTACCTTTTTTAAAAAAGTTAAGTTTTGTAAAAATACAGCCACATCCATTTATTTATATGCCATGTAAGGATTTTCTTGGATTACAACAGCAGGGCTGACTAAATAGTTGTAATAGAAACTCTGTGGCTGACCCTTGCTGTATAGCATTCATTGTCTTTCAATGCTCTTTAACAAAATTAGTGTATTAGAATATCATGAATATGTACACATTTTCTATTGCATTTTGATTATTTGATGATAAAGAGAACAACAATTTTTGGTCTTTTAGCTATTGAAAGAGTATAATGAAAATTAGACAAGATTGTGTTTGAATATTTCTTGTAATTCAAATGATTTAAGTGTTTGTTTATTC
This sequence comes from Symphalangus syndactylus, assembly GCF_028878055.3. NCBI lineage: Eukaryota > Metazoa > Chordata > Mammalia > Primates > Hylobatidae > Symphalangus > Symphalangus syndactylus. The sequence continues at coordinate 106,143,621 of NC_072436.2, read as the reverse complement.
ATCTACTAATTTGTTTTCCACTTATTTGGAGAAGTTTCTCATATAGTTGTTTTCAAATACTTTAAAACAATGATGATTAGACCTGGCATAGTGGCTCAAACCTGTAATCCCAACACTTTGGGATGCCGAGGCAGGAGGATCAATTGAGACCAGGAGTTCAATACCAGCCTGAGCAACATAGCAAGACCTTGCTTTTACAAAAAAGTAAAAACAAAAATATTAGCCAGTTGCAGTGGTAAGTGCCTCTAGTCCCAGCTACTTGAGAGGCTTAAGCAGAGGACTGTTTGGGCCTAAGGTGTTTGAGGCTGCAGTGAGCTATCATAAGACCACTGCACTTCTGCTTGGGCAATAGATTGATATCTGGTTTTATTTGATCTGTATTGATTTGATATCCCAAAAGGCTTAAAATTTAGCCATATTATTATTATCATCATTATTTGTGTTAGGCAATTCTTGCATTGCTACAAAGAAATACCTGAAACTGGTTAAGTTATAAAGAAAAGAGATTTAACTGGCTTATGGTTCTGCAGGCAGTATAAGCATGGCACTGGCATATGCTTGCCTTCTGGGGAGGCCTCAGAGAGCTTGTAAACATGGGAGAAGGTGAAGGGGGAGCAGGCAGGTCATATGTTGGGAGCTGCCACATCACATGGACAGAGCAGGATCGAGAGAGAGTAGTGGGAGGTGCCACACACTTTTAAACAACCAGATCTCACAAGTACTCACTCGTGAGAACTTACTCACTATCCCAAGAACAGCAGCAAGCCGTGAGGTATCTGCTCCCATGATCCAAACACCTCCCAGCAGGCCCCTCCTCCAATATTAGGGATTATAATTCAACATGAGATTTGGGCAGGAACAAATATCCAAAGTATGTCATTGTTAATATTATATTAATTAATTATGGCATTTTTGTATAAACCTTACCAAACTACAAAAGGAATACACATGTATGCCTATATATAGATATGGACATATAATTATTCCTTTTATGAAAACTGTGTCAAACGGTCAGTATATGTGGTAGTATAACCAATCTTATATGAAGCAGAAATACTGTGTAGAAGTGAGGGACCTATGATTAGGTTCAGGTAAGTTGATTCCTCATACTGTGTTCAAAAAATGCCATGTGTCTTGAAACCTCCCTCTTTGTTCTTTACACATTTATTAAGTCTCAAAGCTTGGCACTTTCCTTCACATTTGATCTTATGTTTTCATTTCTATCTCTACCCAAAAAGTATATTGTAATAAAGTCCTGATGGGTTTGATTAGAGTATTTTCCCTTTCAAATAATTAACAAAATAATTTCAAAAATAAATAACAAAATAAATAATAAATAAAATAATTTCAAAAATATATATATGTATATATAACCTATATCTTGCATGGTGAAAGAAAAGTCATAATCTCATTATTAATCTCCATAAAATACAATTTGAATCCTCCTCTTCAACTGTTCAAAGACTTGCAAAGGATTTTAAATGAAAAAATCATCACAATAATATTATTTAAGATATTCTTCCAGCCTGCAGTTTTAATTCATCTCCTATGATTTAGATGAAATTTTTAGTTAGCTAGTCTGGGTTCTTTAATATTATCTTCATATATTTTTGTCTTGTTCATCTGTTTTATCCTTCTATTTCTGGGTGGAGGGTCACTTTCATTCCTGTTACCTGATCTTTCTTCCAATTTTAGCTGAGTATTATTCAACTTTGAAAGCTCAGTTCAAAAGTTATTCCACATCTCCATAAAGATATTCTGGATTGTGAAGATCAAAATATGTCTTAGTATTTACTGTCTGGACTATTTATACATTTAACATGCAGGCTGTATATATAAAGTTTAATATTGTCATTGTTTCCATTAGAATTGTTATGTACAGGTTAGCAAAAATATCTCATATTACTGTGTAGTTACTTAGAATTTGTGCTTTAGGGCTGTGTACATAATAGGCACCAGAAATATTGCTGTGAATTTAACAGCTACCATGTGTTCTTACCACTTCTAGAGGCCCCAGTTGAATGATTATAATCAATACAGCCTTAATAGAATTAAAAATTCTGGGAGCATCTAGTTAAGTGCCTCAGAATTAATACAAAAATCATCTCAGGTCCAAAGATTTTAAAGCATGACTTCTGTCTCAACTATATCTGATTATATGAGATTTTAGGTAGATAAATCTGCTTGACCCTGTCCCAGAGTAAAACTCTCATGAAATAAAGAAAATAGTTTATTTTGAATGTCTTTGGGCATGGGAATCATTGATATCATTGTACATGTTTATAGTAGCCATGTCTCAAACACGAATGAATTCCCAGTAAGGATACAGACAATTCTAGGATAACTTGTATCTTCAGAGTAATCACAAGTCAAGAGATTCTAGAATTAATATACATTCTGGAGCAGATATTCTGGTCTTGATAAGAACAAAGTGTCTGAATTAGGCATTTGCCCTCACAATTAATGAGTATATAACATACACAAAATGTTGTTTTGTGGTTTTAGTAGAGATGGAGTTTCACCATATAGGCCAGGCTAGTCTGGAATGCCTAACCTCAAGTGATCTGCCTGCCTCGGCCTCCCAAAGTTCTGGGATCACAGGCGTGAGCCACCATGCCCAGGCTGTTGTCTGTATTTTCTTATTTATGTTTTAAATTAACATCTGTACAAATATCTAGACTTGTAAAATGATGGACGAGTTTTTACAATATCATTGTTAACATATCATTTTTAGATTAAATAATGTTTCCCTGTGTTTTTAGAAACTATTTGTGACAAAAGAGTTGGATTATATCTCAATAGATATAACTTACTTTTTGAGGCATCTTAAACTATTAGATAAACTATTTTTGGTTTCATAACCTTATTGGATAGACTTGGTAAGCAGCATCAATTTAATTATTTGTCCTGTATTGAAACAAGGAGCTTCTGTGCTTTGAAAAACTGAGATGAATTTTTTTTCTAAATTATATAAAATTCAATTTAATGATGAATTTTCTGCCTTAAGAGACCCAACTCCTCCTGAATAAAATTTAAATATTTGTAATAAGTGTCTTAAAAACAGACAGTATTTTTAGTTTGCTTTATATTGAGCGAAGATGCATTTTCTATGCATTTGTTGCTTCTGATCAAACAACTAGCTCACAAGTGTAACTACATAGAACAGATGGCAAAACCTTTGCACATTAGACTTTATATCTGAAAAAGAGACACTTTATGTTAAAATTGCCACTTGGGAACATAAAGTGCTCTCATGAGAAAAACACATTTTACACTCTTAAGGCAGTCCATAAAAGAAAGGCAGATGTTTAAATGACTTCTTAATTAACACAAAACAAATATTTACCTACACTGTGGAGATGAAGCAGTGCAGTTAAGATGAACCTCTTAAAACGGCCTGGACATATTTTATGCACAGCAATAGCAAGTATTTTATCTTTTAAAATTTTCTGTCTTTTGTATGAAAATAATAGTTTATCCACAATTCACTAATTTAAAACCTATTATAAAAACTATAGCTGTCATTTTCTGGTTGTAATGAAAAGTGGTAAAAATGTGCTTAAATCTAAAGGATATTATAGTTACTAATAAACATTATTTTCAACTAATTATACAATTATTTTATACTCTTAGGCAACGAATACTTTTATTACCTAAGGGAACATTTGTTAAGAGACTAAGGAGATTATGTTATTTCTCAAAATGCCATCATATAAAAAGTATGCATAACATATTCCCCATAAAATAAACTTGCAGATAGTATAAGTGTTGGACAATCACATGAAACGACAAAACAATACAAATAAACCACTTTCACTCTCAAATTCTTTTTGGTGAACAATGCATGCTGACATATATTTATAGGGTTAAAGTGATAGGACAGAAAAGAACACTAGACCATCATACAAGGTGACAGTGAATTATGCTTTCTACCTAAACAGGGTCTACTGTTTTAATATCTTTAAATAAAAGTTTAGAAATGATGTAAGAAACAGTAAAGCCAAGAATGTATAGGGCTTACCCTCAACTTCCAGTCAAGTCAATAAGTTTTATTTGCCTTGTTAAAAGCAAGAAGAACAAGGAGATGATAGTGTCCTATTTGGAGTAGTTGAAATAAATACAAAGAGGTCATACAAAGTAAAAGACATCCTTTACATCCAAATGGCTTTTCTTCTACAACAAAAGGAATGACCTGGGCCGGAAAAAGAGAATAAATATTATAAACAAGTATCAGCTTCAAAGTTAACTGTACAGGAAACTTTTTAAAAAGATTAGAAGATTAGCATCTAATATCCAAAAATAGGAGTAATAAAGAAATTATACTGGAGATGAAGAGGATAACAAAGTAAAGTTAACATGAAATGACTAAAATGAAAATCATGTATGGCCTTAATGGACTCATAGAAAGAGGAAGTCATTAACTGAGGATTCTGATCACTACATTTTTATTGTTTTAATTACCTGAAAAAATCTTAAAGATTTATATTAAATCTCTAATGGCCCCTTTCCCACAAACAATCCAGTGTAATATTAATTTTTTAATTCTACTTGTATGCCTTGGTTTTGAACAGTTAGTAGAAATAATTTCAAAACACAGCTGGTAAACATCAATGAATATAGAAAAAGGAAAATGTTAAAAAACATCAGGCTAAGTGATGATTTCTTAATTTTATTTAAGTAACAAAATGTGAGTTTCGAAACTACAAACCCAGTTTTGTTATTTTTTAAAAAGTCCTAGAACTTTCGTCTTACAAAAAACACATATTTAAACATATACTGAGTGCACACTACGTTCCAATTGCCATACTAAGAGCAAAATCATAATGATGAACCGAATAAAAAAATCCTTCTATTTTGGAAGAGCACACTTGGATAGGAGAGATGATGTACAAATTACTGACCATGCTATATTAAACGTATTTTAATGAAAATATGTAGAAAACATTACACATTATTGAATGGTTGGATTAGCAAATTTAGTAGCACTAATCAGCAATGTTAACAAAAACACCGAATTTGGGTCTCGCAAAATGAGTTAGCATATATTTTGAAATTGATTGTTTATGTGAGCATTTAAAAAAATATACAAGAAGGCTGGGCGGGCATGGTGGCTCACGCCTGTAATCCCAGCACTTTGGGAGGACGAGGCAGGCAGGCCGATCACCGGGTTAGGAGATGGAGATCAACCTGGCCAACATGGTGAAACCCTGTCTCTACTAAAATACAAAAACTTGGGCGTGGTGGTTTGCACCTGTAGTCCCAGCTACTTGGAGGCTGAGGCAAGGGAATTGTTTGAACCTGGGAGACGGAGATTGCAGTGAGCTGAGATCGTGCCACTGCACTCCAGCCTGGTGACAGAGCGAGACTCCATCTCAGAAAAGAAAATAAAAAATAAAAATAAAAATAATATATATACAAGAAGAGGCCAGGCACAGAGGCTCATACTTGTAATCCCAGCACTTTAAGAAACTGAGGCAGGAGGAGTTGAAGACCAGACTTCATCTCTGCAAATAATAAAAAAATTTTAGTCAGGCATGGTGGTGCGGGCCTGTAGTGCCAGCTACTCAGAAGGCTGTGGTGGGAGGATCACTTGAACCAATGAGGTTCCGGATGGGGTGAGCTGTGATCACACCACTGCACTTCAGCCTAGGCAACATGATAAAACCCCATCTCAAAAAAAGTATAAATAGATAAATAATATACAAGAAGAAAATATGAAAAACAAATGAGTCACTTAAATCAATTGTGTTTCTTTTTTTTCATTGTAATCTTTGGATAATTGTGTTGCCTTATACATTTCATGAATATATTTGGAAAGATATTTCATTATTTACTCATGGCTTAAATGTAAAATTGTGGACTAGAAAATATTATAGGTAGAATTTTAATTGGTTTTACAGCTACACTTAAAATATTAATTAGTAGATCCTTTGCCAAACCTGTAACTATTAAAAAAAGATAGGGCATCTTCATGGTGTATACTTTATAACTGTTGTGTCTATATTATGAATAAGGTGTTGGAAAATATAGAAGATAGCACAACACTTTGGACAGGGATTTGATCAAATATTGGCTTCTAAAAATAATGATTCAAAGTATTCTGTACTTTGACAGTCTGATATAGAGATACTACCTGCAAATATAAGATAAATTTTAAAGAAGTAAATGTAAAATGCTGCATTTGAGTTAAAAATAATTAATTGAAGATGTACAGTTTCAAAGATAACTGACACAGGTTATGATAAAGAAACATGAACTGGTATAATTTAGTTGATCAAAGATATTTTCAGTCATAACTTGAATGCAACTGCTTTAAAAACTAATAAAAGATTTTTTCTACTTATTAGATATGTCAAAAGTTATATTTCTTTAGCCCAATATATCAAGAATATTATAATTTTAACATGTAATCAGTACAAAATAACTATTAATGGAATGTTTAAGCTCTTTTGAACTTAAATTTTGAAATAAATTTTATTGTGTATTTTTAAGGTACACAACATATAGTAAAGTTGTTACTATATTGAAGCAAATTGACATGTCCATCATCATCTTACACTTAACCTATTTTTGTTGTTGTTGTTGTTTGAAAAAAGCAGTGATATGGTTTCTCCCCACAAAAATTTCATGTCAAATTGTAATCCCCAAGTGCCAAGGGAGATGCCTGGTGGGAGGTGATTGGATCATGGGGATGGATTTCCCCCTTGCTGTTCTCATGTTAATGAGTGAGTTCTCAGGAGATCTGATGGTTTAAAAGTGTGTGGCACTTCCCGCCTCCTGCTCTCTTTCTCCTGCTATGCCATGGTAAAGATGTGCTTGCTTCCCCTTCCGCCATGATTGTTAGGCCTCCCAGTCCATAGAACTATGAATCAGTTAAACCTGTTTTCTTCATAAATTATCCAGTCTCAGGTAGTTCGTTATGGCAAGCAGCTACAATCTGCTCATTTAGAAAAAATACTGAATAAAATACACTGTTTTTAACTATAGTCTTCATGTTGTGCATTAGATCTGCAGACTAGTTCATCTAAATTTCTGCTACTTTGTATACTTTGAACTACATCTCTGCATATTTTTCCCCAACCCACCCTTGAATAATCAGTTTTATTTCGTATCATTTGGCTTTTATTTTATTTTTGAAATTCCACATATGATATCATGCAATATTTAGATATTTATTTTTATTTGTATACAATTAAGTCTTACAGTAAATTGATGGAAATGTAGGGCCACGATCTAGAAATATATTAGCTCTACAGCATGTTAAAGAGTTTATATCAGTTCTAGACTCCTGAGTTCAATTGTGGGTTTCAAAGTATGTGAGGAAAAATAAATTGCCAATCATTCAAGAGTAGATTGGTAAGGAAATGACTAAAGGTGAGGAAGACTTTTAAACTTAAAGGGAAAACAATTAAATTGAAAAGTTAATAATGTATTCAATGTTCTCTAAGTGTCATGAAGAATGTTTATATTATGTTGCTTTGGAGAACTGAAGTAGAATTAGATTATAAAATTAAAGGTGAAAATTTGAGTTTCAGAGAAGACATAAAAACACTTGCTTAGTTAGGTGTCTAAAATGATCTGCTTTTTAAACTTTAAACTTTCCATTTTGAAATTGCTCAAGCAAAGACTGAGTGATGCATACATTACAGAAATCTCATACCACGCCTAAAGTGAGATAAGAACTTAAACTATCATCAAGAATAAAATACATGAAGCCAATGAAAAAGCCTGAAATCTTATCCAGGATCAATGAAACACCTGAAGAAGTGTAAAAGGCAAGCACAATTTTTTTTTTTTTTTTGGTTTTGTTTGGTTACGTACACTTCTACAACTCCAACAGTTCAGTGTTTTTTTTTTTTTTTTTCTACTCTGTGCACTATCCCTAGGAGACATAAAAGTTCTTAGCACATAACAGTAACAAAACAAATATTTGTTGGACAAATTAATAAATACATACATTCTTGAATCATGTCAATCTCAAGGAGGGGGCACAATTGCCAATGAACATAAACAGACAGTAAAATGGTTAAAGTGCCACTACAAAATACAATCTCAAGAGTAATTCAACAGATAAAATCAAGGACAAAATTACATCACACAGTAACACAAATGAAAAGATACTATAAATTATGCACATTTAAATGGTTAACGAGGTGAAGGAAGATATAGCAATAGCAGTAAATGGAGAATTATATTGTGTATGTTGATAAAAGTAGAACTACAGTAATTTAGCCATCTGAATTTGAAAAATACTCAGTGGATTTTAAATTACAGATTAGGCACAGCTGAAAAAGAACTGGTAACTGGAAGGCAGAATTGAAGAAATTATTAAGAAAAAGAAATTAGGAAGAAAGTTTTCAAACGGAAAATACAATAAAAATGTCATATATACTATTAACAGAAATTCCAGAGAGAGTATAGTAGAGGATTGATAATGATAACAATGATAATAAAAGCTTTTGAGAATTTAAAAACAAAGGGCAATACTTTTGCTTCTATTAATAAGTCTAGGTAATTCAGATCAACTCTCTTAACTGAAGACAAAAGAAAAAAAGAATCTTGTCAAAATACAGTTTAGAAAACTTCTATAAAAGCATAAAAGGTCTAATACAATAATGAAAATTAACTGGCCATGATTAGGAAGAGGACAGAAATGGAAATATGTGACCTCAGCATTTAGAACATTAAATATAGATAGACAGGATGACAGACAGACAGACAGACAGACAGACAGATAGATAGATAGATATATAGGGTATGCAACATGATGTTTTAATGTACATATAAAGTGAAATGATTACTGCAGTGTCTGAGGCACTTTTGTTAGCATTTGATATTAACAGATAAAGTTGCTAAAAGGCTGGAATATTTGTGTGTGTGTGTGTGTGTGTTGACGAGTGGTATGTAAAATGTAAGATACTTTATTAAATCATAGTTTTGAACCCTGAAAGGTAAACCTTGAGTAAGATTAAGGCCATACTTATGCAGAACATCCAAGTCTGCACTTTAAATACCACTTTTTAACCTATAGATCAAAATTCCTAAAATTTGAACAGAATAATCCTGAAGTACCCCAGATCTATGCAAATGCAGACATTTCTTAGCATCATCTTTGGCCTAAGAATATTAACTCAGTACATTTAAAAACAATGTTCAGTACACAAAGATAATTAGTTGTCCAAGAATCAGAAACAACAGGCAGCTTATTCTACTGAAAAAGATGGTGGCAAGGTCCTTTCATCTGTAACAGAATTACACATAATTCGAAAAAACAGCTCCTGGTATAGTATTTGTGTCCTTCTAGAGACAGAACACTTTGCTGTAGAATATCAAGTGACCATATAACCAGAAATGCTTATGATGAGCAAGGTTCTGTCAGATCCATTAAATCTTAAATGTAGAAGACCTGGAAGCTATCCCTTATAGTATAAAAGTGGTCCAGCCAGGACTGAGCAAGAATTTAAATTGCACTGCTATAAATAAATAAAGACCCAAAGGGCATAAGAAAGCCAAATCATCCAGCTTTTATCATTAATAATTTTAGTGTAGACACAATGGACAAATAAGTGAAGTAACCATTCTAAAAAACATGGAGGCTATGCATGAGTCCAACATAAATGGCTTCTGGTCACTAAGACCAATCTAACTACTGGTTTTGCAAAATGTAGTGCATACCCACAATGGAGACGAGTGTTGATCTTCAGGTACAATATCATCCATCAAGGAGACCGATTATCCACATTCTAGAAGTTAAATTACTTTGGATCCATTTCATTATGGAAAAGGAAGTAATTAATCAACACAAATTACAGGTATGAGTCAGTCTTCACTGTGCACAGGACCTTAGCCAGCACCACTTCTGAAGAGCATCCAGAGACCGAAAGACTCATTTTAAAACAAAGGACCCACAGGAATGAATACGTTAGCATAACAGTTACTGTCTCTATCCTATAGCACACCACTTGAAGAAGACAACCTGGTAGAATGAAGGAGCCATCTTTTGAAGACTCAGCTGAGTCATTAACTTGAACATGATATTCTATGAAAATGGGACACTATCCTCCAGGACATAGAATATACCTGAAATATATAACCACTATATGGTTCTTTCAGCAATATATAAAATACATGGGTTTGAGAGCAAAAAGAATAGACTCATTTACAGTCATTCCTAGTGACACATTTGGAGAATGTTTGAATTCTCTCCCTGCTACTCTAGGCTCTGCTGGCCTAAAGTTTCTGTTTTCCAGAAAGGGAATTATTCTGCCAGGAGAAACAGAGTCTCCTTTAAATTGTGGCTGCTACAATTTAAAGTGTGGCTGTCACTTCAGTCTTCCTATTTCAAAAGTTCAGCAAGCATGGTAATTGACCCTGACTATCAGGAGGGTTTAGGACTCTTACCTCCTTGTGGCAGGAAAAAGTATGTTCGGCCAACAGTTATTTGGTTGGTTGATACACTAGAGAGTCCCTTGGCCCTTTCCTAACCATGACAATAGATGAATAGATACAGTAGTGATGGCCTGGGAAGAGCATGCTGACCACAGATTCAGAATCCTCACTCATAAGTGTCTGGGTTGTTTCATGATAAGATTCCTAGAGCAGCAGAAATCCTAGCTAAGGAGGAAGGGACTCTAGAGTAGGTAATATAGGAAGAAGATGATGAGTATCAGTTGCGGCCTTGAGAAAAGTTGCAGTGGACTGGTCTTTGAGGAGGTTTTTCCAAATAAAGCTTACTATTTATTTAAAATAGGTGGTCCTGAGTAGAGAGGCCTCAAGTGGATGCTATGGGTGCATTGCCTGAATCTTCCTAATTACTCATCCTCCAATGGCTGACAGTGATGGTTGCTGATGAAAAATGCTGTCTTGCTCAAGGTTATACCCTTTTCCTAGGAGAAGCCTACATCCAATGACTGGTTGTTATAGGGAGATAAAGACTTGACCCATTTGCCTCTGTTGTGGCTATGTCTGAAAGCTATGCCGTATTCAGAGCGAGCTAAGTGACTAACTAGCTCATGACAATGTTGCAATTTCATGAGAGTTCATTGCCTCCTTCTGCCCAATCCTGTTCTCTTGCTCTCTAAAAGGAGTTATTTTCAAAAGTGACTCCTAGTAAACCTCTTGCATGAAGTCTGTTCTCTAGGGTCAGGTGGCTACAGTTATACTTTAAAACAAAAATAATTTAAAATTCAAGCTAGAACTAGAATATTAAGCAAAAATACTATGGATTTGGAAAGTATAATGACTGGCTTTAATGAATCCTAAATTCTTTTTATAATTTAGTTAGAAAATATAAACTGAAGACCTTAGATTTTTTATATTAGATATTGATATAATAAATTTTGTCAAAATTAAGAACCTCTGCTATGTAAAATAAATTGTTAGGAGAATGTGAAGACAAATCATAGACTGGGGAAAAGTATTTGAAAATCACATATCTGATAAAGGACTCCTACTTAAACTATTTAAAACATTAAACTCAATTAGAAAACATAATCCAATAAAAATGCACGAAAATTTAATAGACACTTCAGGAACAAAAAATTATGGACAGCAAATAAGCAAATGAGAAAACATTTGGCATCATTAATCATTGGAGAAATGCAAATTAAACCTATAATGAAATACTAGTACACACCACACCAATAGAATTTTTAAAATTAAAAATACTAATCACACTGAGTGTCTGTAAGGATCCACTGGAACTTTAATACACTGCTGACTGGAATATAAAATGAAAAAAAAACCAGCTTAATAGTTTCTTATAAAGTTAGTCATATATCGACCCTATGACATAACCATTCCATTCCTGACTATTTGCCCAAAAGAAATTAAAGCATATGCCCATACAAAAACTTGTAAATGAATATTTATTCATAGGAACTTTATTACTGAAAACTCAAAACTAGAAACAACCCAAATTTCAGCAACAGGTAAGTGAATAAAGAAGTTGTAGTATATACATACAATTTAATACTAGCAATATAAAGAAACAAACTATTATTGATGCTCATGACAGCATGAATAAATCTCAAAATTATTTTCCCGATATAAGATATAATAAGGATTACAGAATACAGATATACCTCAGTTATATTGCAGATTTGGTTCCAAACCACTGTAATAAAGTGAGTATCACAATAAAGCAAGTCACACACATTTTTGGTTTTCTACTTCTTATAAAAGGTACATTTACACTACACTGTAATCTATGCACAATAGCAATATGTTCATAAAAACTAGGTACAGAATTGAAATATTTTAATCTTAAAATGCTAATGATCATCTGAGCCTTCAGTAAGTCATAATCATTTTGACGGTGGAAGGTCGTGACTTCATGTTGATGACTGCTGATGATCAGGGTGGTGATTGCTAAAGGTTGGAGTGACTGTGGCAATTATTAAAATATTAATAATATAACAATGAATTTTGTCACATTGATTGACTCTTCCTTTCACAAAAGATTTCTCTGCAGTATATGATGCTGCTTGATGGTATTTTACTTTCAGCAGAACTTCTTTCAAAATTGGAGTCAATCTTCTCAAATACTTCCACTGATTTATCAACTAAGTTTATGTAATATTCTCAAGCTTTTTTTTGTCATTTCAACAATGTTCACAGTATGTTCATCAGAAGTAGATGGAATAGATCTTATCTAAAGAAACCATTTTCTTTATTCATATATAAATAACTCCTCATTGGTTAAAGTTTGATCATGAGATTACAGCAATTCTGTCCCATTTCAGGCTCCACTTCTAATTCTAGTTCTCTTGCTACTTCCACCACATCTGCAGTTACTTCCTCCACTGAGGTCTTTAACCTCTCAAAGTCAGCAGGAGGACTGGAACTGACTTCTTTCAAATTCCTGTTAATGTTGATATTTCGACCTCCTTCCACGGATTATGAGTGTTGCATCCTTTCTAGAATGATGAACATTTTTCAGGTTTTCTGTTTACTTTTCCCAGATTCATCAGAGGAATTACTATGTTAATGATAACCTTACCAAAAGTATATCTTAAATAATAAGATTTGAAAGTCAAAATTACTCCTTGATCCATGGGCTGAAGAATGGATAATTTGCTACTAGGCATGAGAACAACGTTAATCTCTTTGTATATCTCCATCAGAGCTCTTGGGTTACCAAATGCATTGTCAATAAGCAGTAATATTTTGAAAGCCATCTTTTTTCTGAACAGTAGGTCTCAACAATGGGCTTAGAATACTCAGTAAACCATGCTGTGAACAGATGTGCTGTCATCCAAGCTTTGTTGTTTTGTTTATAGAGTAGAGGTAGAGAAGATTTGGCATAATTCTTAAAGACCCTAGGATTTTGGGAATGACAAATAAGCACTGGCTTAGATTTAAAGTCACCAGCTACAGTAGCCCCTAATAAGAGAGTCAGCCTGTTCTTTGAATCTTTGAAGCCAGGCATTGGCTTCTCCCCTCTAGCCACTAAAGTCCTAGAAGGCATCTTCTTCCAATAGAAGACTGTTTCATGTACACTGAAAATCTGTGGTTTAGTGTAGCCATATTCGTCAATTATCTTAGGTTGATCTTCTGGTTAACTTGCTACAACTTCTCCATCAGCACTTGCTGCTTCACCTTGTATTTTTATGTTGTAAAGATGGCTTTTTACCATTAAACCTCATGAACGAATCTCTGCTAGGTTTCAATTTTTCTTAGGCAGCTTCTTCACCTCTTTCAACCTTTGCAGACTTGAAGGCACTGATTTGGATTAGGTTTGGGTTTAAGGAAATGCTGTTGCTGGTTCAATCTATCCAGACCACTCAAACTTACTCCACATCAGCAGCAAGGCTGTTTCACTTTCTATTATTTGTGTTCCCTGGAGTAGAATTTTAATTTTTTTCAAGAACTTCTCCTTTGCATTCACAACTTCCTTAACAGTTTGATGCAAGAGGCCTTGCTTTCAACCTATCTTGGGTTAAAACATGTCTTCCTCACTAACCTTAATCATTTTTTCTGGCTTTTGATTTGAAGCACAGGAGGTGTGACTCCTCCTTTCACTTGAATCCTTAGAGGCAGGCCATTGTAAGGTTATTAATTGGCCTAATTTCAATACTGTTGTGTCTCAGGGACTAGGAAGGTCCGAGGAGAGGGAGAGAGATAAGAGAACAGCTGGTCAATGGAGTAGTCAGTACACACACAACATTCATTGATTATGTTTGCTGTCTTATATGGGCATGGTTTGTGGTGTCCTAAATCAATTACAATGGTAACATCAAATATTACTGATCAAAGATCAACATAACAGGTATAATAATAATGAAAAAGTTTGAAATATTGTAAGAATTACCAAAATGTGACACAGAGGCAAGAAGTGAGCACATGCTGTTGGAAAATGGTGCTGATAGACTTGCTTGACACACGGCGTTGCTACAAACATTCAATTTGTAAAAACACAGTATCTGTGAATCACAATAAAGTGCAATAAAATGGGGTATGCTTGTATATGTTACATGACAATATTCGCGTAACATCTCAAAAATAAAATTAATCTATATGACAGAAACCAAGTGTTTGGGATGAAAAGAAGACAGGGGCAATAGGCAGGGAATACAAAAAGGTAGAAGAAAACTTTTTGGTAAAATAGATACGTTCATTTTCTTAATTATGATGATTTGATGAGTGTTTCTTGTAAAATCGTATGCCTTAAGTATTAATTAAATACAAAATCAAAATTAAAATACATTTAATTTAAAATTTTAATTTAATTTATAATTCAGCTAATGTGTGCAAGAGTGTATGCATATATGTATGGGTGTGTATATAGCTATGTATACGTGAGAACTTTTGCAAAATTAGAAGACTTAAAAAATTTATTCACACTCTCAATCTACTTAAACCTCCACAGATTTCCCTAATTAGAAAACTTTCTGTTAGTAGGGAGGAGATACATTTTTAACTGTTGATCTCTTGGGTACTCAGGGTTTTGAATTCAGGATCCTCAGAATGGTATCTGAAGAGTTATCTCGTATTCACTTTCCTCACTCTTTTTTCAACTGGAGCAAAGGAAACAGCAAAACATAACTCCTTTATTTCTTTGCCAAGGAAGATCTTACATAGACTGATACATTTTTTGAATTAACTAAGCGATTATTTACTGAGCCGCAAGTACATACTAGATACAGGCAAAATATGAGAGAGATTAAAGAATAGTGTCTTAAATTTTAGAGTGGGTTTTTAACTTTATGTAGTATGGACAATTAAAAGGAAGACATAGAAACATCTTAATAGCAAGAAGAGTTTTGTGTGTTTGGCCTAAGGATGGTCCATAAAGAGAATGGATGATTTTCTTCGGAGTTCTGCTTCTCCTTCCTTCCAGTCCATAATACTCTCCTCTGATTGCTACTGTATCCTTCCCATATTTGGCACTGGTGGTTTCCACAGTGTAGAGATTACTGTGTGCCAGAGTGTGGGTTTATTGCTCTCAGCTGACTAGAGCATTTGCTCCTAAGCCTTTATCTAAAATACTGTGCAACCATTTTGCTTGCAACTTTCCACCAAAGATATAGTCTCCTAACCTGTTTAAGACATAATATTTAACGAAACAATCAATTATCTTGAATGTTGGGTTGCCTTCTGTTTCTTAATAGCTCTGACAAAATTGTTGATATTTCCTACTGATGTATTGCTGCTTTTAGGAATTGGTTTAACCTAATAGAATACTTTTGTTCCCAACTGATTGAAATAACTTTTGAGTGAGGAGAGACTTTTGAAGGGCAGTTGTCTTGCACAGATAAGATTGATTGGCTTTTCCTCAAGCAGGAAACTATGATCATTAAATTCTATTATTTTTTTTTCTGAAACTGATAAATTAACAAATTAAACTAAATAACTAATTATCTAAGACATGCAGTACATCAAATTATAAATAAACAACTAGAAAAAAGTAAACATGTTCAGTCAGCTAAGAATATACAGGAGGTTTCTGATTTAAAATGAAATTATTTTAAATATACTGTGAAATAACTCTTCTCTCACTATAGGATATTTTAAATCAGTGGCTGAGAATGTCTTTCTTGAAAGTTAAATTTTTGGCTGGGTGGGGAGGCTCATGCTTGTAATACCAGCACTTTGGGCGGCAGAGGCGGGAGGATTGCTTGAGACCAGGAGTTTTGGACCAGTCTGGGCAACATAGCAAGACCAAAAACAAATAATAATAAAATAACGGGGGCATAGTGGCTATGCCTACAGTCCCAGCCACTGGGTATATGTGTGTGTTGGGGAATGGGGTGTTGTGGTGGAAACTGAGGCAGGAAGATCCCTTGAGCCCGAGAGTTCTAGGCTGTACTGTGCCACAACCTGGAAGACAAAATGAGAGTCTGTCTGAAAAAATGATAAAAATGTATTTTTTTAAAAAAGTTAAATTGTTTTTCAGTTTTTATTTAAAAAAAAAAAAACTCTTCCTCATCTCCTTTCCTTTATAGAATATTGTTCAATTGACAGAGCTCTTTTTTAGTTGCTGTGGTAACAAAAATTAGGTCTGCATTAAAACTGTAGGGAGTAAAATTAGTCAAAGTTTTATAGAAGTTTTACAGTTTTATAAAACTCTCCTTATTCTTCTTTGCTTAGGTTATTAATATTTTTTAGTAAACTTAGGTAAACATAGCGCAACAGTAAATGTTCAACACCAGTTTTCGGCTAGGCATGGTGGCTCACGCCTGTAATCCCAGCACTTCGGGAGACCAAGGTGGGCAGATCACAAGGTCAGGAGATCGAGACCGCTAACACGGTGAAACCCCATCTCTACTAAAAATACAAAAAATTAGCTGGGCGTGGTGGTGGGCGCCTGTAGTCCCAGCTACTCGGGAGGCTGAGGCAGGAGAATGGCGTGAACCCAGGAGGCGGAGCTTGCAGTGAGCGGAGATCACACCACTGCACTCCAGCCTGGGCAATAGAACGAGACACTGTCTCAAAACAAACAAATAAACAAACAACCAGTTTTCTTCTGGACAATAGAAAAAGATATTCTTATTAAAAAATAACACTGTTTGACATATTAAGGCGTTGGATAACATCAAAGAAGGGTTGGAAGTTGTCACAAACCCCATGGTGAGGCTAAATCTACCCTCCTTCGGGAAGTTGATACTGTACTGGGCTTGTAACCCAAGGTCCCCGGCTCTTCAGGTGCACACTACGAAACAGTAACAAACCCGCTTGTAAACATTGTGCCTTGAGTTTCCATTGTTTCAAAAGGTTCCAGGAAGTCCTGACCACAAGAAGCCTAGCTATAGCAAAACAAAAATGGCTGGAACCAGACATGCCTGAGTTAAAGATGAACTTTGGTGAACTCTCCACATTACCATACCTAAATCTCCACCTGAGGAGAAGCTTATCTGCCATTTTTTGTACATGTTATGTCTGAAGAAACATGATTGGCAAATGCTCTTGCTCTGCCTTTGCCCCACTTTTATGTACAGTGACTTAGCCATCAAGAACAATAAAAGCCCCGCCTTCACCTTTGTTGGGGGAACAATGTTTTAGAAACGATCCCCAGTATTCTCCTTACTTGTCACAAATAATAAAGTACCCTTGCTAAATTCTACTTGGTTGTGATTGTTGTGTAAATGCCTACCAAGTGACTGAAATCACCAGTAGTGTGTGTAGCAGGCTTTTCACAGTTTTTTTCTGAGATGTTGGATGGATGGATCGATGGCAACAGTTGCTTTCTTTCTTTGAGGACATGAATACGATACTACCTGTCATGATATTTTTTGATTGGGATAATGTAAGGACTCAAGAACCGAGCATTTGCCTTACACTTTAACAGGTGAAAGTATGCACTTAAGAAATTTCTACTCAAATCAGGCGCTAGTATAACAATTATTGTACCACATGTGCTACCTGTTTGTGGGATATATACCAGACATGCATACCTGCTCATTGTCTTGCAGCCATAATCCTTTATGAGGCTGTGTCATCTCATTCATAACAATTATTCATGGAGTTCTGCAGCTCACCTCATGAGCTAGAAGACCAGACCTTACTCATTTTCCTGCTCAAAAGAAGATATACAAAGGTCCTCATAGTATTAGAAATACTATGAGAAGACCATGGATTATATTATATCTGTAAATACATTTATAGTATCATAATAGAATAATATATTTAGAAGCAATTTGTGAATTTTAGAGCACTACACAAAATTTGCTATTATTATTTCTAATGCTGTTACTACTATGGCTACTACTATGTACTACTAATCAAGAGGTTCTGACTTTAATCCCAAACTTTGGGCCTTATGAAGACTAAGTATTATTATACCTGTTCTTACTCATTTGTGGAAACTTAAAAGATTGATTTCATAGCAGAGAACAGAATAGTGTTACCAGAACCCATGGAGACGGGGAGGAAAGGGTTAATAGGGAGAGGCTGGCCAACAGGTACAAAGTTATAGTTAGACAGGAAGAAAAATTTCTGGTGTTCCATTACACAATAGGGTGACTGTAGTCAATATTGATGTACTGCATATTTCGAGATAGCTGGAAGATTTTGAATGTTATCATCACAAAGAAATGAAACAAGTTTAAAGTGATGGATGTGCTAATTAAACTAATTTGATAATTATAGAATATATACATGTATTGAAACATCAGACTATGCTCCATAAATATGTACAATTAGTATGAGTCAATAATAAATAAAATGAAACTTTAGAAATGAGAGTGTCATTTAATATCATAACTTAAAGTCCATGAAATGGATTTAATTCAAGAAATTTGTTTCATTTATAATATAGTATATTGATATTTTTTGTTTTGGTTTGGGGGATCACTTCATGTTTATAGACATCAGAGAAAATTACCTTAGAAAATATCATTATCATATATTTTAATTTCCCCTAATTAATATCACCACTGAATCTGGAATATAAAAGGCATATTAAACTATCTTTGAATGTGTCCACTGTTAAAATCTATTTCAATACATGTGTTTATGTATCTCAAATATCTAAGGAGGACTAGCAAATTTCTAAATTTATTTCACTATGTTTATTTTTTTCCCTAACTTCAGGGGACTAAAAGTATTGTTTCATGAAATACATATTAAAAAGATCACTCATTTTTGATCCTATGAATTTATCAGAAAAGGCATTTTTCCATAGGTAGAGGTTTTGAAAGCGTTAAATAAGTTTGGTAACATCTCTCTTTGAGAACTCATATGCAACAGAGTTTTTTAATTAAAAATACTTAAGTGCGTGTCAAACTGGCTACTTAAAATTAACTTTGGAGACTTTTTGTGAAAGCAATAATCATCTTTTAACAATCTGTTTTAGAGTTTCAAAGTTTAATGCAAAAAGCTTTTTTAAAGATTTATTTTAGGTTCAGGGGTACGTGTGCAGGTTTGCTATATAGATAAATTGTGTGTCATCATAGCTTGGTGTACAAATTATTTCATTACCCAGGTAAAAAGCATAGTACCTAATAGGTAGTTATTTGATCCTAATCCTCCTCCCACCCTCCCCCCTCAGCTAAGCCCCAGTGTCTGCTGTTCCATTCTTTGTTGCCCATATGTACTCAACGTTTAGCTCCCACTTATAAGTGAGAACACGTGGTATTTGGTTTTCTGTTCCTGTGTTAGTTTGCTTAGAAAAATGGCCTCCTGTTCCATCCATTCTTTTTTATGGCTTCCTAGTATTCCATGGTGTATTGGTACCACATTTTCTTTATGTAGTCCACTATTGTTGGGTATTCAGGTTGATACCATGTCTTTGCTATTGTGAATACTGCTTCAATGAACATTCACATGCTTGTGTCTTTATGGTAGAATGATTTATATTCCTTTAGGTTTATACTCAATCCTGGATTGCTGGGTCAAATGATAATTCTATTTTAAGTTGTTTGAGAAATCACCAAACTAATTTCCACAATGGCTGGACTAGTTTACATTCCCATCAGCAGTGCATAAGTGTTGCCTAACATCACTAATCATTAAAGAAATGCAAATCAAAACCACAATGAGATACCATCTTGCACCAGTCAAAATGGCTACTATTAATGCAGAATTTCTAAGAAATAAGGTAAAACTTTTTTTCTTTGGAGAACAAAGAATTTTCAGACACTTTATTATTTATTAAAATACAGACATTGCGAGAAGCAATGTTTTTATGTGTTTTTCTCAATGCAGAATTGATTTATATCTATTCATTGCAGTAGATTCTTTTAATGCCCTCTTGATCCTCTGGTTGTCTCTGTATCACATAATTCAGTAGAAATTACCATAGAACCATGCTATGTATAATTATGGTTGAATCAATAGCCTGTAGAATGAATACATGAAAGCATTAAGGACATTATGATAATTTCAGGATTCGCCCAACTGTTCCTCTAGGTAGACAGGCCACTGCTGAAGTTTTCATCTGTACCGTGTCACCATGTTTTTCTGCAGTTAATGTGATGGCTGTAAACTGAGCATGTCAGGGAGGTGTTTTAATGTGTTTGCTACCTCCGTATTCCAGATAGTACTTTTTTATGTCAAATAAAACCCTAGTAGGCTGTTGAGAAAAAGTTCAAAAATCAAGGGTGAAATGATTATGTTTGCAATATGGTTCTTGAACATTGTTTTGAGTTGCCAGCTAGTAAAATTTGTACTGCAAATGTAGAGACATAAAAATAGTTTACATTATTCAGTGCAGCTACAGATCTAAAATACGTAGAAACTTACTAACAATGAATTCCAGCTGAAATTTTCAAAAACAAATTAAAACATACACAAGTCATTTGTTTCTGTCTGTGTTTTTAAAAAACTGAAATAACATTTTTTTTTTCTGATAAAATCCCAGGGCTTCCACTCCTGAGAAACAAAGGAAGGAAATAAAATTCTGGGAGAGAAATAAGGATGAAGACATCGAGTGAACCCAATTCCATGTCAGATAATTCTCTCCCTTTTTAAAATATCCAATTGTGTATAGCATGAGTTTTCATTTTCTAGATGCCTTCTTTCACAATAGCAAAGACTTGGAACCAACCCAATTGTCCAACAACAATAGACTGGATTAAGAAAATGTGGCACATATACACCATGGAATACTATGCAGCCATAAGAAATGATGAGTTCATGTCCTTTGTAGGGACATGGATGAAACTGGAAATCATCATTTTCA